>NC_091472.1:181100932-181430932 GCF_036971445.1 Narcine bancroftii
CACAGATCTAGTTCTAGTCTCACGCAGCCACTGGCAGCTATTGCTCCTGAAGCCTTAGTCCTAACCTCTCCAATTTTTCTCCTTAATATCTACCTCTTTGCTAAATATCTGGTTATTTGCTCTAATGCCCCTTCCTGTGGTTCTTGGACAGGGGTGCAGAGCTCATTTTTTTGGTTCCGAAGCTCACCGGAAATGGCGACAAGGAGGTGTCAGAGCGGCCTGATGAGGTGATGGAGTGGTGCTCCCGTAGCACTGCACCCCCGTTCTCAGTTAAATTTCTCCCACACACTGTTAATGTGCCAGATAACTGTTAATGGTTATTGTCCAGTCTTGTATTCTTACAATTAAGATGACGCAACCACAACTCTTCTTGCTTTGTGAAAAAAAACATGTCTTGAACTTGAAAAATTGTATTATCTGTTCCAACCTACTGCATCTGAGGAGACATTAACAAGGCAGCACACAATAATTTATGAGAATTATCATTTTCACCTGTATATTTTTTAAACTGTTAAGGAAAAATAATGATTATTCACTCTCACTCCTCCCTTAAGATGCTTTACAGATTCAAATACTTTGAATTTCAATGTGCTTGGAACATATGTTCACACACTGAATTGCTTTCATTAAGTATTATGCCAGCAGACCTTCACAGCTGCTTTTGTTGTCATGTTCAGGCGAGTTTAGTCCTTCGTGGCTACATGTCTGCTCCACTTCAAATGTTTAACAAACATTAGGAGAACAATGTTCATGATCTTATTTGAATCTAATGACAACCTCCTCACACCATTTACTGAAAGGGGCACTTGCACAACAAATACAGTTTATGGTTGTCAAGAGTTCTGTAATATTAGTATCTTTATCGCAGGTCAAGTGTGAAGGCAAACCAGATGTGTATATTTACTTAATAACTCATCACAGAACTGGGATAGCAAACGTGGTCAAAGGCGTGTATGAACATGTTGGAGATGGTGCTATTTATTATTTTTCCCCTTTAATATTTTTTTGTATCTTTTAGTTAAATCTCTGTGAGCAAGGTATCTCTTCCAAATCCAAACAATGTTGGATTTAGTCAATGAAAACTGTCAGTCAATGTCACTAAAAGATGTTTAAATGGGCCTGTATGGTGAAGACTGCTGTGGAATACAGTAGGATTTAGGGTTAACGGCCTCATAAATCAAATAAGCCTTCGCAGCAACTGGCAGCCTGCAACCTGAAGTATTAGCCGGATCATTACTGTATGACGAGCATCCTTGAGCTAGGAAGCTATTTGAAAAGAACTGTTTGTTTTCCTGTCCATATTATCATATTAATTGGAATGATGCCCCCCACAGCCTAACTTGCACAAAGTAGCCAGGAGAGAGTAAATTCAGCTACATCGCTTTGCTGGGGCAACCCTTTGCAAAATATTTGGATCCTTTGAATAAATTTATTTAAGAGGCCTGGGCTTTTCAATCGGTGTGAAATAAAATGCTCACTGCTGACTTGAAAGATCTTGTCAGCTCTTTGGAGCAGTTTTCCCCTTTCCCAATGTTAATTTGATTCTGCCAATGGTGTCCAGTCCCTGTGATGTCATCAGTTAATCCAAACAGCCAATTGCATTGAAGATTCACAAAGCAAACCATAAACCACAACAAATGAAGGTTGTCAAAGTGATTATGCAGAACTGGTTTACTTTTTGACCACAAATGCAGCAGAGAAGGAAATCTAGAATAAGGGAAGCAATGAATTTCTTGTTTCCATCATGGAATGAATGTGAGGTTGCCCAAACCACTACTCATCTACAATTAAAACCCCTTATCAAAGCCTTTTTGTTTGTTTCCTGCTCAGTAAAACCATTTCAATCCCACTGGGTGCAATGTGAATGTGCGGAGAGTGAAATGGAGTAGGCTTGAGAAAATTGAGAGGGAGAGGGGTGATACAATTGCCATTGTGTGCAGCTGTTGCTCTCGGTGTTTCTGGATTTCTCAATCATTGGAACCTATTCTACATGAGAAAAGAGAGCAAGACATTACATCTTGTGCTGGGCTTCTGCGGCAGCTCCATCCTCACCGTTCAATATCACCAGCGAGTTCTTGAGGTTGCCCAGTTCTTGAACGCGGCCCAGCACCACATCAACAAAGTCGTCTTTGAGCTGGGTTGAACATTTCAAGTTCTTTGCTGAAGATGACCGTCTGTATTTCAGGCCCTAATTCCATTTTTGGGTTGATCCCATTCACAATGGGCTTACATCCAACACAGTTAGATGGTAATTATTTCCAGCATTTTCTGTTTAATTTCAGTCACATCAATAAAATATCAATTGGCCAGAAATAACAGTTGTATAGCGTGGGGACAGGAACTTCAGCCCCACTCATCCATGTAGGCTAACCCGATCTCCCTGAATTTGGACCATATCTCTCTATTCCTTTCACCTACTTGCTGTGATGTACCTACCTCCACCAGCTCCTTTGGCAGCTTGTTCTCTGTACACACCATCCTCTGTGTGAAAAACAAGTCCCTCATATCTCCTTTAAATATTTCTTCTTTCACCTTAAACCTATGATCTCGCATTTCAGAAAAAGATGGGGACTATTTGTGGTGGTATGTCATGCATGATGTCATTACACCACTAGGTCACCAGGCGAGCCACCTGATGACCTTGTATATAAGCCCGGGGGGGGGGGGGGGCGGATCCCTTCCCCCTCATTCTGGCCTAGGCATGTTCAGAGGCAACACCAAGGCCTCAAAGCCTAGCTGTATACCAGTCTAGTGTTTTACCTGCACTCTGCCTCGTGTGGTTTGATGCTAGTAGCCTACACTACTCAATGTATGTCCCTCTTAACTTGGTATATTCAGTCCTCAACCATCTCATCTCCAGTGAAAACAATCCCGGCCTATCCTATTCCTCCTTGTACCTAAAGCCCTCCATTCCAGGCAATCCTGACGAATTTCTTTTTCACTCTTTCAGAGGCTTCAACATGGTGCGGCAACTGTGTACTACATTTCAAATGTGGCCTAATCAACGTTTGTACGACTGCAACATAAAACCTCAACATTCTTACTCTGTACCTCCATTAATAAAGGCAAGCAAGCTAAACGCTTTCCTCAGTACCCTATCCACTGTGGTGTCATTATCAGGAAGCCAGATACTTACAGGACTCTCTATATATATCAATGTTTCTAAGTTCCCGGCCATTTAGTACACAATGCTAAACAGTAGTGGATGGCCCAAAAATGTATTAGCGAACACCTGAAAAGACTACACCCAGGATCATTGATCTGGTATTCCTGCCCTTCTATCAACATGGATCATAAAGTCTGGGTTGGGTACCACCCAATGACTGGATGACTTTCTGACCTCCCTAAACTCATCAGGTTTAACTTTAATTATCATTGGGAGGTTGCAACTGAGTATCCAAGTAGTTTAACTGTCAACTACTCCGCACGATTGTTATTCTCCAAGCTTTCCACACAGTTCCTGAGTTACATAATGATTTCATGATGTACTGACATAATTTACCTTAGAGATATACACCACCTCCCAAGATGCACCAACTAGAACCAATCTTCCTCTCCCCAACCACAACATGCTTTTGATCCGATAGACTCCTGCAAACAGGCAGGGAGGAACAAAAAGTAAAGACACAAAGTACATAGAGCATGAATGCAGTCCCTCAACTACCACAAAGTTTGCAGTCAACTACCCAGCATTTGGAGATATTGCAGGGATCAACACACATGAAGTGCAATAGGATAGCCTTGTCCTGAGAGACTGGCCATTCTGAACACCAATTTTCCCCTGCCAGGTAAGAATTAACTTCCACAACTACCTCACCTGCAATAAATTGGTCCACCTTCGACAATACACTCCGCTTTCTTTATCTCTCTGTCTCCATCTCGAGAGACAATCTTTTCACTGACATATTTTACAAACCCACTGACTCCCACAATTACATCGACTACAATGTTTTAACCTAGTGAGGAACAAAACTTTGTGAGAATGTAGTAATTTCCATGTCATGCAATATTTGTGTATGTATGTCACCACAGACATCCTTACTGGGTCAAGATGTTGGAATTTCCTGCCAAACAGGATTGTGGTACATCAGTACCACAAAGACCCAATAGTTTGTCAGAATTACTGGGAATGCATAATAAATCCCAGTATTTCCCTTATCTCAAGAACATATCTTTTTGAAGTCTGAATGTGGAAGCTATATATAGTGAATACAGGTTGAATACCCCTTATCCAAAATGCCTGGGACTAGAAGTATTTTGGATTTTGGATTTTTTAAAATTTTTGGAACACCATTTAAAAAATCCACTCATTCACTCAGACTTAAAGATACATGCATTCACATTACAATACAAATACGTACTACACTCTGTAATGCACTACTTACGTCCGTTACTTCCTGTTCTCTGATCAGGATTTCTGAATTCCATTACTTATTATGTATTGTATGTGTCTCCTTGTGGATCCAAGGACGAAGAAAGTTTCGGATTTTGGATCATTTTGGATTTCAGATATTCAGATAAGGGGAATTCAACCTGTACAATGACATTAAATTATTTGTTTTCATAGAGTGCATTTTTCCAGTCATTTTTGATCTAGCGGGAATGAACAAGTGTGACAAATATGGGCTGTCATGCATATTTGATTCCATTATGAGCAAGAGAGGCAACATTGTGGAAACAGCATCAATCACACCAGACTCTGGATTTTCATACTCATTTGCACAGGTACAGGTTTGCCACAAAATAACAATGGGAGCTGAGAACTACAGCTAAACCCACGTCACTATATTACTTGTGCACACGGATTTGAAAGTGGAATTGTAGGAAGAGATTATTTCATTAAGCCAATCCTCCAAATTTGTGATTTAGTTGGATTAATGAAAACTAAAGTGTTTGATGTTTTTTCACTCTATCTAAAACTGACTGACTTTGCATTTCCATACCATTCTGCTTTCTCTTCTGGAGATTTATGAAACACCTACAGTAATGAGACAAACCTGTCAAGGTTTTGCAAAATAGTTCTTCCTTTCTACAGGTTTATTTCTCTAGCTTATCTTAATTTAAAACAAATGGCACAAGGCAATGCCAGTAAGAGCTTTCTATTAATTTCAGCTCGGAGCCAACATCATCAAGGAGCTATTGCCATGTTTACAGGAGCTTCAACTCTCTTCTGCTTTTGAAAGCTATGTGTGCTAAGTGTTATCATCCTTTTTTTATGATGTTCAAAGCAGTTCCTCAAATGGTGAAATTTTTAAAAAGTAAATGAAGCAATTCTAAGGTTAAGAAAATGTTGGTCTTTGAGATTGAATGTTGCTGTTAAAGCTAAAAGCACAAACAGGCAGAAATATTTCAATCATAATTAAAGGCTGGAACATTTTATGTATTTGGCCAGAGAATCGCACAGCTTCAGAAACGAGTTCTTGTATTTCATTATAGTTGAAAATGTAACACACCACTTTAAAGCTGAAACCACATCTCAGACTCAGGTTTGCAGGGCTGACAGCAAGTTCCACGACATCATCCTGCCAGTGACTCACAGAGTCCCTGGAGGGGGCATTATAGAGGGAAGCCGCGTACGCCGTCCTCTCCTACACAGACCAGCCTCGTCTCTACTCCTCCCACCCCTGATTAATCTATCTTGTGAGTTCTCCCAAATTCCTCTCTTCTCCAACCCCCCCCCCCCCCCCACCTCCACTCAACAGGAGAACACCCTTCAAGCTGTTCCTCTTCTCGCCTATGCTGATTGACGCCATAAGAGACTACGGGTGTGGACACAGCATCATTATACCACTTACATTGTTATTTGTCAATAATTATAGTATTCCTCCACTCCCCCCTCCCCCTACCCCCATAACACCACTCCTAATAATTTCCCAAAGGATGAAGGATTCAGGAACCTTTATTTTAATGCTCTTAATTCGGACAATACACAATCCTGACTCTCCTTGTGAGTCCATTAACAATAGACAATAGACAATAGACAATAGGAGCTGGAGTAGGCCCTTTGGCCCATCGAGCCAGACCCGCCATTTTACAGATCATGGCTGATCACTACTATCAGTACCCCTTTCCAGCCTTATCCCCATAACCCTTAACTCCTTTGTCCACTAGAGTCTTATCTAACTCTCTTTTGAACATAATCAGCGAATCTGCCTCTACCACCCTCTGAGGCAGAGTATTCCACAGATTGACACTTCTCTGGGTAAAAAAATGTTTTCTCATCTCCGTCCTAAAGGGCCTACCCTGTATTCTTAAACTATGCCCTCTAGTCCTCGTCTCCCCCATCATTGGGAACAAGTAATCCGCCTGATAAGTATCCCCCTGATAATTTTGTATACCTCAATCATGTCCCCCCTCATCCTTCTAAACTCCATCGGATACAAGTCCAGTTTTTCTAGCCTTTCAGCATATGTCAACCCCGCCATCCCTGGAACTAACCTTGTAAATCTGCGCTGCACACTCTCTATAGCTAGTATGTCCTTCCTCAAAATTGGAGACCAAAACTGGATGCAATACTCCAGGTGGGGTCTCACCAGGGCCCTGTACAACTGCAGAAGGGCATCTCTGTTCCTATACTCCAATCCCCTCTTTATGAAGGCCAACATGCCATTTGCCTTCTTCACAGCTTTCTGAACCTGCATGTTAGCCTTCAGTGATCGGTGAACAAGTACACCCAGATCCATTTGCACCTCCCCACTCCCTAGCTTGTCTCCATTTAAATAATACTCAGCTTTCCTATTATTGCCCCCAAAATGGATAACCTCACATTTGCTTACATTGAATGTCATCTTCCATTCAGCAGCCCACTCCCCCAACCTGTCCAAGTCCCTCTGCATTTTCCTGACATCCTCCTCACACCCCACACTGCCACACAGTTTAGTGTCATCTGCAAATTTGCTCATGTTATTAATAATCCCCTCATCAAAATCATTTACATAAATTACAAACAACTGAGGACCCAATACCGATCCCTGCGGCACTCCACTCGTCACATCCTGCCATCCTGAAAAAGACCCGCTTATTCCAACCCTTTGTTTCCTATTTCTTAACCAATTTCCTATCCATGTCGGCACCTTACCTCCAATACCATGCTCCCTGATCTTGCCCACTAGTCTCCCGTGCGGTACCTTATCAAAGGCCTTCTGGAAATCCAAATACACCACATCCACTGGCTCTCCCAAGTCCACCCTCTTTGTCTAAGGGAGCCAGAGCAGGCCACTGGTCCACAGTCAGTGAGAAATTGAGCAGGAACAGCATCCTGGTGGCAGACAGTAGCCCAGGGAATGGGGGAAGTACCGGGAGTTCCTGCTGGGCCGACCCCTGCTTTTCCATGGGACAGTACAGTGGCGGACATCTGGATTGTATGCCTCACAATGATGGGATCACCCAGTTGGATGGCCAGTGCATGGGAGGCGCTGTTCAAGGAAGGGCTAAGACACTGGAATGAAGTTCTCACACTGCCTGCTCGCAGACAGAGGTGGTATTGATGCTGATGTTAGTTGCAAAGGTGCACATATATGCCAGACAAGTTGGAGAGACCACATATGTGAGGTAGTAACTAAAAATAATTTCTTCCTTCCCTCCCCTCTCACACTGGGGAGCAGTTCCCACAGTATCTTGCTCTGTAGGAGGCACAACAACCTTGTTGAGTTGGGGGTGAGAGCTGATAGAGCTTTGTCATTTCCAGTAACATCACTTTCCCCTGCTGATGTGCCTTGACCCTCATTTTCAAAGCACTTGTCTTACTTCTGACATATTTAAAGTATTTATTGTATATTTTTATTCGTGTAAATTATGTAAACTGTGATGAAATGCACCATTCCATTATCAAACTGGTGTCCATAGTTGTGGGCCCCGCAGGATTGGGAGTTTGAAGTGGCTGGGGGGGGGGGGGGGGCACAAAGGACTCTGGGAGGCTTCCAGAGTCAGATGATTGTGATAGTGTACCAACTGTATTTTTAGATCTGCTGGATCAACTTCTGTTGTGGTTTGTTCACTGCATCACTCGCTACAGTCCAAAACGATTTTTTGAACCTAGCTACATGGAACGCTGTTGCACTCAAGCTACCAGTTTCTTTGGACTTTGCAACCACAGGTTTGGTTCAAGCAGCCCAAGGCCCAGTTTTGACTTCATCGTATTGCTGTTGACGCTACTAAATATTACTATGTCATCGCATCGCTAGATCAGGACACTGTGGTTTGCAGCGTTAACTCCTTACGCCAGCCTCCAGCCAACGATAAGTTTGAAGGTATCAAAGCTTTTCTTACTCGTACTTTCGGACTTTCCTGCAGCAACACAGTGGCAAGGCTCTTTCATGTGGAGGCTTAGGTGACCGCACGCCTTCTGCACTGATGGATGAGATGCTGATGCTCATGGATGAGCACAAGCCCTGTTTTATTTTCAAGCAGATTTTCTGGGAACAAATACTAGACGACATCATCTGCTCCTTGCAGATGATAATATCAGTGATCTTTGATGACTGCCTGTACACGCAGATGAGCTATGGCACACCAAACAGCATGGGGGAGCAATTGTTGGTCATGTGGAGGTGCCACGCCAAAGGGCGCGAGCTATACCTACCCCCGATGGAGGTGCGGGGTCAGGCTCATCAGCAAGAGAGCAGTGGTGTTATTTGTAACCAGCTCCATGAGGCAGGCCTTGTGGCTGCAAGTCTCCATTACAATCTGCATACTGTGTGTCAGCTCCCTGCTGGCAGCCAAGTCTAATCAAACAGTAAGGCATTGCTAGTTGCCATGCAAACATGATCTCTGTCATTACAGTGGGGAGCTGCGGCCCTCCAGTGCCTAACTCCCTACACACACCCCGGGAAATGCTGAGGACAACGTCCTCTTTCTGTGCCATCGGCATTCCAGTCGGTATTTTCTCTTCACCATAGGAGCAGAGGTCGGTGTATTTCCCCCAACTCTGCTCCAGATACATAATCTGGAAAGAAGGGGCCTTCTCTGACAGCTGCTAACAACAGGAGCAGCAGAACGTACGGATAAGGAGAATACCACTCAATTATGTCTCTTCCCAATTCAAATGGTCCTTTCCCATCGCCATCGTGTCTCAGCCACTGCTGGGTGCCAACTTTCTACGAGAGCATTGCCTCCTAGTGGATCTAAGATGTCACTGGTTAATTCCAAGTGATTTGAGTCACTTGCTTTACAACCTGCCACATTACCCGTGCCACACCTTGACTCAGTGACCTTCTCGGAGAATGAGTATGCCAAAATCCTGGTTGACTTTCCGAGCATCGTTACTCCGCAGTTCACAGCCGCCAGGCCAAACATGGAGTACAGCAGATGTATCCAGATGAATGGGTGGATGCTTCATTCACAAGTGCGCAGGCAGCCTCCAGACAAACTGCAGTTGGCCAAGGAGGAATTCAGGAGAATGGAGAAGATGGGCATAGTTTGCCGCTCCGATAGCCCATGAGCATCTACACTTCTTATGGTTCCCAAAGCATCTGGTGGCTCAAGGCCTTGTAACTATCATTGCCTTAATGAGATTACAATGGCAGTTCGATACCTCGTTCCCCACATACAGGACTTTACAGCAAACCTACAGAGGACTAAGATCTTTTCCAAGATCAATCTTGTATGTGGTTATTATCAAATTCCAGTTCATCCAGACAACATTCCAAAAACAGCCTTTATTAACCCATTCGGGCTTTTCAAGTTCTTCCGTATACCACTCAGTTTGACTGACTCATGGACATGGTAGGTCTGGGCCTGAACTTCATCTTTATATATTTGGATGACATCCTCGTCGCCAGCCGTTCCCGTCAGGACATCTTCATCAGCTCTGTCAGTGGCTCGACGAGCATGGCTTAGCAATTAATCTTGCCAAATGCCAGTTCAGCCTAAATCCATTGACTTCATCAGTCATCACATTGATCAACATGGAGTGGTCCCACTACCATCTAAGGTCGAGGCCATCCATAAGTTCCCCAAACTGTCTATTATTAAAGGGCTGCGGGAGTTTGTCAGCATAACTTTCTACCACCATTTCGTGCCGGCAGCTGCCAGAATAATGTAGCCATTTTTCAAGCTCTTGACCAGACAACCTAAAGAGCTGAAATGGTACAAAGAGGCCATGGATGTGTTTGGAAAACCCAAAGTAGCACTGGCGAAAACAACTATCCTGGTGCACCCACGGTCGATGCATTATGCATGGCTATAGGTGGGGTACTGGAACAGCTGGTCATTGGCCACCTAGAAACCCCTGTACTTTGTCAGTCACCACCTGAGGCAACCTGAACAAAAGTACAGCACTTTTAACAGAGAACTTCTCACTCTCTACCTTGCGTATGACATTTTCGTTACTTTCTGTCAGGCAGAGAGTTCATGGTTTTTACATACCACAAGCTGCTCACATCCACTTTTACCAGCAACGACATCTCTCGTACATCTCAGAGTTCACAACTTCTATACGGAACATCGGGGGAGAGACAATCTGGTCACTGACACATTATCCTGTACAACCATTGCATCAGTCCATTCTCCGGTTCCGGGAATAGACTATGTGGCTTTGGCAGCAGCTCAGCAAGAAGACAGTGAGATGGTTGCATATTGCACTGCCATCTTGGGCCTTAAATTAGAGGATGTGAAATTTGGACTTGAGATGTGTCCACTGGACAACAGAGACCAATCGTTGCTACTATCTGTCGGGTGTTCTACACCAAACACAGTTTGGCTCACCCTTCTATTTGGGTGACAATAAAGCTCATGGGGAAAAAATTCATGTGGCACAGATTGTACAAGCAAGTTGGCGTTTGGGCAAGGACATGTATCCCATGTCAAACCTCCAAAGTTCAGCGCCACATTAAGGCTCCACTGCAGACTTTTTCCTTGACGCAAAGGTGGTTTGATCATCGACATCGTCGGGCTGTTACTTTCATCTAGAGGTGCTTCTCACCTTTTTACTGTGGTGGTCAGATTTCTGAGTTGGCCAGGGATTGTTGCACTCTCGGACACCTTCACTACAACTTGTGTGTGAGCTCTCATCACTCATTGGATAGCCCTCTGAACTCTGATTCTGGAAGGGGTGGGGTCATGTGGCAGACTGCACCACTCCATTATCAAACTGACATTCATCGTTACGGGCCTGCGCAGGATTGAGAGTACCTGGCAGCTGAGAGGGGCGCACATGATTTCTAGGGTCAGGTGAGGGTGATAGCGCGCCAACTGTATTTTTAAACTCCTGCGAAGGTTCCATCAAACATTTCTGTGGATCAGCTCACAGACAACTTCTGTTGTGCTTTGTTCACTGCACCACTCACTACAACATGTCATTTCTAAGAATCAAACTGTCAGTTGAAGATTACTTTTTTTTTGTTAACTATTATACATAATGTTATTGATTATGTTGGTAGTTGATTGGAGAGTGGTATGACTTCTGAAGGGTGGATTGTGAAGGTTCACATGGCCTCTCCGTCTGAAACCAGATGGGAATGTGGATTGTAGGTGATCTTTCCATCTGGAACCTAGTTACAAGTTGCATCACCTGCCAATCAAGGTAGGACTCTGCCCACCTTTTAGTGCTTACTTGGCCATTGGCCCCTTTAAAGTACTTACTGATTACCTGGGCTGGACTCTCCAGCTTACTACACTTTAAAAGCCCACCACATGCAGTCTTTGTTTCTTGGTCCTGACTGTGAATGCAGCCCTTTGCCAGGTCAACTGTGGATGTTGCTTGAGGAGTCATTGGTAAGGTGTGCACTACACTTAGAGTGGGACTGTTGTGTTGTGTGGGAAAACTTAGCATTGTGCTGCACCCTGTTGGTACAGGGAATTGGGAATGTGTGCTGAAGCCCCTGTCTTGTAAGAATGTGATTAGTAACTGTATAGTACTGCATGTGTGTAACAAAGATGGAGTGACAGTGAGAGAGTTGGTGGCTGCTGGTATTAGAGATTGCTGTAACCAATGTGAATGCCTATATAGTTTTAGTATTGTGTTGTTTTGTGTCTTTTTATCCCCCTTATAATTTCCCTATGTGTACAATAAAGATTATTCCTTGTTTGTCAGTTTGTGTTTGGACTTGCTTCTCTGTGAACCCACTGAATCTCACCTAAGTCTCGTATAACACCTACTACTCTGGTATCATCAACAAATTTGTAGATAGTGTTGTACCGTCATGGGTGTAAAGCGAGTAGAACAGGAGAAGAAGAATGCAGATTTCTGGTGCTCTGGTACTGATGGAGATGGTGGAGGGGATGTCTTACTAATCCTATATAATTGTAGTCTGGAGGTGAGGAAATCAAGGATCCAATTACACAGTGTGGTGCCAAGTCCTAGGTCTTAGTTTGCTGATCAGTTTTGAGGGGATGATGGTGTTAAATGCCGAAATGCAGTCAATAAAGAGCATCCTGATGTATGTATCTTTGCTGTTCAGGTGTTCCGGGCTTTGTGTAGGACCAGTGAGATGTCATTTATTGTAGACCTGTTACTATAATAGGTGAATTGGAATGGATCCATATCACCACTCAGCTGATATGCTTCAACACCAGCCTTTCAAAACAGCTAATCCTAATCACTTTTGATGTGAGTGCCACTGGTCAATAAATATACAGAAAACAACAATGAAGGACATCTGGTTCATTGATAAAGTTCCCCAATTTGATCGCAATTTTCCCTCTGGCCTTGCAAATCTCTCATTTACCATTTCATGTTAAATTTTCCTACTGAATTTATTTTTGCCATAATTACACCCAGATTATACAAGTCAATCTAATAAAAAGTCTCCTTGAATTTTCAGCCAGTTTTAATATATTAGTGTCCCTTGTCACCCAATTGTGTTGAGAATTACTATGCTTCCTTTTAATCTACTTATTCCAAACACTATGGTATTGAATTGTGAATTGATAAGAAATCATTTCAATTAAACTTTATGAATGGTGATTGTTCACATTTTCATCTGGTCTCCTAGGATATGAATCTTTGATCAGTGAGAAAATGTTCCACCAATTCCTCTTAGCAGCTCCCTTCCTCGATGATTCCAGTAACATGGGAAGCTTCTACACAATCAACTCACAATTTTTTTTTCTATTAGAAGATTCTTTAAAGAGCTGATATATCTGTCATCTAATTTTTTTTGTTGAAATATCTTGTAGTCTTGAAAGGGTTGTTAAATATCCCACACTTCAATCTGTTTAAGAACTTGCTTGTGCATAGGATTTGAAATCTAATAGCATTCCAGTTCAAGCTCCTGCCAGCAATGGAAACTGTGTTTCACCATAAATCTATCACACCGATCTAAGTCTGCCCTTTAGATCTGTAAATGTATGCAAACACCAACCACACCAAGAGGCAAACTGCTGATTACGCAACTGGATAGGATGCAGTTAAAGGCGATCGACTAGTACGTACAAGAATTGGCCAAGGATTGGGATCAGAGTGAATATCCGGCCTCCTACTGCAACGTCAATGGTTCTATAAATTATTTACTTTGCTTTCTGCTCAGCACCAATTCTTAATCAAATATTCTATATACTTCACTGAATTGTAGCGAGGATTATATGCAGCAGGAATTGATTTTCTTTCACCCTACATCATTTGAATTTTGTTGGCGTTTTCACTACCCTGAATTTGTTTTGTGATGTGCACGATTTCTTCAAAGTCAAACTGGGACATTTCTAACATGATTTAAAGCTTTTTTTTTTAAAAATAGTGAAACAAACGTTAAAACAACAGGGCAACGTGATACATATAGCTTAATTCAACATTTCCTCAGCTGGGTTCACCTCAAGAAATGTACTCGAGAAGTGTCGTGAATGTGCTAGAACATGATATTGCAGAAATTGTTTGTCTACCCTGCCACAATTCTTATGCATTACTGTTCCAAGAACAGCAGATACTAAAGTGTATAAAGTTAATACAGCTGGCATGGAAGGTACTGTGAGGCTCAAGCATGGTTCAGTTATAAGGTTCAAAAGATGCTTGAACAGATATATGGATAGGAAGGGTTTGAAGGATATGGACCAAATGCAGGCAGATGGGACAAACCCAGAATACCAACTTGGTCAGCATAGATGAGCTGAAGGGCCTGTTTAGTGCTGTTTGACTCCATGATCTGGCTATTAGAATTAAAAGAATTAAAAAAAAATACTTTAATGGTAAAATGCTTCTTTGTTCTATTTCAGCTTCGACATTAAGATTTTGGTAAATTGTTTAGATTTTAATTCAAATTGTGTTTTCCATTTTGGTGACTGAGTGTCTTTAACATGATTTACTGCTCAGGTAATGAGCCGTACTGATACTTGAGGTCAGGGATTCTCCTGAACTGATAACCAAGAACAACTCGTGCAACTATCGGAGGTAGAGTGAAGGGATGTGCACACCACAGAAATCATTGGGACTTTCTGATTTTAGGTTTTTTTTCAAATCACCAGTGAATTTTGTTACTTCACTGCCCTGCATACACCCCAAAACAATGATGCATTATCTCATACAATTCAATGACCACGCCTGCTCTATTAGTTTTCTTCAGTATTTCACACAATTTCTCAATTGTTTTTCATTGGCAAATATTGACATTGTGTTCCCATGTCCAAGTTCATATCCTTTATAGTCAAATGGAAGAACATATTGAGTAACCAGCTCTTCTATGGGAGACTGTCAGGGAAACTGTCAGGTCATCTTGCCTGGCATTCTGATGTTGTCACTCGTATATACTGTGTGCTGTGGGGAACCATCTTAGATTTGTATTAAACAGTGAATGAAGCATCACATCACTGTGCGGTGTATTTCTAAGCCTAGAGTACATAAACAGATTGGCGACGAGGATTGAAATGAACCTCCTCTATGCTCCAAAAGATGGAGTGAAGATTTTAAAAAGGAAATGCAGGATTATCCCCACAGAGAACCCCACAAGCTCAGTCACAGAGAACAAAGAAAAGAAGACTCAAAATGACGGAGGGAGTTTGGAAAGATCGTGGGCTCAGAAGAAAGATTTGATCATCCCTGTCTTGCCCATAATATTACTGATACTCTGCCTTTGAACCAAAAATGATCACTGATTCTAAACCAAAAGGGAAGCAAGACATTTCAACTGATAAAATCTCTGGTAGCTTCTGAAAAACCAGGAACAAAAACTTGTGCAATAATAGGGGCATATCAGAGCCAAGTGTCCAAGAAACAAAGGTAAAAGGGATAAAAAGAAAACTGAAATAGGAAAGGCATCCCATCAGGGTGTGAACAGTGGAGGAGAAGGATGAAAGCCCCAGCACTGAAAAAAAACATCTCTGAGGAAGACAAGACGGTGGAAGTCATGTATGTTCACAGATTAAAGGATACCCCTCCATAAATCTTCATACCCCTCCATAAATCTTCATACCCCTCCATAAATCTTCATACCCCTCCATAAATCTTCGTCCACGAAGCCAAGCCAAAGAAAGAAAAAAGGATAGAAAATCGGAATTCTACGTCAAGGTGAAAATCAACAGCAAACCCTTGCAAATGCAGTGGGACATGGGCAGCAGTTTCATTAATGCCATTAATTTTGTGGGGAAAAAAATGACTGCTACCCCACCTCACTAGTAGAGTCCCACATGGTGTTAAAAAGTTCACGAGAAGAAAAAAAGGTCTTTGGAAAATGCAACATAAACATGAAATATAAAGAACAAGCACCGAAAAGATGACCCCTCTACATTTGGGACACCAAGAGGCTGTTGTTTGGAAGAAATTGGGTATCACATATTCAATTAGATTGGTTAAAAACTGGATGTGTAATGAACCTATGCCTGGAAGATAAGGCCAAGCCAAAACTAGAGACAGTTCTCAAGAACTACCAGACAGTTTTCAAAAAAGACCTGGGAAAAAAAAATCCAAGGAGTCCATGTGAAATTACACCTGAAATCAGGTGATGAACCCAAGTTATTTAAGCCCTGAACAGTAATGTTTGCAATAAAAGGAAAGATTGAATTGGAACCTTACAGATTTGAAAACTAAGGAATACTAGAAAGAATCCAATAGAGTGAAAGCCAATGGAGAAATCTGAATTTGTGGTGATTACAAAGTCACCATTAACCAGGCTTAGCAGATATTGGAACACCCTATGCCCAAAGTGGAAAAATTATTCCAGGTCCTGAAAGTGTGTGTGTGTGTGTGTGTGTGTGTGTGTGTGTGTGTGTGTGTGTGTGTGTGTGTGTGTGTGTGTGTGTGTGTGTGTGTGTGTGTGTGTGTGTGTGTGTGTGTGTGTGTGTGTGTGTGTGGGGGGTGGGGGTGGGGGTGGGGGGTGGGGGAGGAAATTCACAAAGCTGGATTTATCACAAGCATACCAACAAATAGAATTCAATGAAGACTCAAAGAAATATCAGGTAATCAATACTCACTTGGTGCTATTCAGCTATTCCAGAATGCCATGCAGAATATCAGCAGCTGTGGACAAATTATTACATGATATTAATGTAGGATGTTACCTCAATGATATTATAAATACAGGTTAAAGACTCTGAGCACCTATCCAACAAGAAAACATCTGTTTGCGCCAGGTCAAGTGTGAGGTTATGGTACCATCTGTAACATATTTAAGCTTTACAATTAACATTGAATGAGTCTGAATGGGCACTGCTGGTATTGAAGCTGTCTACAGGCCATCCTACCCAACAGTCATTCCTGGGTTTGGTTAACCATTATTGAAAACTTATTCCAATTATGTCAATGCTATGCAGCCCACTAAACCAATTAAGAAAATAACAGAAATGGTGCCGAATGAAGAGACTAGTAACGCAATGAATCACTTGAAAAGTACTCATGTCCAGCGACAATGTTCTCATCCACAGATCCAGAAAAAGTAGTGACCCTTGCAGTGGATGCTTTGCCTGTGGAATTAGGAACGGTGTTATCACAGGTAATGGAAAAATGGAACAACCGATGGCCTATGCCTTCTGGTCTTTGATGACTTGTGAATGTAATTATGCACAACTGTAAAAAGAAGGGCTTGACATAATATTTGATGTCAAACAATTTCACCAATACTTGTATGGTAGAATATTTTCCTTAGTAACAGACAACAAACCACTGAGTTTTATTCTAGGCCCTAAAAGAAATGGATACCAGTGGTAGCTGCAACAAGGAATCAAAGGTGGGCCATTCAGTTCACTGCATATGATTGATTTGAAAATAAAGCAGCAATCTTTTTTAAAAAAAACACTAAGTCCCTATTCTTATTCTATACTGGTCGAAACTAAAATATGGAAATGGCACATCGACCAGTTGAGAGAGGTGGATGATCCTATGGCCAGTGAGATTCCCTGGGCTCATTCCACTGATGTTCCAGAAATATCTTCAAGAAGTGAGGCCCCCTTTTCAACAAAGCAGTTCTGCAGCTCAACCGAACAGTCCTGTGCAATGTCTGAATGGTGTATGCCAAAGAAAAAGTTCACAGTCCCTGCCACCAACTCAGGTATTACCCCAAAAGGCAGAGTCCAGAGAAGTCGTAAAGTATCTTGACAGATTCTAACTCTGAGATGATTTTTTTTTTAAAAAGGGAAAAACATCCTCCAGAATGAATGAAGGACTATGTACATTTATCATTTTGAAATTAGGTTATCGTGTAATTCTAATCCTCATCATTAGTATAGGGGCACTTCCTAGTTATCATAGTTTAGTATAAGTGCTGCCCATATGCTATTTTCACAAAGCATTTATTTTGTGGGGGGAAGAGTATTATGTAGGAACAGCAATGGAAAATTCAGCGGACAATGGTAAATTAAAAATAAGTTTTATTAAACTATTAATAACAACATTTCTTATCTCTAAATTTAACCCCACTGTGTGTGTGTGTGTGTGTGTGTGTGTGTGTGTGTGTGTGTGTGTGTGTGTGTGTGTGTGTGTGTGTGTGTGTGTGTGTGTGTGTGTGTGTGCACAAACTATTTTATTTAAACTTGAGTCTGAAAAGTCAATTTTAAAGTCCAGTTTCAAACTTATTGTTGAACTCCAAGATCTTTTGAAATTTTGCTTCAGAAGTAATTATAAACCCAGAGTGAAGCCCCCAATTTCTTTAAATTGTTGCTTAAAAGCAAAAATGAAGTGTTTAACCTTCAAGTTCTTAGATTTTCCCAAACTCACAAATCTTGTTGAGTTGTTTTCTAGGAAGAGATTTCTTAATCTCTCACACTAGTGATCTTCACCTCCCTCTTGAGAAACACAGAAATTCATTCCATAATGTAGCTGCCCTCTTTATTTTCAAAAGAAAAGCAGTCAGAAAGTGGTCTCCCTTTTGAAATCCACTTATTTCTATATTCCCCTTTTATTTATAACAGCATCTATTCCAGTAACTGCAATTAAACCCTGTCTTTCACAAGGGTCCAACTCCTGTGTGTGTCCCACAGGGTCTTGACTTCTGAATTCACTCAAAATGTCTGAATGTGACAATATATTTCTCAAAATTATATGACATTACATCATCAATGGGATTTGTCTCAATTCTTGGAAATCATGTGATCATTTCCTGGAATCTAAGTTTCCAGCTGCAATTTGTTGGAAACCATGAGACCTTTGTAACTCTGGCTTACAGATGGCACAACTCTGAAAGATTACCTCACTTTTGAATGTATTGTATGGGTGTGTGTAACCCTGTTCCAAACCCACTATATTACCTAAGGTATTTACAGGAAATGTAGCCTAACATTAACCTAAATATTAATATTTAACAGATCCATCACAATAGTAACAGGTTCACTCATGATACATTGAGTTCAAATCCAATTTAATCTGTCATCTTTCAGAAGTGATAGTGAAACTAAGGCCCTATCTGGCCTACATGCAGGCAATCAATATATATGCAGAACAAGTATTCATACATACAAATAAATAGTTTCAGGTACATGAAAGACTCAGATGGCTGGTGTGAGTAGTTCCTTTGGTCATTCAGTATTCTCTCTGCCCGTGGGCAGAAGCTGTTCCTTAGCCTGGTGGTGCAGGCTCTGATCCTCCTGTATCTCTGATTTGGGGAGAAAGGAGTCGCAGTGATTTTGCGCACCCTTTTCAGACAATCATCGATGGGGGTGACTTCTGACATTTCAATCAGGGATGACCTGATGTTTAATGATTAAATTCAATGATCATCGTTACTCTGTGAGATTCAGCCCATTAAAGAAAAATTCATCTGTGCAGAGTAATTGAACTACAATGCAAGAGACATTGGAAGAGGAAATTGTATCTAGTCAGGTACAATGATAAATCTCTCTGACAACACAAGTAGCCAAAAATTAGAATTGCTTAAAAGCAACCAAATATCCACAGTTATCATGAACTGGAAGGAAAATTTGTAAGGCAAGTATACCTTCTTCATGAACATTTCAAAGCCATTGAAGTGCCATGGTAATACAGTCCACTATAAGTGTGGTAACTGAACAAGTACAAAGCTTCTCAGAGTAAAAGGCAATCTGGGTGGATCAGGTTAAGACTGATCTGTAGGAAAGAGACGTATTGCATTTCACAATATAATTGACTTCCAATTAAGTCCTTCGATGGTATGAGAGTGCATGGATTATATGAAATACATCTGTTACTAACATAACTGAAGTACCTGAGAAATAGAAATAATTAATATAAAGACAAACTAGCCGATTGCTTAATGAAAAATTTGGAAGAGGCAGAATTGTTTTATTTCATTTCATTTATGACATAGAAACTAAAAACAAAACAAAGATCATTTGAAGGAAGATTGACAGTCTAAAGTAGTGAGATAGATTATGCAGATATACTTTTAGTAGAATAACCTCATGAACTGCAAATGGAAAGATCAAACCATCAGTCTGAAAGCCATGTGTATTGAACTGAACATCAAATCAAGGAAAATGGAGAGCATCACTGCTGGAGTCAAGAGCATTGCATAAAAGCTGCTTCGAAACAGTTTGAAGAAATGTATCAGAAACACAATGGTACACGAGGATCGTCCAAAGATAAACCAGCTGCAAATGCAGAAACACTTGCAAATGGTTCGGCAATCGGAAGAGGACAGGCAAAATAGACACCAAAATAGTAACATCACAGATTCACTTCCTGAAGGCATTAAGATAAGCAACTTTAGGAATAATAAAGCAATGGTGGAATAAATTAAACAATCATATTATAATAAAGTCAGTGCCAAGCAGTAGAATGGTACAGCTGCACTTCAAAAAGCATCAAGAAATTCCATTTGATTTAGCACATAAAAAGTGTTCTCCAAACCCAAAATTACAGGCTTTTACACTGAAATTTTATTGAAGAAAAATGTCCTTAAAATAATACTAAAGTGAGAAATAAGAAAATCTCAGTAATGGTCTTATGAATTGAAAGAAATATTGAGGAAGGGAACCCCAAAGCATTAGATTCCAGAACCTAAGTTTATAGTAATGGATGAGGAGTCTCCCAAAGAATCTGACTCGGGGGTTGTCGAGTATTAAGTAGTTGACAGGGGTGGGGTAATGTCCAAGAAGCAAGGGAATTGCTGGAGGAAGAGAGGTTACAAGCAAAAGGTAACAGTGCAGGACTGGAAGTTACTTCTGTTAGCAGAAAGTAAAAAACATGTTCCACGACAAGGACTTGAGTCATTGAATGTGAGTATGTTGATGACAATAGAATTATGTGCACTTGACCGTCAAGGTGACGAGAATGTTATTGAGCATTTTGATGGGAGGGAGGGAAAGGAAACAATCAACATTTGTGCATCTTTAAGAAGTGCTCCAACAGATTTGACATTTCATTAGGCAACATACGTGGTTCTCAACCTTTTTCTTTCCACCCACACACCACCTTCAGCCAATCCCTTACTAATCACAGAGCACCGATGGCATCGGGAATACTTAAAGTGATATGTGAGTGGAAAGGAAAAGGTTGGGAACCACTGAGCTACACCCTTGGCCAGAAATTCATATTTTGTGAGTTCAAGTTCCATCAAATGGTCATGTGAAGTTCTGCTTGTACCAGAAAAAAAAAAAATAATAAGCTTTTTATTGTCATTGTACAAGTTATACAACGAGATTTATGACAATAGATGTTGGAAATTTTAGTCAAAATATATGTTCATTGTTTCTTAATTGCAGGCACTTGACAGTCCGTATTAGCAGGGATGGGTTTCTACCTTTAAGGTAGAAACCGTCTTAAATTATTCAGCAGATTGCAACATAATGCAATTCTGAAGATAAACAGAATTCTGTTTTGTCTCATTTTGCCCTGCCAGTGGCATTGAAGTAACCCCACCTTTACCTTTTGATGCTACTGTCAACATTTCAATAGCCTATCATAAGTTTTCAATCATCAGTCAAAGACGATTAAAATACAATTAAGCAATATGAGCAACATTTAACAACTGTCCAACAAAATTGTTTTAATTTGAACTCTTGGCTGTGTTTACCACTCTCATTGTATTTTCTGTTTGGATTTTCTCATCCATGTGACTTACTGTTACTGTTTACCAATTTATTTTAATGGAAAACTAAGGCTAATGTCTTTATTCCACGTTTAAAATCTAATCTCTCAACTACTGGCGTGAGAACAGGTTGTAATAATTTTCACCTCTTATTTTAGAAAATTATCTCCCAATTGAATTATATTTTAACTGAGCTAAAAGTTTTAAATAAACTCTTTATTTTAATGATCTGGAACATTGTTTGTCAGAATGGCGGAAAGAGTTAATCAGGGCTTTTAAAGGGGATTTGTTAGGCAAGACATCTGAGAATGGATTCCCTGAAAAGAGCTATTATAAGTGTAATTGGACAAAAAAAACCCTGCTTTTATACATAGTGATTCCATGATGCAATGATATGAGTCTTTCATTTATTCTCTGAGCATTTATAATAGTTGAAGAAGATCATGCAAAAGTTAAAATAGTGAAAGTACATGAGCATCATTCGCAGTAGGAACACTCCGAATGATTTCAGGCAGACCATAATTGCAACATTTTTGAACTGTTTTCAAATGTGGTTGATGTGGTTTTAATTGGATATTGGCAGCTGTTGACATATGCTTTGTTGGATCATGAAGAGGTAGCAGCAAGATTGTGATCTATTATTGTTCCCTAAACATTTATCACCTCGTACATTTAAACGTCAAATCCATATTTTGAGAGGGGGGAAAAAAAACTTTGTGTAATGTGACTATGCAAGCCAATGCAGGGAGGAGAGGAATGACTATTTCCCTTGCTTGCCATTTATTAGTTTTGTTTTGATAGGAAACACAAATCAAGTGACTTTTGCATCATGATGTTTTAGATGAACTAAGGTTCAGATTGTAGTTTCTGTTCATCCTGACTGCCAGTTTGAATGAAGCTATTGTAATTGGATCCCATAGTAGCCAAAATTTAACCATGTAGTTTAAATGTTATCTCTCAGACAATAAAGGTAAAAAAGTCAGATTTTCAATGCTCATTACCTGTCTCTCTTTATAAGAGCACTGATCTCTCCTTTGGTAGATCTTGTATTTTCTTTGTTCAAGGATTTACTTGTCCTATCAATATCTAGACAAAGGATTTTATTATTCAAGATATCAGCAACAATTCTTTTGCCTAATTTTGTGCTCTTGAAAACTATATAGAGGGCATATTTATAATTTTTT
The DNA here is from genome assembly GCF_036971445.1 of Narcine bancroftii. Taxonomy (NCBI): domain Eukaryota; kingdom Metazoa; phylum Chordata; class Chondrichthyes; order Torpediniformes; family Narcinidae; genus Narcine; species Narcine bancroftii. The sequence continues at coordinate 181,123,476 of NC_091472.1, forward strand.
TTAAATTTAGAGATAAAACACAGTAACAGGCCCTTCTGGCCCATGAGTGCACACCACCAAAATAGATTTGACAAGCAATCTACAAGATGGAATTCAAATCTGAAGGAAAAGAACTCCACTTGTCTAATTCAGCAACATTCGGAGAACAAAGGGGAGAGAGCAATTTCTCATACAACAAAAGTTCAAAGTTCAGATTTATTGTCACGTTATATGCATAACTGTGGTAAACGACTCTATGTATAGGTTTGTCTGTTTTGGCACACCCATTAGCTGACTGTGCCTCCTCCCACAGGCTCCAAATTCCCTGTCCAGTGCAGAAGAGTCGAGCTGCATGGATGTGCTTTTATTCTAAAGCTAATAATAGCCTATCAGTTCGTTCAACATCAGTCTTTTGGAGTTATTGGTGGTGCATCAATAACATCACATGCAGCCCTGAGATTCTTTTTAATTTCAACTTATCGGCCGAGCAAGACAAACTGTACTCAAGAAAAGAAAGGGAGAAATGTAAACAAAAATGGAAAAAATATTCAGTTGTAGCGGTTACTACGGTAGATACTACTAAATAAAGGCAAACACACACAAAGGTAATCAACTCAAGACTGGTTTATTGCAGACATACACAGACCTTTTATTCCCTGCCTGTTAATGAAGTCATTAGTGAACAGCTGCTGGTCCTGTGGACCAGCAGGTTAAAGCTATGAGCCATAAGTGCCCCGCGCCTTTAGGCAGGGGCTTTATCTGATCCACTCACTGTACTTTGGCGCCCAACACTGCTAGCCCGCAATGTGTTAGGTAAGTCTGTGAACTGACGGTGGCGATTCACAATACCATGCTGTGCGCTCGCTACATCACCCCCCACCCCCACCCTCCGAATCGGCACCGTAACTTAAAATGCCAGATATGCTTGACTTAGGCAGATGTCCATGTCGCCTGGGTTGAGGGCATTGAACTGGTGAAGTAGGGTCCATTAGGGTGGGTTTAAGTCTGTCCACGCTGAACAGTTGCAGATATCCTCCGATGTCTAATGTATATACCACTCCATCTCTCTTAATCACACAAAATGGTCCTTCATCTGGTTTTAGTAATGGTGCCCCTGGAACCTGTCTTTGTATGAATACAAATTCAATGTTTAATGGTGATTGGGGCACTTGTTGCCTAGGTTTGCCATGCCAGTTGGTAAAGGATGGTTTGCTGTTAGCAATACCCTTGCAGAGTTGTTGCAGGACATCCATGTCTGAATTGCTTGTGAAATGAATATCTCGTGGAACCATAAGGGCCGTACCATACATCAATTCTGCAGACGATGTAGACAGATCTTCTTTTGGAGCTTTTCGTACTCCTAGTAGAACCCAAGGTAGTTCATCGACCCAGTTGGGGCCGGTCAGTTGGGTCTTCAGTGAAAATTTAAGTTGTCAATGGAAACGTTCCACCTGGCCGTTGGACTGTGGATGGTACACAGTATTTTGGTGCAACTGTGTACCTCAAAAATGAGCCAAATAAGCCCATAATGCTGAAGTGAACTGTGGTTTGCAGTCCAAAGTTCTGTGTGTAGGCACTCCAAATCTAGCAATCCAATTTAAGATGAATGCTCTAGCACATGTCTCAATATCACTGACTGGTAATGGAATGACCTCTGGCCAGCGTGTGAAGCGGTCTACTACCGTGAGAATATACCTCATGTCCTGTGAATACTGGTAATGGTCCAACCAGATCCACATGGACATGCTCAATTCTTCTGCATATTGTCGGGAAAGGCTGCAGTGGTGTCTTGGTGTGGTGTTGAATTTTCTCAGATTGGCAGGATATACAAGTTTGTACCCATTGCGCAGTGTCTTTTTTCAGCCCATGCCACATGTACTTGTTTGACATTATTTTGACTGAAGTCCTGATGGGTGGGTGTGATAGATTGTGAATGTCATCAAAAAGATGCTGTCTCCAAGATAATGGGACCAATGGTCGAGGATAGCCCAACAATACATCACAACACATTTCTGGTCTACCTTGTTGTGGTGCCACCTGTTGAATGTCGAGTCCAGTAATAGCTGTACTGTACGCCTGGATATACAGATCTGCAGATTGTGCCACAGCCAGTTCAGCAATGTTGACTCCACCTTGAATATTCACACACTTGATCAGATTGTCCTTTCCCGAAATATGATGCATGTCCTTAGTAAACTCCAAAATGTAGGACAAATGTTGTTGTTGTCTTGCCGACCAATGATCTGTGACTTTGCTAAAGGCAAAAATAAGCGGTTTATGGTCTGTGAATATGGTGAAATGTCGACCTTCCAAGATATAATGAAAGTGCCTTATAGACAGATAAAGTCCTAATAGTGCTTGATCAAAGGCGCTGTACTTCATTTCTGCTGGTCTTAGATGACAGTGGGGTGATGATGGCCAATGACATATTGTTCCAGAACTGCACCCATAGCTGTTCCCGAGGCATCTGTGCTAAGCAGCAAAGCAGCTTCAGGATTTGGATGTGCAAGCTTTGCTGCTTTGGCTAATGACTCTTTAGTGGACATAAATGCGGCCTCTGCCTCTGTGGTCCAGCTAATGTTTTTGTTTGGAGCAGAGATGATGTCAAACAGAGGTCGCAGGATGTCAGCAATCCTGGGAATAAAGGTGTGATAAAAATTTATCATTTCCAAAAGCTTCTGTAGCCCTTTGACAGTGACAGGTCTGGAGAATGTACGAATGTTGTCTATCTTGCCTGATAACAGAAATATGCCATCCGCTGTAATTTTATGCCCTAAGAATTCTATGGTCGACTTGCCAAATTGACTTGTCAAGGTTAATTGTTGGACCAAAGTCTTGGAGCCGTTGGAAAAGGTGACGCAAATGCAGGCGGTGATCTTGCTCATTTTGACTTGCTATAAGTAAATATACGCAAAATCTAAATCTCTGCCTAGAGCATCCATAAGCCGCTGAAAAATTTGTGCGGCATTCTTTAAGCCAAATGGCATTCTGAGGAATTCAAAAAGACCAAACGGCGTAATAATTGCTGTCTTGGGAATATCATTCTCATGAATCGGTACCTGATGATATCCCTTAATCAAATCAATCTTTGAAAATATGCGGCAATGATGCAGATGGGTGGTGAAATCCTGTATGTGTGGAATTGGATATCTGTCAGGTGTAGGGACATTATTAAGCCTACGGTAGTCGCTGCGGGGTCTCCATTTGCCTGTCTTCTTGGGTACCATATGCAAAGGTGAGGCCCAAGGGCTGTTTGAGCATCGGATGATACCCAATTCTTCTATTGCTTTAAATTCTGCCTTTGCTTATTGCAATTTATCAGGCGCCAGACAACGAGCCCTGGCATGGACCGGTGGGCCTGATGTGTCTATGTAATGAGACACACCATGGACTGTTCTTTTTTTTTTTTTTTTTTTTTTTTAATTTTTTATTTTTCACACCATAAATCACAATAGCCATGATATACACTTTTTCTTTTCCACACATTTACAGTGACTTTTTCTCCCTCCCCCCTCCCTCCTCCCAAGCCACCCCCCCATCCCTCCCCCCTCTCATCCATTTTAGTTATACAATCTAGGTTGCATTAATTCAGTTAGACAATGTTGTCATTCAACAAAAATACACCAGAAATTCTACTGAGTCCATTTTTTTCTTCTCTTCTCCTTCCATCAACTTAGGTAATGTTTGTTCCCGGTAGGTTTTCGCTATTGTATTTAATGTAAGGCTCCCATACTTGTTCGAATATTTCAATATTATTTCTTAAACTATATGTTATTTTTTCTAATGGAATACATTTATTCATTTCTATATACCATTGTTGTATTTTCAAATTATCTTCCAATTTCCAGGTTGACATAATACATTTTTTTGCTACAGCTAGGGCTATCTTAACAAATCTTTTTTGTGCATCCTCCAAGTCAATTCCAAATTCTTTATTTTTTATGTTACTTAGGAGAAAGATCTCTGGATTCTTTGGTATATTGTTTTCTGTTATTTTATTTAATATCTGATTGAGATCATCCCAAAATTTTTCTACTCTCTCACATGTCCAGATTGCATGAATTGTTGTTCCCCTTTCTTTTTTACATCGAAAACATCTATCAGATACTGTTGGGTCCCATTTATTTAACTTTTGCGGTGTAATGTATAGTCTGTGTAACCAATTATATTGTATCATACGCAGCCTCGTATTTATTGTATTTCTCATCGTTCCAGAGCATAACTTCTCCCATGTTTCCTTTTTTATCTTTATATTTAAATCTTGTTCCCATTTTTGTTTAGTTTTACCATTTGTTTCCTCATTTTCCTTTTCTTGCAGTTTAATATACATATTTTTTATAAATCTTTTGATTAACATTGTATCTGTAATCACATATTCAAGGTTACTTCCCTCTGGTAAACTCAAGTTGCTTCCTAATTTATCTTTCAAGTAGGATCTCAGTTGGTAATATGCCAGCGCTGTATCTCCCGTTATATTGTACTTATCTCTCATTTGTTCAAAGGATAAGAATCTACTTCCTGAAAAACAATTTTCTATTCTTTTAATCCCTTTTTTTTCCCATTTTCTAAAGGCAAGGTTGTCTATTGTAAAAGGGAGTAGCTTATTTTGCGTCAATATTAGTTTTGGTATTTGGTAATTTATTTTATTTCTTTCTACATGTATCTTCTTCCATATATTGAGGAGATGGTGTAATACTGGAGAAGTTCTATGTTGTACCAATTTTTCGTCCCATTTATATAATATGTGTTCAGGTATCTTTTCCCCTATTTTATCTAATTCTAGTCTCGTCCAGTCTGGTTTTTCCCTTGTTTGATAAAAATCTGATAGGTACCTTAATTGTGCGGCTCTATAATAATTTTTGAAGTTTGGCAATTGTAAGCCTCCTTGTTTATACCATTCTGTTAATTTGTCTAGTGCTATCCTCGGTTTCCCCCCTCTCCATAAAAATCTCCTTATTATTTTCTTTAACTCTTTGAAGAATTTTTCTGTCAGTTGTATTGGCAATGCCTGAAATAAGTATAGTATCCTTGGAAAAATGTTCATTTTAATACAGTTTATCCTTCCTATCAGTGTTAGTGGTAGCTCTTTCCAATGCTCTAAATCGTCCTGTAGTTTTTTCATTAGTGGATTGTAATTGAGTTTATATAATTGGCCTAGATTTTTGTTTATTTGCACACCTAGGTATCTTATTGCCTGCGTTTGCCATCTGAATGGGGATTCCTCCTTAAATTTTGAGAAATCCGCGTTATTCATAGGCATTGCTTCACTTTTATTTACGTTTATCTTGTATCCCGACACTTCTCCATATTCCTTCAATTTCTTATATAGTTCTTTTATTGATAGTTCTGGTTCTGTTAAGTACACTATCACATCATCCGCAAACAGACTGATTTTATATTCCCTGTCTTTTATTTTTATTCCTTTTATATTATTATCTCTTCTTATCGATTCTGCTAGTGGTTCTATAGCTAGCGCAAACAATAATGGTGATAGTGGGCATCCCTGCCGCGTTGACCTGCTTAAGTTAAATTGCTTTGATACATGTCCATTTACTGTCACTTTCGCTAACGGTCCCTTATATAATGCTTTAATCCAATTAATATACTTCTCCGGTAAACTGAATTTTTGCAATACTTTGAACAAGTAATTCCATTCTACTCTGTCGAAGGCCTTCTCTGCGTCTAAAGCAACTGCTACTGCCGGTGCTTTATTTCCTTCTACTGCATGAATTAAGTTAATAAATTTACAAATATTGTCTGTTGTGCGTCTTTTTTTGATAAATCCAGTTTGGTCTAAATTTACCATTTTCGGTACCTGTTCTGCTAATCTGTTCGCTAATAGTTTAGCTATTATCTTATAATCTGTGTTTAGCAAAGATATTGGTCTATATGACGCTGGTGAGAGTGGATCTTTCCCTTGTTTTAGTATCACTGTAATTATTGCTGTTTTACATGAATCTGGTAAGTTTTGTGTCTCATCAATCTGGTTGATTACATCCAGGAGGGGCGGTATTATTAGGTCTTTAAATGTTTTGTAGAATTCTATTGGGAGTCCATCCTCTCCTGGTGTCTTATTATTTGGTAAATTTTTTATTATCTCTTGTATTTCTACTGTTCCAAATGGTTCTGTTAATTTATTTTGTTCCTCTATTTGTAGTTTTGGTAGTTCAATTTTAGTCAAAAATTCATCTATTTTCCCTTCTTTCCCTTCGTTTTCGGTTCGGTATAATTGTTCATAGAATTCTCTGAAGTTTTCCTTAATTTCTTTTGGATTATATGTAATTTGTTTGTCTTTTTTCCTTGTTGCCAATACCGTTTTCTTAGTTTGCTCTGTCTTAAGCTGCCATGCTAGGATTTTGTGTGTTTTTTCCCCTAGTTCATAATATTTCTGTTTTGTCTTCATTATATTCTTCTCCACCTTATATGTTTGTAATGTTTCATATTTTATTTTTTTATCCGCCAATTCTCTTCTTTTGGTTGTATCTTCCTTTATTGCTAATTTTTTTTCTATGTTTATTATTTCCCTTTCCAACTGCTCTGTTTCCTGATTATAGTCCTTCTTCATCTTGGTTGCATAACTTATTATTTGCCCTCTAATGAATGCTTTCATTGCGTCCCATAGTATAAACTTATCTTCCACTGATTCCGTATTTACTTCAAAGTACATTTTTAATTGTTTTTCAATAAATTCTCTAAAATCCTGTCTTTTAAGTAGCATGGGGTTTAATCTCCATCTATACATTCTTGGAGGGATGTCTTCTAGCTCTATTGCCAATAACAGGGGTGAGTGGTCCGATAATAGTCTAGCTTTATATTCCGTTTTCCTAACTCTCCCTTGTATGTGGGCTGATAACAGGAATAGGTCTATCCTTGAGTATGTTTTATGTCTAGTCGAGTAGTATGAGTATTCCTTTTCTTTTGGGTTTTGTTTCCTCCATATGTCCACAAGTTTCATTTCTTGCATTGATTTAATTATAAATTTGGTTACTTTGTTCTTCCTGTTAATTTTTTTCCCCGTTTTATCCATATTTGGATCCAAATTCAGATTGAAATCCCCTCCTATTAGTATGTTCCCTTGCGTATTAGCTACCTTCAAAAAGATATCTTGCATAAACTTTTGATCTTCTTCGTTAGGTGAATATATATTAAGTAGATTCCAAAGCTCTGAATGTATCTGACATTTTATCATAACATATCTCCCTGCTGGATCTATTATTTCCTCTTCTATTTTAAATGGCACATTTTTGCTAATTAATATAGCCACTCCTCTTGCTTTTGAATTATACGATGCTGCTGTTACATGTCCTACCCAATCTCTCTTTAATTTCTTGTGCTCCAATTCAGTTAAATGTGTTTCTTGGACAAATGCTATATCTATTTTTTCCTTTTTCAGTAAATTTAGTAGTTTCTTCCTTTTAATTTGGTTATGTATTCCATTAATATTTAGAGTCATATAGTTCAGCGTAGCCATTTTATATTTTGTTTATCTTCTCTTTCCGTTTTTCCATCATTACCTTTCCTCCTTTTCCATTTCTGTTTTCTTATTTTCAACTCTTTACCAGACAACATTCCTACAACATCCAACATTTTCCTTATTCTCCTATTTCTATCTTCTTTATCCCCAATCTCCCCTTCCCCTCCTGAGTTGCCCTTTATCCCTTGTCGGACAACCACATCTCCCCTCTCCATTTGGATTTGCGAATCCACTCGCAAGCGTCAACTGATTTTGCAGTGACCGCTCTTTTCCCCCCACCCAGCCCCCCCCAGAAAAGATTTCGTTTTTTATATGTCACAAAGGTCACTCTTTTAGTTCCCTCCTTATTCTCTCTATTCCATTACCTTCCCTTATTAATTCTTGTCTATACTTTCTATGTTTTCCTCTAATTACAGATACTTTCACATATGCCCGTTGTCTCTATTCACTCTTATACCTCTTTACCCGCATACATATCAATCGTGGTCATTTTTACCCTCCTTACCCGTCTTCATCCCTCAGTCTATTTTTGTCTTTACCCACATACATATCAATCGTGATAATTTTTGCTCTCATTACCCGTCTTCATCCCTCAGTCTATTTTTGTAATTGTTCTGCAAATTTTCGTGCTTCTTCTGGATCCGAGAATAGTCTGTTTTGTTGTCCTGGAATAAATATTTTCAATACCGCAGGATGCTTCAGTGTAAATTTATATCCTTTCTTCCATAAAATCGCTTTTGCTGCATTGAACTCTTTTCTCTTCTTTAGGAGTTCAAAGCTTATATCTGGATAAATGAAGATTTTTTGCCCTTTATACTCCAGTGGTTTGTTGCCCTCTCTTACTTTTTCCATTGTCTTCTCCAGCACCTTTTCTCTTGTAGTATATCTTAGGAATTTTACTACAATAGATCTTGGTTTTTGTTGTGGTTGTGGTTTAGGGGCCAATGCTCTATGTGCCCTTTCTATTTCCATTTCTTGCTGTAGTTCTGGACATCCTAGGGCCTTAGGGATCCATTCTTTTATAAACTCCCTCATATTCTTGCCTTCTACATCTTCCTTAAGGCCCACTATCTTTATGTTATTTCTTCTGTTATAATTTTCCATTATATCTATTTTTTGGGCTAGTAATTCTTGTGTCTCTTTAGTTTTTTTATTAGATTCCTCCAATTTCTTTTTTAAGTCTTCTACCTCCATTTCTGCTGCTATTGCCCGTTCTTCCATCTTGTCCATTTTTTTCCCCATTTCTGTTAAGGTCATATCCATTTTATTTATTTTCTTTTCTGTGTTGTTTATTCTTCTTCTTAAATCATTGAATTCCTGTGTTTGCCATTCTTTAAATGACTCCATGTATCCTCTAACAAGAGCAAGTACCTCCTTTACCTTGCCTATCTTTTCTTCTTCTATTTCCCTGTACTCTTCCTCTTCCTCTTCTTCTTCCTCTAGGTTGACCATCTGTTGTTTCTTTGCTGCCCTTTCCTCCTCTTCTTTCTTGTTTCCATTGTCTTCTGTGGTGTCTTCTTGCTGCAGGTGTTCTGCAGCTGTCGTTGCCGGCTGTGGAGATCGACTCCCCAGCTGGTCCCCCCTCCCGTCGGTGTGTTTTTTTGTATGCGCATCGCGCATGCGCGACTCCTCGCGCATGCGCGGTTGCGCACTTTTACTCGGCTCTGTGAGCCATTGTTGTAGTTCTCTTTCTACCGACCTGAGGTAGTGGGGTCTTCTCTCCGCAGCGGGCCTCTTCGGACAGGTAAGGCCTTCACCTTTTTCCTCCGTTGTCTTCTCTTCCTCTCTTCTTTCCGTTGATTTTGATTTTTCTCCTTTTGTCTCCATCTTCTTTCCACCTTTATATTCACTTTTCTTTAACTTGTATTTCTGTGCCTTTGTATTTTCTCTCGTTTTTCCCGACTTTTCTGGAGAGGGCTGGAGTTCACCGTCCGGCCACTACTCCATCACGTGACTCCTCCCCATGGACTGTTCTTGAGGTATTGAAATTAGGGGTGAGAATATGGGGAAATTTGTTGAGTACAGCAGTATGTGTCCTTGTGTAATGTATGTGCTCAGAGCAGTGAAATTCTCCCCTTGATGCACACCAGTGGATATGTCTGAAAGGTGTTGCGTTAACTAATTTTCTCCATTTTACGTCTACCAATAAGTAATGGGAATGTAAAAAATCCGCACCAAAAATGGGTTGAGTGACAGAAGCAAGGGCACAATTCCAATGGAATGTAGTTCCATCTATTCAGATTGCGACTCGTCTGGTGCCGAAACTTGCAATGGCAGTTCAATTCGCCGCTCACAGGGTCAAGTTGCATTTTTTATGCATCCTTTCAAAGTAGGTTGACAGGAGCAAACTAAGTTCAGCACCTGTGTCTACAAGGAATTTGAGCTTATCCACATGGTCCTGAAGATACAATAGGCCTGTACGTATGCCAGCTGCCGAGGCCACTACTGGCAGCCGGCTCTCTCGTTTCCCAACTTCTTTTTGTGGTAGGTACATGGCTGGATGCACTTATGGGCATTTTTTTCCCCACCAGCGATGGTAAAAACACCACTCTCAATGTACATCAGCACATTCCTCTTTCTTGGATTGGACTGCAGATACAGGAGGCTGGTGGGATGTGGGAGATGCATCTGCTGCAAAAACTGGATGTATTCGGGCAGACTCTTGTGTAGGATACGATAGAGCTGGTCAGCCTCTCGAGCTTCGTCATGGGGATGGCAGAAATCCATATTACTAATGGGTATGGCAACGTGAGCTGGATGTTTTGATAGAAATAAGGTTTCGAAAAGCAGACAATAGGAATGACCATCTGACAATGCCAGCTTCTCATTCATCAGGTCTGATGGTTTCTTGGTACCTAGGCCTTCCATGTTCAAAAGACACATGCCACACTCATGCCTAGTAAGTACCAATGTGTCAAGAAGAAACTGGTGGAACCTGGTGTACTGGTCTTCTGCCGGAGGATGAGCGATAAATTTGCTTACTTGCGATGCAGTGGCCACGTCCAATGTATTCACAACATGCCAAAATTTTGTGTCTTCCGCCATTATACCCCGAAGACAAAACTGGGTTTCAGCTTGAAGAAACCAAATTCGAGGCTGATGTGTCCAGAAAGGAGGCAAATGAAGCCCAACTACATTAAGTGTCATGGCGGCGCCAGCAGTTGTTGTTGCAGTTGAAGTGTCCTCCTTTTCCATAATGATTCAAATTCGTTGAGTCTTAACTTCAGGGTCACCAATTTGTAGCAGCTACTATGGTAGATGCTACTAAATAAAGGCAAACACAATCAAAGGTAGTCAACTCAGAACTGGTTTATTGCAGACACAGACCTTTTATTCCCTGCCTGTTAATGAACTCGTTAGTGAACAGCAGCTGGTCCTGTGGACCAGCAGGTTAAAGCTATGAGCCATTAGTGCCCTGCACCTTTAGGCAGGGGCTTTATCTGATCCACTTGCTGTACTTTGGCACCCAGCACTGCTGGCCTGCGATGTGTCAGGTAAGTCTGTGAACTGATGGTGGCAGTTTGCAATACCGCGCTGTGTGCCCGCTAGACAGTAATAATTAATGTGCCAAGTAAGAGTCCTTAAATGAGTCTCTGATTGAGTTTATTGTTTAAGAGTCTGATGGTGGAGGGGCAGCCAATTAACATGGTAGTTTGAGACTTATGGTACCTGTACCTGTACCTCTTTCCTCATGACAGCAGCAAGAACAGGACATATTCTGTGTGATGTTGGTCTTTGATGGTTGCTGCTGCTCTCTGATGGCAGAATTCCATGCAGATTTTCTTGATGGTGGGGAGAGTTGTGCCTGTAATGTACTGGGCTGTGTCCACTACCTTTTGAAGGGCTTTCCACTCAGAGGTACTGATGCCCTGATACCAGGCCGTGATGCAGCCCATCAGCACACTTTCCACTACATATCTGTAGAACTTTGCCAAAGTTTTTTGATGTCGCACCAAACCTCCTCCAACTTCATGATGACATTTGTGTGTTAGCTCCAGGAAAGGTGACTCCAACATAGTGACATCCAGGAATTTAAATTTGCTCACCCTCTCCAGCTCTGATTTTTTTGGGTTTTCCCCCCCCCAAAACGATCACTGGATTGTAAGCCTCTAGTTTTTCTCTTCCTATAGCCCGCAACTTGCTCCTTGGTTTTGATGACAGACTTTGAAGTTGTTGGTGCACCATTCAGCCAGGTTTTCACCCTCCTTTTTATGCAACTGACTACTGTGGTACTATCACCAAATTTGTAGATGGTGTTTAATTTAATTTATTTTAATTTAGACATACACCATGGTAATAGGCTCTTCTGGGCCAAGACCCCATGCAGCCCAAATACCCCATTTAAACTACAACCACCATGTTTTTGAAGGGTGGGAGGACACTAGAGCACCTGGAGGAAAGGAGAAGGTAGAACCTCCTTACAGACAGTGCCAGATTCAAACCTGGGTCACTGGTGCTGTAATAGTGTTGCACTAACTATACCGTGTTTCTGTCAAATCGAGCCACACCGTCATAGATCCAGAGGTGGGGAAATCAAGGATTCAATTATACAATGAGGTATTGAGGCCCAGGTCTTGGAGTTCGCTGATCAGTTTTGAGGCGATGATTGTGTTGAATCGATCAAGGGCATCTTTGCTGGCCAGGTGTACTAGGGTTTTGTGCAGAGCCAGCGAAATGGCATCTGTGGTAGACCTGTTGCTGCAGTAAGAAAACTGGAACAGATCCGTGTCACTGCTCAGACAGGATCTGATATACTGTAACACCACCTCCCAAAGCACTTCATCACTGGGTATGAGTACCACTGGTTGGTAGTCAATTAGGCAGGCTACCACACTCTTCTTGAGTACCAGTATGATGGAGGGCTATTTGAAACAGTTGGGTAACATGGCCTGCCCAAATGACATGTTGAAGATATCTTTGAGAAAATTGGCAAGTTAGTCAGCACAGATTTCCAGTACTCTGCCAGGTACTTCATCTGGACTGGATACTTTCCTTGGATTCATTCTTGTGAATGCAGTCTGCACATCATCTTCAGATACTGACATTAGAGAATCATCAGGGGTCATTGGCGTATGCTGTGGTTCTTTCTTGTTCTGGTGGTCAAATTGGGTGTCGAAGGCATGGCGTTCACTTGGGAGTGAAGCTCTTCGGTCTCCTACTGCACCGGATTTAGTTTAGTAGCAAGTATCTTTCTAAAGCAATAGTTTTCAAACTGCCCCCCCCCCCAAAACTCACATTCCACCTTAAGCAATCTTTATGCCATTAGATCTCTGTGATAATGGATTGCTTAAGATGGTATGTGAGTGTGTGGGGGGTGGGGGGGAGGAGAAGAAAGGTTGAGAACTACTGCTCTAGACCTAATTGTTACTGTAATATTTTGCTTGAGAAAAATTGTCATTGGCCCATTTCCTTTGGAGTTATGAAACCTTTTTCTTTCCACCCACATTCCACCTTAAGCAATCCCTTATGAATTACAGTCCACCAATGGCATAGGGATTGATTAAGGTGGAACGTGAGTTTAGGGGGTGGAAGTTGGAAACCAACTGAGTTAAAGCATCAGTGAAAAAGACAACCTGAATAATCTAACAATTGTACTATTTCCTCTTTAGAATGTATATCAATCAACAATATTGTTTTAGAATGAGATTTATTATTCTTCCAATGCAAGAATCCAAAACAACACTCAGGAATCAGCATGTATTACTAAGGAAATTAATACTAAATCCTATATAGTGATCTAAAGATCCTATTCACATCAGATAAGTAGTTGACAGTCCTAGTTATTTTACCGAACAGAAGCTGAACTTGTGGAAAAGAAAGCACAAAATGCTGCATTCCTGACAGCATCTGTACAGGGAGAATGACCATTTACATGAAAGGTTGTCAAGCTGAAATGTCAGCTCCATTTCATTCTCAACATGTACTGTCTGACTTGTTCAGTATTTCTGTTTTCATTTCAAGCTTCTAACATTTGTTTGCTTTTTGAACATCCATGAAAATTGGATATATGAAGGTCTACCTTATCATTCATGACAAATTGTTGTCACAGACATAATGGACAAAATGGCTTTATTTGCCATAATAATTCAAGGATTCTTTTCTATTTGACCTCCTGTGGGAAAACACCAAAGTATCCATTTCAAGTAAATACTATTATCTGCTATTTACTATTTATCATCTACATCTAAATCTACTATTTATCATCCAAATAAACCAAGTTTTAATGGATAATCATTGTTTCTGGGTGATTGCTCTGTGCAAGTTGCAATACTGTTTTCTCTAGTTACCACTTCATTGTAAAACACTTGGGAATATTTAGAGGTCAAGAACGGTGTTATAACACTTTTTATTTTTAAAAATTTTCTGAATAATTTATCTCCTTGTACAAGTTTTTTTTTTTAAAAAACACAAAATTATGCCATCTGATAAGATGTAAGCTAAATCCTGTTCATGAATTGAGCTATGGGTAGAATACATGCAACTTGAGAAATCTTTGAAAGCTGATATATTGACTCAAAAATGGGCATTCATCAGGTTTTGTTGACCATCAGCAGTGGAATTGTTAACCACCACCATTTGTCACATCTTGTCCAACACATCCCTGGCTATCATTATTGCTATTGACCCTGGTTCACTGAGAAGTGCATGCTGGGAACAGCATGAAGCACACCGAAGAATTAGGTGAAAAGTGAAAATCTGCAGATGATGTGATTGTAGTAAAAACATATCAAAATGCTGGAGGAACTCAGCCGATATTTTCAGTGTCCATAGGAGACATATTACCAGAGGGGAGATTGGTTCAGGTCAGAGTGGGCAGGGCATGGGAAGCTCCACCCCCACGGGACTTCCCCCACAATGCTCTCTCCAGAGACTCTGAGTCACCAGCAGGGTGCATCACCGAACTTCACCTCAGCCCTGCAAAATTGAGCAGGTGCTTCCCACTCCCTGTTCTCCAATTCCTCCAGGAGAGTAATCGTTTCCTGGATGGTTTTCCTAGTCGCCAAGCCCATGAGGGGCCAGACCACCCCTCTAAGGTCAGGGTTTGTGGTGGTGACTAAATAGCCCGCCAAGACACCAGTCACCTTTGTGCTCCCTGGGAAATGGTGCTTGCGGGCTCCCCCTTAGATACCCACATTGACCCCATTCTGAGATGGCAGGGAACCTGGCTGGACTGCAGTCACCATCTGTTCCAATAGGGTGGTGCTGTCATCAGCCTCCTTCTGGCAGTGTCCACAAGGTCTTGTCAATCATCTGTTGGGCATGGCACTCAAGTGCGTGTGTGAAATTGGAGGCCCCCTCATCCCACAGCTGAATCACTAGATGTTTGCCTGGCTTCTGGTGGTATTAGTCCCCTCACCTGGTTAGCTCCTTGTCAAAGTAGTCCTGGGACTCTGTCATTTCACAGTGACCACATGCATGCCCACATGAGATTCCCTCCCCATCTTCTGCTACCACCCTGTTTTGGGAGGGGTCAGCAGGTGCCCTCATTGCAGGTCTGGGACCATGTGGCCACTGGATGGGCTTGAAAAGGCTTGGGCCCACAGGGAGGATGTGTGTTGTGGGACTCAATTTCCCCTTGGTCATCCCATACATACCTATCCTCCAATCACCCAGTTCCCACACTGGACCATGGCTCAGACTTTCCCTGGATCACGCTGTCAGCCAGACCACACCAGTGAGCTGCTTGCAGCTGCTGGGTTTCAATCAGCTTGGAAGCTGCCTCCATGACTTTCATTTCTAGGTCAGTTATCTGGACTTGGGCAGTCTGCACTGCCTCCTGGAGTAAATAACACTGATGGCTGGAGGAATTATACCTCCCTATCTTTCTGTGCACCCTGTTGGTTTAATTCTCCTGCAATTTCCTGTTGGTGTCTCTGCTGAGACACCAGAAGTCAACGGACCCTCCCAGGACTCCCCTCTGACTCAGGAAACCCAGTTTCTAAAGGAAGGATGCCACATGGCGCCCAATCTTCTCCCCGGATGGGTCTAGCCTGTCAACCCAGTCAACCAGTATGGCGTGGTCTGCCAAACAACCTGCTAAGTGGCTGAAGCCCTGGCTATCACTGGTCCACCTGGGGATTTTATATTCTGACCCTGGGATTTCCCCTACAATTTGTGGGTTGTCTCCTGCTGCCCCTGCTCATGTGCAGCTACACAGTAATAGCTGCACCTGACAGGACACCCACTAACATATTCGTTAGTTCGATCTCCAACATTGTTAGTGTGTCCAGCCAAAACTCAATGAATGCTGCTCGCGGTGTCAATTGTTGTTTTGGGAAGTATCCAGTTCAGTGGGTTCACAGAGAGGTGAGTCTGGACATAAGTGTTACATTCAAAGGTAACTTTATTGAACACACAGAAGACAAACAGGGGAAGACATCAAATTAAACTTAATTACTCTACTACTAAATAACTATATAGAAATTCTCATCAGACCCAGGATGGATTCCAATACCAGTGGCCACCTATCTTCTACATGGTACTAGACAAAAACTATGAAGGTACAAGCTAGCACATTGGGCACAAGGGACTCTGATACTGATGGCTACTTACCCTACCACTCGTTCCCACACATGTACACAGGTCACAGGGGCTTTCAAACACATCACCGATTCCCTGTACCATGGAGGTGCGGCTCTCTGCAAGCGCTAATCTATTGCAGTACTACGGCTCAATTCAGTGTAGGGAAACACCTTACCCATGACTCCAACAGCGATGTTCACAGTAGCAACCTGGTGTGGAGCGATGTCCGGGACTTGGACTAAGAGGCAGAGAGGTAGGAATGCGGTTATTGTCGGGCACTACCAGTAACCACAGAGACAAGCTGAGGAAACTATAGGCTTTAATGAACAGAAGAACCTTGCTGGCCCGGATCCCAGGATGGGAATGGCTGGCAAGGGAGAAGTGGCTCGACCTTTATGGCCCAGGACCACGGAGGAGGAGTCATAGGGTATGAGTCATCGGTGGGCAGGCCAGCTCCACATATACAACAGGTAATGATAACTTTATACAATGGAGGAAACGTATCACCACATTCACCCCTCCTTTTAGAACAGAACCCACCCCTCCCCCCCTGACCTGGAACAGAAAAAAACTGCCAAGGCTAAAGATTCAGCCTCACCGGTGACCTCTTCTGTCTACGGAAGCAAGGGAAGTAATAGTCTGCTGTTCTGCTGGCCGGGTGTCTACTGGAGGTGTCACTGATGGATTAGACAGAGAGGGTACTGTCTGTGAAGGGAGGCAAGATCAGTGCCCTGAGGGGAGCCCGTCCGCTTGAAGTGAGGTCTGTGGGGGGGGGGGGGGGTGGTATCCCAGGCGAGTCTGCCCCTAACCATGAGTCCTATTGCAGGGTAGTTTAAAATGTAGTGTGAACAGGGGTGTAAAGAGTGGTTCTGGCCTCTCCAGCATGTGCCACATCCCAGACGGGTACAATGTCCTTGTGGTCATCGGGGTACCTCACAAAGGCATTCTGAGGGTTCGCATGAATGAAGTGCACCTCCTTGACCAACGGGTCAGTCTTATGGCCCCTCCTATGGCTTCTGAGCCAGACTGGGCCTGGCGTCTCCAACCATGGGGGAATTGAGGAACCATTCCCCAACTTCCTAGGAAAGGCAAACATGCGTCCGTGAGGGGTGGTGTTCGTGTCAGTACAAAGGAGCGAGCGGATGGCATGCAATGCCTCTGGCAGGACCTCCTGCCAGCGTGACACTGGCAGGTCTCTGGACTTCAGGGCCAGAAGCACAGCCTTCCAGACAGTAGCATTCTCCCGTTCTACCAGTCCATCATCCCTGGGGTCATAACCGGTGATTATGCCTCTGGCGAGAAAACACTGCCGCAGCTCCTCACTCCTGTACGAGGAACCCCGATCACTGTGGATGTACTCAGGGTACCCAAACAGGGTGAAGATACTGCGTAGTGCCTTAATCACTGTGGCCGAGGTCTTATCTGGGCAGGGGATGGCAAAAGGGAACCGGGAATATACTGTTCTGACCTTGGTGTCTAGCCCAATGGTGATGCTGAATCATTAAAATGAGCCACTGGTAAAGTGTGCATGAACGGGTGGCCGGAGTCCAACCTTGATTGGCAGGTGATGTGACTTCCAAATAGGTTTCAGACAGGGAGGCCACGTGTTCCTCCACGATCAGACAACATACTTAAAACACATGCTCAGAGATAGCAGCACCAGATGTTCCTATTCATCATGGGTATCCTGTAATGAGGCTCACCCCCTGACACCCAAAATCTTTTGATCATCTGAAGGTTACAAGTTAAGGCTATACTGGAATAGTTTCCATTTCTCTGCGGGGTGGGGGGTGGGGGAGGAGAGGGGATGCTTCTCTTAACAATTAACAAGAAGTTTGACACCATTCAACATTAATCCAGCCCCCTAAATATTAATTCCCTTCACCACTGTCACATAGTGGTGTGTTTGCTTGCCTGTGGTACTCCAGAGTATTTTCCAAGGAAGATGTGAGCTTTCAGAATCAGAATTTATTGTTGTGAACAAGTCATAAAATTCGGTGTTCACGTGCAAGGGAATATCATCAACTGTAGGTTACCCTTCAAGCTGAACAGTGTTCTAATTCTGAAATATATCAATGTTCCTTCATTATCACTGGATATAAATCCTGAAAATCCATCCCCCAACCGCACTGAGGGAGGACCTTCCTGGTTGTAATCCTTAAGATTACAAGCTCCAGAACAGCTGGGCCTCCTGACAAGCACTTACAACACTGGGATCCACCCAGTCCTAAAGACTCTGTCTGATAAGGCTCACAGCCAAAGTTCTGTCTGTTCTCAGCCTTGTTGCTGGATTAAGCGTTATGTGAATACAAATGTATTCAACCCAAGGAAAGATTATTTGCATTCTTCTGAGTCATTTTTGTTGCAGTGAAGACATGGGGTATAAATCCTTCTCTGAGGTTATATCAATGGTTGGAAAAAAAAATTAAGAAAATCAGAAAAATACCATTATTAGCAGCTTATTTGGAATTGCTATAATTGTTTTGAGATATTAGAATATTTTTTTTATTTCATGAAGCAAGAACAGCTCGTGTTCAAACCAGCCTTGGTACATGGTTGATCTACAAGCAGATCTTTTAAGAAGAGGCTTTTGCAGGCAAAGATCTGTTTGTAATCTTTGCCATGAAGATATCGTGAAGATGATTGATTAAATATCTGACAAAAAAACCTTTCTGGCATACCACAATCAGTTGTACCTTATGATAATCAAGAGCAGTTACAAGACTTTAATCCCTCTGAAGCTAAAAAATGTTACATCCAGCAACCCTGCTGTGTTACATCTTGGCTGTGTTCCATCTTTGCTTTCATGGTGTGAGTAGCTGGTAGTTCCAAGAAGTTAACACTTTTATCTTGAGAGGAAGGGATCCATTGTGAACAACTGCATGCTATACTTCCTGAATGACAATGTAAAACATGACAATTAATTTAGCCCGAAAGGAATTAAGACAATAGAATCTTTTTTGGGGGGGGGGGGAAGCAATGGAAGGTGCCAGTTTCATTCACTAGTGCCTCACAATGCTTCACAAAAGGTGAATGACATGCTTTCCTGCTTTTCAAAGCCACAGAAATAATGCCCTCACTTCATGTCAAATGAGGAAGAAGCATCACTGGATTTGTACTGTAATTTTATAATGTTACTTGAAAAGTGACCCACTATTATTGAAGATGGTGGTGTGGGTTGTGACATGTAGATTGCAACCTGAGATGATGAACTGAAGCATTCTTACACTGATCCTCTTGATATTACTCAATGGGTGCTCAGAACGTCAGGTAGACGGCGCCCATGTGTAGCATTTGAAGTGAAAGGTGGCACCTCTGGAAATTCAGTGTTCCTGGAACATTGAACTGAAGTGTCAATCAAGATTATACTTTTAAATGCATGGTTGTCTGTACAGATGACAAATGTCCCAGGTTCAGTCAGAGGTCTCTACTGTGCTAACTGATCTCTGCTGAAGTAACAGAAAAGGAATAGGTTAGAGAAGAGAGAATTAATCGGGAGCCATCCTTCCAATTATCGCCACAATGCCCATTGCTAAAAGTACATGTACAGCCCACAGGACCAAAACTGGCTGTGATGCCCTTGCTGTTTAGTCATCCCAACATATTCAACGAGTGCAGAGAAGGAAAGGGCCAGGTAAACTTTAAAAAAGTTAATAGTAAACAAAATGCTGTGTCCATTTACTCATCTTGGTATTCCTTGAAAGATGTTTACCTATTGTAGGGGTTCCCAATCTTTTTGTTCTTCTGTACCCCTTGGGCATTTTTATAGGTTCCCATGTACCCCTAAAAATTAAGGATTAAAAAAAACATGACATTGTGCAATCTGACTGCAGATTACAATACAGTAGTGGGTTATTCTCTCAGATCCAATGTACCCCCTGAAAAGTGCAAATGTACTACTGGGGGTACATGTATCCCCAGGTTGGGAACCCCTGATCTATTGAATCATTGAAAATGAAACAAGCTATCTTTTAGCTTTAATGATTCCATAAAGGAAGAATTGCCTTTAGATACCTGTTCGTCCACTTCCTCCTTTACATTCTGTGCCTAAAGTTGAGATTTCTTGCTGTTCTGCTTTTATCATGCAGAAAAGTGATCCATAGTACTGTTCCACAATGACAAAAAAAACAATTGAATATCTTAGTTTTCTTTTATCTGCTTACCTGACTCCAGACGACTGAAGTCAGTACCATTGCATTGAACGTTGTCACGTCAAGAGATCTCCAAGAGAAAATGCTTCAAGAACATAGTCAATAGAAAAAATTTAAAAAAAAATACCATTCACTCATGGGAATCCATGATCCTGACTGCTCAAAATGGAGAAAGAATATCCAGGAAGGCTCAGAGTATGTGGAGGCCAGTTATCAACAATGAGAGAATGAAAGGTCAGTAACTTTTCATATGAATCGTTTACACATTGACTTCACAATGTGCTTTCCAACTAAATAAATATGTTGATGTCCAGACAATGTTTCAGAACAATCCACTCACCCAGGCACTACCCACTTCCACCACCAGCCCCATCTAGAGTCAGGCCTGAGGTTCTAGCATGGGATCTCAATGCCCAAACTGCTTTAATGGAAAGAAGCTTTTCTCCATTCCAGGACTAATTTTATCATTGCTCTTAATCAGTATATCTGAGATGATAACTGCATGACCCAAGACATTTACAAATTCACTCATTGCCAGTTATCTATGAGTGCAAACTTATACACTGGTTCGAAGTTCCACGTGTTATTTGTCCATAATCCATTCATCAGCGAGCAATTACCAGTTCAGTGTTAATGAATTTCAATTTCAATCTCTAATTTCAACATACACATTGCATCCACAGGCTCAGCCACAGGTACAATATGTGGGTGGATAGGTTATTCATTCCATTGTGTTGCTTTTAGGTTTGATCCAAAGTGAACATAAAAACATTACCAACCCTTCCCATCCTTCAATGCAATAGATCAGCTCATTGAATGGTGTCACATCAACAACCTTGCACCCAACGTTAATAAAATCCTAATTGTGGACTGCAGGAGGAAGCCAGGAGAGCATAAAAGGAACTTTTTATACAAATCATTCACATAATGTACATGACTTCACAATGTAAATCTGTTGATGTCCAGACAATGATTCACTCAACAAATACAGCTCCTAGATAATCTCATTTCACTTATGTTAGTGGCAATAACTAACCAGAAGACTGGGGAGAACATTCCTTCTTCTCCATATAACCATATAACCACTTACAGCACAGAACAGGCCAGTTCGGCCCTACTAGTCCATGCCGTAGCAAATCCCCACCCTCCTAGTCCCACTGACCAGCACCCAGTCCATACCCCTCTAGTCCCCTCCTATCCATGTAACGATCCAGTCTTTCCTTAAATGTAACCAATGACCCCGTCTCTGCCGGAAGCTCATTCCACATCCCCACCATCCTCTGCGTAAAGAAATTTCCCCTCATGTTCCCCTTATAATTTTCCCCCTTCAATCTTAAACCATGTCCTCTAGTTTGAATCTCCCCCTTTCTTAATTGAAAAAGCCAATCCACGTTTACTCTGTCTGTCCCTTTTAAAATCTTAAACACCTCTATTAAGTCCCCTTTCAATCTTCTACGCTCCAGAGAAAAAATCCCCAGTCTGCACAACCTTTCCCTGTAACTCAGACCCTGAAATCCTGTCAACATTCTCGTGAACCTTCTCTGCACTCTCTCTATTTTGTTTATATCTTTCCTATAATTTGGTGGCCAAAACTGTACACAGTACTCCAAATTTGGCCTCACCAATGCCTTGTACAATTTCATCATAACCTCCCTACTCTTGAATTCAATACTCCGATTTATGAAGGCCAACATTCCAAATGCCTTCTTCACCACACCATCTACCTGAGTATCAGCCTTGAGGGTACTATTTACCATCACTCCTAAATCCCTTTGTTGCTCTGCACATCTCAATAGCCTACCATTTAATGCATATGACCTATTTTGATTTGCCTTTCCAAAATGTAACACATCACACTTATCTGTATTAAATTCCATCAGCCAATTCTCAGCCCACACCCCCAGCCTTCCTAAATCACCTTTTAATCTACAGTAATCTTCCTCACTGTCCACAACACCACCAATCTTTGTATCATCCGCAAACTTGCTTACCCAACTCTCCACCCCTACTTCCAGATCGTTAATATATATAATAGTGGACCCAGGACTGATCCCTGAGGAACTCCACTAGTCACCGGCCTCCAATTGGACAAACAATTTTCTACCACTACTCTCTGACACCTCCCATCCAACCACTGCTGAATCCATTTCACTACCTCTTTATTTATACCTAATGCCTCCACCTTTTTTCTTAACCTCCTGTGGGGAACTTTGTCAAAAGCTTTACTAAAGTCCAAATAGACAACATCCACAGCTTTCCCTTCATCAAACTTTTTTGTAACCCCCTCGAAGAACTCAATCAGGTTTGACTTCTCATTTAATAGTCACATGGTATTTTCAAGTCAACTTTACTGTCATCTGACTGTTTAAGTACAACCCGACGAAACAATGTCCTCTGCCCCACGGTGCAAAACACATAGACATACAATCAGACATAATACACAAACAAACAAATAATACCAGAATCAGAATTTATTGTCATGAACAAGTCAGGAAGTTTGTTTTGTGGCAGCGTCACAGTGCAAACATTCATATAAACCATCTTAAAGTCAAAGTAAGGCAGTGTCTTTGGTTCATTGATCATTCAGGAATTTGATGGCATCGGTAAAGAAGCTGTCCTTGTGCCACTGAGTGCTCGTCTTTAAGCTCCTGTTCCTTTTTTCCCTGATGGTAGCAGAGTGGAGAGGGCATGGCCTGGGTGGTGGAGGTATGAGGATAGAAACTACCTTCTTAACACACCACTTCTTGTAGATGTCCTTGAAGAAGTGAAGTCTGGTGCCTGTGATATCCAGACTGAGTTAACAACCCTCTGGGGTTTTTTTTTCTTGTCCTGAGCGTTGGTACTTCTGTATAGGTTAGCAATACAACCATCTCGAATGCTTTCCACAGTACACCTGTTTGAGAGTCTTCAGTGATAAACCAAATCTCCTCATACATCTCTCAAAGAATAGCCATTGGCGAGCTTTCTTCATGATTGCATTGATATGGAGGCTCCAGGGGCAGATCCTCAGAGATGTTGACACCCAGGAATTTGAAGTTCTTGACCTTCTCCACTAATGAGCCATCGTAAAGGACTGGATTGTGCTCTTCTGGCTTCCTCCTGAAGTCTACAATCATCTCCTGGGTTTTACTAACATTGAGTGCAAGGTTGTTGATGTGAGTTTTCTCATTGGCATTTGTGTCGACATGCAGGACAAGCATTCATCTATACAAATAAATAAATATTGTTTCATGAATATGAAAGTCACGAATGATCAGTGTGAGATTCTCAAGACTGTCAAACTTGTTTTCATCAACTGACTGGAAAAATTGTCCCTTCATGCCAATACTTTGTGTAGAGATTATGTGACCTCTGGGCCCTACTAATTTTTGCCTCAATATTTTGTGGGACGTTCATCTCATATTACAGAGGAATGAGGTCCAATGCACTAGCGACTCATTGAAATGATCCTCCATAATACAAGATATACAAAATTAATTAGAGGGAACAGGTGCCCATCAATAAAGCACTTTCTTCAGCTTCAATCCCTAAGAGATTGTATTGCAGATCCAACAGGATACTGCCAGAGAAGAAAGTGTTGGCTGCAGTTCTGTAATAGAATGCAGAAAATCACCTGGTATCTGGCACCTATGGGGATTGATAGATGCCGGAGAAGTATGTTATCCGGTTGCTTGAGGCTTACAATGCCTAACTAATGCAGCAGCATCAAGAATAAACAGTTTAAATGACAAAAGACAATAATACCATTCTGCACTTGGCATCTTCAGAGCCCGGTTGTTGTTTAAGTAAGCTGCACACCCCTTAAGCAGTATAAAATCCAGTATTGTAGTATGAAGAGTGTAACATCACTCAGCACTTTTGTCGAGGTAGGACTTCATGTAAAAGTGCTTAATTTTCTGAGACTGGGCCTTAATGGTTGATGAGCAAATGTTAAATTCCTCCATAAGCACTGTATGATTTTTCACCTTTTTAGAGTCTATTGTACATCTCCATCTTCCCCTTAAGGGTTAAGAACTATGTGTTTATACTTGCCTGATAGTTTTTCTTTTGCCTTTTAATGGTTGGTTGGGCGGGGGGGGGGGGTGGGGGGTGGAAGGGCCAGAAATTTGACCAAAATAATGTCCTACGAACTGGAATCTGTTTGTTTATGTTGACCACGAGGCAGGTGTTCAGGTGTTTCTTAGCATGTGTGTGGTGTATAAGCAAATTAAAAGCAAGGTGGAGCAATTTTAAACTTGTGCATTTTTTTACCTATTATTTTATTTAATTTTTATTTGCTTTCCTCAATTTTTTTTCTGCCAGATGCTTGAGGCTGCTAGTTGCTTGAATGAGAGATGCCAGGGCCTTTACTGCAGTATAATGAATTCTTGCATTGATATTGCAGCAGGAGCTGTTTCTTCTGCATAATATTTGTTGTTGCCTCCCATGTGGCATCTTAATCAATTTTTTTTCTCATGTGTGGCAAACCACTGTAATGTATCTGGCCAAGCATGCCTTCTGGCCAGTTGTACCTGTGGCCCCTCCCCACAGGCTCATATGTAAGGGTGAGCAACTCAATGCAGGACAGCTGAACAGTAAGGATATGCTGTGTTATCAAGTGAATTAAAGCCTATTGGTTTCTCCTCAATAGTCTCCAGAGTGATTGATGGTGCATCACCCTGCACGAGGACCACCCAGAAAAATATTGCTAACTCAATGTGAGTTAGCCTCACACACTGATTCAAAAAGTTCATAGTCTTTTGCACAATAGGAAAGAAGGCTAAATTGTAAACATGATCTGGCATTCATCCAAAATGCCAAATCATCGCAGCAATAGAAACACTGGAAGTGGACAGAACTAACAAGACGTTGTTTGATAAATCCATTATCAAGAAGAGAAAGAGTTCCTTCAGAGACAGAATGTCTGTAGATCCCATCATGTCCACCAATGCCATCGCCTCCTGTGCTCCCGTAACATCGATAGCCACTCCAGCTCCTGCCAATTCCAACAGTGAACCAGAGCTTCAGGAATCCAATTTATGCCGCTTGGCCCCCGGCTCCGAACTCTCGAAGCAATTAGGAAGCTGTCAGTGGCCGATGGCCTACAGGAGCCCTGCTTGCCATCAACACCCTCTCAAATTCCATTCCAATACCTGGTTCCCATGATCCAATCTCCCACGATCCAGTCTCCAGCAGCATGGGGTGAAGCCTTCAGCCACTGTAGGATCCTCTCCCAGAGTTTTATTTCTTGGTGGGAGAGGGCGGAGTGGGGGTTGGGGGGAAATTGTTCTCTCTCTCTGATGTCCTGCTTTACTCCATTCTATTGTCTCTTCTCCTGTGCTTGTACTTTGCAGTTCAGATCACAACAATTCGTAGAATCATTTTACAGGATGATCACGTTTTACAAGAAGATGAAAATGTGGCATGAAGAGACAGTTTTAATCAAGTGATTCGATTTTGCTGAAAGATTCATTTAAGTAATGGAGATAGCTTCCTGCTATCTCTTTGAATCAGAATTATGCTTTGTAGAATTTCAGGGACACCCAGGTTTCATGAATGCTTTTGTCACTTTGAACACTTCATCCAGCATTGCATTCAAAACCATTGAAAATATAAATTAAATTATAATGGAGTCTGGGAGCCACCATGTGTTACTTAAATGCACTACAGTTTCAACAAAAAAATGTCAGTGAGTTTCCTAAATCAAACAAGGGTTCGATTGCATGCTACAGAATCAACTTGCTTTAAAATACACAATGAGATAATATACTTTCAAACCAAGTTCAGTGGTGGATAAATATTTTTATGCCGTTTAATTCTGAAATTAAGGTTTCCCCTGTTGAAATGTTTCAGCGTAGATGCACCCATTCTGCACATTCATGAATTATGACTTGGCACTGAAAATTTAATTGATTGCGCCCAATATTTCCAGAGCATTTCACGAGATGCTGAAGGATTCAATGCTAAAATAAAGGGAAACAGGTAGGGTGACTGACTAAGTGGGTGGATGGGAGAAAGTAGTGGCGGTGCAAGAGGATGTTTGTACACAAGTTGCTGAAGCAGGAGGAGAATATCCTGCAACGTGAGAACGTAATTTCTGAAAGCACTGCCAATTATGGAGCAAATAAAGCACAAAATAAAAAATTAGGCCACTGTTAGAAGAAAAAAATAGTGTGTGAAGTGGATATAAAGTTGGAGGAGATTGTGCAGTCAGGGAGGCAAAATTTCAAATATTATTTATGGGCGAAATAGGAAATTTCAAGCTTTTTTGACCAAGTCCATATTGACAGAGATTCAGCTTTTATTCAGCCAGTGGAATCTGTGGTATCCTGGTTGGCTTAAGATTTATGAATAAGAAATGCATGTAGATTGCACTGCATTTTAAAGGGGTGTAAACCTCTCCAGCATCTAATTTTTATTTCCATGCTGTGTTTTAAGTTGCACCAGGAAACATATTTAAACTAGTCAGGACTTTGAAAGTGTATGCCAATTTATCATATTTTGCTATTTATGATCTGCAGTTAGCAGAGAGGAGAGATACACAAGTGGGCCATAAAGAGGTCTTGAGAGTGGTGATAAGAATCTTTTAATTGATTTATTAGGACACAGAGGAGCACTGAACTTGCCAAAATTCAGAGTAATACTGAGTATCAGGGCCTCGATTGTGGAGAGCATGGACGGAAGACTGCTGAAGTAATTGAATATGTTAGTGTAACCTGGTGAATGGCAGAGTGAGTTCAGTGGAGATGAACGAATGAGTTGGTGGCAATGCTCTGAGTCATTTGTAGGCAATGGACATTGATGAGGGAATGCAAACTGTGCAAGCACTCAGATGCCGTATAGGAACTTTACCATTGGCGCTCCTGTGTCTTGATTGGCACAGTTGTGTAGCTATCTTCATCGG
This sequence comes from Narcine bancroftii, assembly GCF_036971445.1. Classification (NCBI taxonomy): domain Eukaryota; kingdom Metazoa; phylum Chordata; class Chondrichthyes; order Torpediniformes; family Narcinidae; genus Narcine; species Narcine bancroftii. The sequence goes on from NC_091472.1 coordinate 181,150,486, forward strand.
GAACAGTTCTGGCTGCGATGATGCAAGCGATGCAACGCGTGGGAGCAATAGCACGCATGCGCGGGTGTGTTAAGAGTCAGTATACAAGTGATAGATCTCAGGAGGGGGAGAGTGAGAATGTCAGGATACCCGTGTGGCAGTGAGCCAATGAGACAGTCAGAGGAGTTTAGCTGGATGGTGTTTGGGGAATTGAAGAATGCAGAGTTGTGTCTAGTGAAGAGTAAAAGAAAGTTGACTTCAGGATGTGCTGAAAGGAATGAGCCAGGGTATTCTTTATTTGTGTGTAAGTGGTGGTAAATCAGTGCCGTTACAATCCCACGGCCTGCACCGATAAACCAATGAATTTGATCAGATATCTAATTGTTATTCATGGCCTGTTGCCTTGCAATACATGCTGCTACTTGTCCCTACCTTTCAGTTCAAAGGAAAATTAGCAATGCCATGCTTTGTGCATGATCTCTCAGAAACATTTCAAAGTAGTAAAATAATGCTGGGGAAAAAAAAGGTATCTGGGCATTCCAGATTTGGGCACATTGCCATAGATCTGGAATCACCTAGAATCCCTTCCTGAAAGGACACGAGTGAACCAGACTATTATTACAAATCTAGTGGGTAGTTTCACAGTCACTATCCGATGCTAGCATTTTACTCCAAACTAAACAAACTTCAATAAATGATTTGAATACTGAGTTGGCAATAGTCCAAATCTCAAGATGAATATTCAGTAATATAACTATTGAGATATCACTAACCTGCAGACCAAGGACTGAGAGTGAAGCCTTTTTGGTCTATGTCCATCAGTTCTTCAGAATATTTGTCTGTTAAATCATATAAAGACGGTAGTAGTTTCAACACCAACAGGGAACTTTTGATTGTCAGTGGCATACCAAGGACGATGACTGATTGATCCAGTCATATGTCAGAACTCCCTCGGATTATCTTTATAAGATGCCATTAGATAAGGATGACGAAGGCACTTGATCCACTGGAGATTATTTTTCTAAAATAAAAGCTCAAGATCTTACAATTTAAATAAAATATGCGCCCATTGTCACTATTCATTCAGGTAGAGCAGATTACTTTCAAGTGTACTAAATAAAATAAATTAAATGAACACATTTTCATAACCCACGTTAGATGCCCCTTTGTCTAAATCAGTGGTTCCCAAACATTTTCGGGCTGCCACCCCCTTGGTTCCCAGCCCACATCTCTAGTGCCCACCCACCACCACACACACAACGAGCACACACCTCTTTCTTGGTATTAGGTCCACTGCAAATTTAAAACAACTAATCTAACATATAAACAAACGTATGTATTTCACAAATAAAACAGAGTAAACCAATTTATTTCACAATATGAAAGGGTAAATTTACACCTCACCTGTAACTATATTGTCTACACAGTTTTCACACTATATTGCCTACACTTTGTTTGCTGAGCTGTGGCCCTATTTCACTATGCAATCAAAAATTTGAGTGCTTTGTAGCCTCATCACGGGTGGGTGCAGTCTTGAGCAGACCAATCCCGAGCGGTACCATCCCGGGCTGTCACCATCCTGAGCAGTCACACCCACCCCTCCTCACCTGACAGTGCACAATAAGCATTGTGGGCTGAATTTGCCAGAAATGTTCGGACAGCATTCCCCCCTCCCCACCCCGCCATTTACTCACTGCCCCCTTGGATCTTCCCACTGCCCCCAGGGGACAGCACCACCCATTTTGGGAATGACTGGTCTAAATGGAATCATTTGCACTTAATGCAAGACATCTTGTAATAACAACATCTATTTTGTTTATTTTTCTCTTTGCAAATGGATACAGTATTCAGAAAAAAATGACAACTATTTAATTATTTATTATCAGTGCAGTTAAATAGTAGTTAAGCATAAGAGCAGCTTCCATTTTATAAGGAGGTGGATACATAATTAATCAGTCAGCTCCTCGAGTTACACTGGCCTATTTGAACATTTGAGTGTACATGTCTGTTGACCTGAGTTTTGAATCAAATGTTAGAAAGAGTGCTGGGTCCATGTAGGCACACCTGGAACCACGAACAGCAATATTTGCTTAAAATTGTTAAAGATGGTTCAATTATGAAATAGTCAAAGTTGTGCAAAGAATTGAAAATGTTTCTAATTATTTCCACCGTGACTGGAGGTGGTTCCATGATGAGACCCTATCCCCAATGCCGGTAGCTCACAAGTGATTCTCCCAGGTAATGTTTGATCCTATTTGAGTAAAGACAGGGAAATGAGATGGCTTTACTGACCAGATGTTTCCTCATCTTAGTTTCCACTGGGTGGACAACTCTTTTTTAAAACTCACATTCCACCTTAAGTAATCCCTATGCCATAAGTGCTCTGTGATTAGTAGAGGATTACTTAAAGTGGGATGTGAGTGGGAAGGAAAGGTTGAGAACCACTGTTCTGGACCCAATTGTTACTGAAATATTTTGCTTGAGAAAAATTGTCATTGACCCATTTCCTTTGGAGTTATGAAGCCATGCACATAATGAGTCAGCTAGGTACAATTAAAACAGTGGTTTTCAAACTTTTTCTTTCCACTCACATACCACTTTAAGCAATCCCATATTGATCACAGAGCACCTAAAGCATAGAAATTACTTAAGGTGGAATGTGAGTTTAAAAATCAGGTTGACCATCCTACACTAGTCATTATGGATAGCAATCAAGAGTGGCACATCAGGGATCTTCCTTTCTCTCCTATCCCACTACAGGCTGAAGCCTCTCAAAGAATCTCTGCAGAAGATGGAGAGAAAACCCATCTATCTATTTCCCACATTACTCAGTCTGTTGCTTCGCCCCACAGAATTTCAAGAACTTACAATTATCACTAATTTCAGTTAACCTCCCCCCAACCCCCAACCTTGCCCAACTCACCTTTTGAAATTGTCCAGTTCCCCTCTGAAAGTTGCCAGGAAACACATATTTTGGTTACAGAGGCTGACTACTGCTCTCTTAGCAAGGAAATGCTCTCTGGTTTTGCTTATGTCTCCCACATTCATAATTTTAAATTGATCTCTCGAAATGACCTATCAACCCAGAAAAAAAAATCCATGATATTTAAACATACTTAAAGGGAGGAGAATAACTTATAAACTTATTCCAGACGACTATGTCACCATTTCTCTCTTACCCAGGATCTTGCATTGGTTGGAACAATTACTTCAGATGGCTGGGAAGCTTCTTTAACATGGAGATTGAGTCTTACAATAAGATCCAGATGGCATTTACAATCTTTGGGCATTCCTTGGCAGAACAAGCACTTTGTACAGTATCAACAGGCAGTGCAGACAAAGACAAGATCAGTTTCCATTTGTTTTAGGGTCCTAAGAGCAGCTAGAGCCAGTGAATTAGTTAGATTTCTACTGGGTGTCAACAGCCCTCTAAAATCTATCTCACTGACTTTAAACCAAGCTGAGGTTAGAAATGCCCCTGGCTATTAATGCTAACGTAGCTGGGGCAGTTGAATTTTCCTCTGCTTTAAAATGCAGTCACGTTGGACAATTTAAACAAAACATATATTGTGTGCTCCAAGTAAAAACCCTTTTGGATGCTGTTGGAGGAGATGAGCGTCCAGGGACATTGAGGTGTTGATGTTTCTGGTACAGAGGCTGCCCCTCCCCACCCTTCCCCCCCAACTCAGAAGGGAAGGGGAAGAATGATAGTGATTGGGGACTCTTTGATTAGATGTGTGATAGAGGTTTCTGTGGATGAGATAGAGGCTCCCGACTGGTGTGTTGCCTCTCAGGTGCCAGGGTCAGGGACGTCTCTGATCGAGTTCACAGCACTCTGGCAGGGGAGGGGGGCAGACAGACGTCGTGGGAGGGGGGCAGACAGATGTCATGGCCCATGTGGGGACTAATGACATAGAGAGGAGGGATGAGGTCTTAAAGAGAATACAGGGAGTGTCATGTGCTAGAGAAGGTAGAAATAGGAGGATGTTGCAGATGAAGGTGTGGCTCAAGAGTTGGTGCAGGGGGCAGGGATTCAGATTTGTGGATCATTGGAATCCCTTCTGGGGAAGGCCTGACCTCTACAGACAAGATGGGCTTCACCTGAACTGGGGAGGGGGGGGGAGCGGGGAACTAATATCCTGGCAGGGAGGTTTGCTAGTGCTGTTGAGGAGGGTTTAAACTAGTTTGGCAGGTGGGGTGGGGGGGGGGGGAATTGGGTGGCAATCTGAATCTTAGTGCTGAGATTAGGGTACAAAGGAACCAAGGTGTAATGGTAGACAAAGTTAAAAATGGAAATAAGTCCAAATTGACGTGCAGCAAAAAAGACAAACAAAGGAAAAGACAAGATAATTTGGTGAACAATGGAACTACAAAGAAATCAGATCTGGTCTTAGGTTATTGTACTTAAATGCACGGAGTATTAGGAATAAGGTAGATGACCTAGTTGTGCAGATGGAAATGGAAAGGTCTGACAATGTAGCCATCACCGAAACATGGCTGAATGAGGGACGTGACTGGCAACTGAATATGCAGGGTTACACCTTGTGTAGGAAAGATAGGCAGGTAGGTAGAGGGGGTGGCTTGGCCCTGATGGTAAACATTGCTATTAAATCACATGAAAGAAGGGACGTAGGGACAGAAATTGTGGAATCTTTATGGGTTGAAATAAGAAATGGCAGGGGTAAAAAGCCCTTACCAGCTGTAATATACAGGCCCCCAAACACCAGCTGGAACTAGACAAAACGTGTCAGAAGAAGAAGGTCAAAGTAATTATTGGAGATTTTAATATGAAAGAGGATTGGGAATGTCAGAAAGGCACAGGATCTCAGGAGAAAGATTTTATAGAATGGCTAAAGGATGGCTTTTTGGAACAGCTTGTCGATCAGCCCACCAGAGTTTTGGATTGGGTGATGTGTAATGAACCTGAGGTGATTAGGGATTGAAAGGTTGTGGAGCCCTTAGGAAGTAGTGATCACAACATGATAGAATTCAGCTTCCAATTTGAAAGGGGGTCAATATTTCAGTGGAACAAAGGGAATTACAGTGGAATGAGAGAGGAACTGGCCCAAGACGGCTGGAAAAGTAAGCTAGATGAGGGGTTGGAAGAACAAAATGGATTGATATTTCTACAAGAAATAAAGAAAGCGGAGGATAGATATATTCCAAGGAAAAGGAAAATTATGAATGGTAAAATGATGCAGATATGGCAAACAAGTGAGATTAAAGCTAAAAACAAAAGCAAAAGGGAGAGAATACAGGGGAGCAAAAATCACTGGAAAGGTAGAGGAATAGGAAATTTTAAAAATCAGATGATCATTAGGAAAGAAAATATTAATTATGAAAGGAAATTGGTAAATAACATACAAAAGGATACTAAGAATTTCTTCAAATATATATAAGTAAAAGAGAGACAATGATAGGTATAGGACCGATTGAAAATGAAGCTGGAGAAATTATAATAGGTAAAAAGGGGATGGCAGAGGAACTAAATGCATACTTTGCGTCAGTCTTCACTCTGGAGGACAGTAGCAATATACCTGATATTTCAAAGGTCTCCGGGAATAGAATTAAGTACAGTCAGGATTACAAGAGAGAGAGTGCTTAGTAAGCTGAATGGTCTAAAAATAGTTAAGTCTCCGGGACCGGATGAGGTGCACCCACGGGTTCTGAAGGAGGTGGCCTCGGAAATTTTAGAGGCATTGGAACTGATTTTCCAGAAATCAATAGACTCAGGCATGGTTCTCAAGGATTGGAGGTCGCCAACATAGTTCCTCCGTTTAAGAAAGGAGGGAGGCAGAAAAAAGGAAATTATAGGCCTATTAGTCTGACTTCAGTAGCTGGAAAGATGTTGGAATCGATCCTCAAGGACGAGGTTATGGAATATTTTGATAGGTCAAAGCCAGCATGGTTTCATGAAGGGAAGATCCTGCCTGACCAACCTAATGGAGTTATTTGAGGAAATCTCAAGTAGGGTGGAAAAGGGAGAGTCTGTGGATGTGGTGTATTTGGATTTTCAAAAGGCCTTCGATAAGGTGCCGCATAAGAGGCTGCTTAATAAGATGAGAGCTCATGGAATTACCCAAGAAATAATGGATTAGGACGAACATTGGCTGTTAGGCAGGAAGCAAAAGGTGGGAATAAAGGGATTCTATTCTGGATGGTTGCCTGTTACTAGTGGTTTTCCGCAAGGGTCTGTGTTGGGGCCACTTCTTTTTACAATGTATATAGATGATTTAGATTGTGGATTGAATGGTTTTGTGGCAAAGTTTGTGGCAGATGATTCCAAAATAGATGGTAGAGTATGAAGTGCAGAAGAAATCGAAAGCTTGCAGAGAGACTTGGACAGCTTAGGAGATGGGTGAAGAAATGGCAGATGAGATATAATGTTGAAATGTACAGTTATGCATTTTGGTCGAGGAAATAAATGGTTGGATTATTATTTGGGTGGGGAGAAAATTCAAACCTCAGATGTAGAAAGGGACTTGGGGGTCCTCATGCAGCATAACCTGAAAGTTGACCGCCAAGTTGGATCGGTGGTAAAGGAGACAAATGTTATGTTGGCATTTGTTTCAATGGGGATTGTGTATAAGAATAAAGAGGTGTTGATGAGACTCTATGGAGCACTGGTGAGACCTCATTTGGAGTACTGTTATGGACCTTGACTATTTTGTTTTTTGACTGGGCTGAATTTACTGTTGGAGATTTGACAGCTGGAGTAGTGCTAAGCAACCACTAGGGGACTTTGACTGCGGTCAGACGATTGAACTTGCTGTGGGGGATTTTGTCAGCTGTTAGGAGCTATAGTAGAACTAAGCTGGCACTAAGAAATTTTGACAACTGTCAAAGCACGGTCCATGGGCTCGCAGGAAAGCATTTAACAAATGAATTGTCTGTTAACTTAGTTGAAAATGGAAGTGAAGAGCTAAGAAGTGCCAAATTAAAGAGGTTTTGGGGAATTCAGCTCCATTGATATCCATAATGGGGGTCAGAATGATTATGAAAACAGATCTAGGAAATAAGACTTTGTATATTGACACCCATTAGTAAAACCTAAAGTTAGGCAGAGCCTACCATCTTTCTTAGATCTCTATAGAAGAACTTTATTAAGGTGAGGATGTTTTCACTTCCATATGTAAGAAGATATAGCCAAGTCAAGTAAGTCAAAAATCAATTTAGGAACAAAAATTGGTACATATTGAAAAAGATATCAAAATGAATATTTTGCCTAAATTTTTCAAAAATTTATGGCCATCTAGAGATGTAGACAAAGATGACCATTGGGTCAGGGAACGTTTCACTTGTTTAATCATAGCAAGATAATTCTTAAAAAGATGTTTATGGTTCTTGGTAATTGTAATAACAAGATAGGCACATTGATTTTTAATAACCTTAAAAAGAGCACCACCATGTATTGGTGCAGAAAAATTCAATGGATGTTCACTTTTATGTACATTCAATTTATATCCTGAAAATTAACTAAATTGTGAAAGCAATTACATCATAGAGGGAGGGAGGTGTTTTGTTGAGAAACTATCCGTTCGGTGGGTCCAAAGAGAGATGCGTCTGGACACAAGGGTTTGCAATCAAACATAACTTTATTAACACAACAATTTATAAGAGCGCGAGGGAACCTACACGCACAATTAATAAGGGAGTGTGGGAAAAAATTGTATCAGAAGCAGGGGAGAATTTTAAACTGTACACAACTATTAATTCACATAGGCAATGCAGACATTTCCACACTATAAGCAAGGGTTATACACCTTCCCCTCCCCAGAACCCTAATGGACAGGAGGTGGATCTGGTATCACAGTACCCGCAGGGGTATATGCCTGCTCTCGGACCCCTGATCAGTTGAGAGCAGCGGCTCTGTAGCAATTTGCGCTTCGCAATACCAAAGCTCAGCTTCGGTGCAGTGCACACCTTACCCGTGACCCCTCCAAGCAATGTCTGCAGTTGTGGCCTGGCATGGACTGGTGTCCAGGGTTATCACCACAAGGCAGAGAGAGTGAATGTCCTCTGTGCTCGTGCTAAATAGAGAGCTTTAGCCATTAAAGATGCAAGGTGATTTGTACCCTCCAATGGCAAGGTGTCCACTGACCAGTGGCTGGAGCCCAATCTTAACTGACACACACCTGCAAACTGTAACTTTGTCTACAAATTGTAACTTTGAATGAAATTAAAAAGCACACCATATACTTACAGGTGGTGTGACTTCCGAATGAGTTTCACATGAGGAGGCTACATGACCACCAGCAACAGACAGGGAGGCCTGCCTCCTTCACACACAACAGGAGGTGACTGGATCCGAAGTGTAAAATAAAAGATAGTCTGCATAAAAAGAGACCTCATGTTCAATCCCTTTCCTCCATATCCCAAAGATATCCCTGCACTCACGAAATACAATCACCAATGGTTCAATCACCAGATCCAATAGTAGAGAGCTTAATGGGCATCCTTGATGAGTGCCATGTGGCAGATTGAAAGGCTGAGATTGTTGTAAATTAGTAAGAATTAGGGCAGATGGCTGTGAGTACAATAATTTAAACCAAGTAATAAAATCAGAACCAAAATTAAAATTTTCAAAGGTTTTAAACAGTTATGTTCATTCTATAGAATCAAAAGCTTTCTCAGCATCCAATGAAAGAATACACACAGGAGTTTTCCTGAATGGCAAATACATAATGTTAATTAAATTACATATATTAAAATAGGAAATTTTAAAAAATAAACCCTTTATGTTCTTCATAAATAACTGACAGTAAAATGTCATATTGGTTAAAATATTAGCCAAAATTTTAGCATCAACATTCAGTAAGGAGATCTTTACCTTTCTTTGAAATTAAAGATATTGAAGCCTCATCAAATGAATCTGGAAGTTTACCCTGTTTAAATTAATCTGAAGATACCACCTTTAGATAAGGTGTGAGCAAATGAGAAACTAATTTGAAAATTCCACAGGGAAACCATTGAATCTATGGGCCTTACCAGATTATAATAAAGGAATAGCAACCATTATTTCCTCTTGTAAAATAGATTCATCCAGTCTAATTGGATTATCTGAAGAAATTTTGGGGATATTCAATCTGTCTAAGAAATTTTCCATTCAGAAGAATATAGTTTGGAATAAAATCTTTTAAATGTATCATTTAACTCAAAATGATTTGGGTCATACTCCCATCATCTTTATGAACCTATATAATGTGATGTTTAGCTCCAAATCCCCTCAATTGGTTGTCCCAAAACTTGCCAGATTTCTCAACATGAATGTAAAATTGACATAGATTTCAAGAATTGTCATTCAGCTGGATCCGTTGAGAGAAGATTAAATATAGTTTTAAGTTCAATCCATTTATGTACACATCTGAATTTTTAATTTCAGTATATTGTTGATCTAATTGTTTAATTTACCCAGATTTTTCTTTATTAATCTTCCTTTTTTATTAACAGTATAAGAAATGATTTGCCCCCTAAGAAAAGTCTTTAATGTATCCCATATAAACAAGAGGAATCCAAATAATTCAAGACAGATTAAAATCAATAAAGTTGTTGGATAATGATAAATTTATAAGTTCCATCTGACCTTGGCAGTAGGTTTTCTGGAATCTGTAGAATGGTTGCAATGATTCGGTGGTGATCTATCCTGCCTCTCTAAGTTTGCTAGTTGGATATTTCTTTGTAGGGAAATGGTCAAAATATGTTCTGAAATCAATTATAAGCTTTGGTTGCACTGGAAGTTTCTCTGTATTGCTATTACATAGTCCCCACCCCTTACTTGATGAGGTTAGAATAAAAGCGGCAAAACACTCAAGGTTTTAAATTTTTTGGCTAGCTTTTAAAACTTGAAAAATTTAGATGTCACTTAATATACATATTTGCATTTTGATATGAATATACCTTTTATGGAAATTTGGGTGGTATTTACACAGAGCACAATGTACTCCCATGTTACATATAATGTTATAATATCTTGAATTTTATGTGAAAAAAATATTTAATAACAAAAGTGATGAAGGAGTTTTCAATTCTAAGTGCTGAATGGCTTCTTTTGTACAATTTCCTTTTTTTTTGCATTGACCTTCTTCCAATAGATTTTGAACAGAGCGTGAGAATAAAAAGCAAATGAGAATCACTCAGCTTTTCATTCTATCAACCACTCAACACGAGAAATGAAATACCACTGGGCCAGTGGTTCTCAATCTTTTACTTTCCACTCACATTCCACTTTAAGTATTCCTTATGCCATAGGTGCTCTGCGATTAGTAAGGGATTGCTTAAGGTGGTATGTCAGTGGGGAAAAAAAAAATCTTTTTTTAATCATACCTAATTGACTTGTTATGTACATGGTTTCATAATCCAAAGGAAATGGGTCAATGACAATTTTTCTCAAGCAAATTATTTCAGTAAAAATTGGGTCTAGAGCAGTGATTCTCAACCCTCCCTTCCCACTTACATACCACCTTAAGCAATACCTTACTAATCACATAGAACCAATGGCATAAGGATTTCTTGAAGTGGTACTAGGCAGTACACAGAGATTTTCAAGGATTATGCCAGGGCTGGAGAATTATACTTTGAGGAGAGATCTGAATTTTTGCCATTGTCCGTGGAGGCTATGGAGAGATTTAACTGAGGTGTATAAAATTAAGAGATCTATACATTAAACAGAAAGAACATATCTCCTGCACTGGAAAGCTCAGTAGGCAGGGGATACAGATATCATTTAATTAGTAGAAATGTTAATTTGCTTGATGAATGGTGGTGCCTGGAGGATGTGAAGGCAGAAAGTTTCACCACATTTACAAAGTATCTGAATAAACACGTGGAGAGCTCTGATTTGCAACATTATGGTTCAGGACGTAGGATGTTAGATTAACCAAAACACACTTTTAGCTGACAGACGTGATCTATACTACACATTTATTTGATTCCATCCCCTGTGGCAATGGACACAGTTGATCTGGAGTCTGAAGTTTAGCACCAATGTTTACTTGTCTATCCTAACTTGGGAACCTGGAGGTCAACACAAAGTTGACAAAATTCATATATGCTAAGACATGATGAGGATATTATTATGAATTAATAGCTGGACTCACATAGGCTGTTGGTGATTTTCACTCATGGGACCCACACACCCTATAGGCTGCTGGAGTCTGGCTCAGGGAAGCCAGTATGTTTTCAATTAATATCATTCTTTAACATGTGTTCAAATTCTTGATCTACCAATTTTTTTCAACCTTCATTTTATATGAGTGCTGTTTGATAGGCCTTGCATTTCCAACATCATCATGGCAAGCTATGGATGTTCATTTGTTCTCTTTCCTGAGATTACAAATGAGCCAAATTCTCATTCAAGTTTTTCAAAATACTCGAATTAGACAGACAAACTGGAAGAATATTCTCCTTTAAGTGACCCTCACAAGAATCAGCTTATATTGTTTCATGATCCTCAACCCTTTTAATTTTATTTACAATCAAGTGAAGGGGGCTTCTGGCTAACATCCAAATTCTCAAAGTAAGGTTTTAACAGGTTAACATGGCAACTCTGTGTTTTCTCTCTCCTATCAGGTATTTGAACTATGCAGTTAATTTCATTTCCCTTGGATTTGATCTCATACGGTTCTGAAAATCTTGCTCTAAGAGATGTAGAAATTGTTGGAAAAAGAATTAACACTTTATCCCCGATTTAAAAATTCTCTCTTGAGATTTCCTGTTATTCCAAACCTTCCTATTTCCTTGAGCCATTTTTAAATTCTCCTCAGCTAATTTACATATTTTCTGTAAACAATCTTTAAACTTTGATACATAATTCAACAAATTAAACTGCACATCCTCATTAGCTTATGGTTCTTTCAACAACATTAACGGTCCCTTAACTTCATGTCCAAGTACCAATTCAAAAGGACAAAAAAACAATGATTCTTGTACAGATTCTCTCACTGCAAACAAAAGTAAAGGAAAACCTTCATCCCAGTCCTTCTCATTCTCCCAACAGTAAGTCCTCATTATACTTTTTAAAGTTGTTTGGAACCTCTCCAAAGCTCCCCAAGATTCTGGATGATATGCAGATTATGTAGCTTGTTTACCTCCTAATTTATAAACTAGCTGCTGAAATGCACCTGACATAAAGTTACTTCCCTGATCTGACTGTATTTCTTTAGGCAAATCAAATGAAGTAAAACTTTTTACCAGAGCTCCAGACACAATTTTTGCTTTACTGTTCCTAAGTGGTAAGGCTTCTTGAAACCTGGAAGCTGTACACATAACAGTGAACAAATATTAATTTCCAGCTTTTGTTTTAGGCAATGGGCCAACACAATCCACAATTATTTTAGAAAAAGGTTCTCCAGAAACAGGAATAGGTTTTAAAGAGCAACTGGTGGATCTTGATTAGGTTTCTCTACAACCTGACAAGTGCGACAGGTTCAACAAAATATCTTTTCTTAAAATAGGCCAGTAAAATTGGCCTAAAAGGTAGTTTTCTTTACCCTAAGATGCCCACCTATGGGCCAAGGTTAAAATCTCATCCCTATAGATTTTAGGAACTACAACCTGGTGAAAAACTGCCCATTCTTCATTAGCAGGAATCTCATCTGACTTGCATTTTCTTGTCAATAACCCCTCATTAAAATAATATCCAGCTGGCACTTTCTTAATTTCCTCATCAGAGAGTGTTTCAGCAAGATCAGTATCTTCATTCTGTCATTCCATTACTTTTGCTCTGGATAATGACCAATTGTTTTGCAGTTGCTGTGAACTGTCACAGACATCTGACCCTTTTAAATCATTTTGTACATCATCCTTTTCACTGGCAAGCTTTTTCACCACTGCCCTCATTAATGCACATGCTGGATATATATCTAAACCTGTCTCTTTTTGATCAAGGATTGATTTCTCTGTTAATTTTGCTGCAGGAACGACTTCACTCTCTGCCAAATCATTTCCTAATAACAACGAAATACCATCAACTGGTAAACTTGACCTATCCTTATTTTAACAAGTCCATTAACTAATTCTGATTTTAATGTTATTTTGTGCAAAGGTATCGACTCTGAATCACACCCCAAACCTTGAATCAAATTATTTTCACCTGCCTCCGTCTTATCGTTAAACTTCAAAACACTATCAAACACAAGTGACTGAGCTGCCCCAGTATCTCTGAGTATTTTTTAGTGTTACCTGTGGTGATCCTTCCAAATGAAATTTCTCCCTCTCACAAATTCCTTCCTAATTTTACCAGCACATCCAATTTCCTACTCCTCTTCATACAAATATGCTTTTATGTCATTGGGAACACGTCTTTTCCTTTCCTCAACTACTATCAACTCTTTTAGTCAGTTATAGTCACCATTTATCTCTTTTGATGTGCACCATCAGTCAAAGCTTTCTCATAGCTTTAAGACTGGTTCACAGCTTTTCTCAAACCCCTGAATTTTTGTCTATATGCTTCTGGAACCAATTCAGAAGCCTTAAGTGCAGTATCATAATCAATTTCTTGTGGATGGTGAGAGCAGAGTAAGCCTGCTGAGCCTTTCCTCTAATTACACTCTGTAAACATGAGGGACCATTGGCTTCTTGGCCATTCCAAACTCTCAGCAACTTTCTCAAAATGTTGAAAATATTATCAATATCAGCCTCCTTAAATTCTCATGAGGACCAGGAGATGTAACTCCTGCTTCTCTCATCTCTATTTCAAACCTCCGTTTTATTTTCTGCTTCATCCGTCATAAATCTCCTTTGCCGTTCTGCTTCCTCTCTTTGTTTTTCTGCTTCCCATATCTCTAATTTTTTTTTTTAACTCCATCTCCTTTGCACAGAGGTCAGTCTCCATTCTTTGTTTTCCTTGCTCAACCTGTTCCAGCTATAACTGCTGCGTAAGAGGTTGACTCTCAGGAAATGGCTTTAACTCTTCCTCTTCAAAAATCCTCTCTTTTACATAGTGCTCAGCTATAATTCGGTGGATCTCTACATTTTTCATTGACAATTTTATCCCCTCAATTTCCAAGTTCTGGGCAATTTTCAGTGAATCATTTTTTGTCACTTTCTGCAAATCTGTAGAGGTCGGTGATGCCAAGAACATATGCATTGCTGTTGTTTCTACACACTCAAGTCTTTTTAAATTAGCTCTCAAAAAGAAATTTAACCAAACAAATCGAATATTAATTGTTCAAATAAGCTCTCATTAAGCTCCAATTTTGGTTAAACCCTGGACTCGAGCCCCCAATTTGTTATGAACTCATGAAATTTTTTTAGTACTAAAAAGGAACAGCAATGGAAAATTTATCAGACCATGGTAAATTCAAAATTATAGATTTTTCTTAAACTATTAATAATTTAACTTTTCTTACTTAACTCCAAACTAATACAATTTAGGCATAATTCTGAAAAGTCCATTTTAAATTTCAACATTAAACTCATATGTTGAACTTGAAGATTTTTAAATTGCAGTTCAGAAGTAATTATGAAGCATTTTGAAACATCATGTTTCAGACCTCTTTAAAACTCACAACTTTTTTTGTAGAACTATTTTCAGAGCAATGTTTCTTCATACAAGTGATTTCACAAACTCCCTCTTTTCTTGCCTCAGATTTACGGAGTCTGTTTTGCACGATGATTCCTTTCTTTTCATGAGGCTCCCCTCTTTTCTTATAGGTGGTCAGGGTGACTACATATTTTAAACTACCACTTTTAAAATGTTCCACCTTTTATTATGGCGAACACAGGCAGCCTTCCTTCTGTTAAAGGAATTTGTGGCTGCTTTTCTCAATCCCGCTTATACAGGATGGCTTTCCCTTCTTCATCTGATCCAAAAATGTCTGTTTTGAGAAATACAGATCTTTCATGTCACATGAAATGTATGACATCATAACGGCCTTTTAAGTCCTTCTGAACCTTTTCACATCTTCATGCTAAAAAGCATAATTTAATCTTTGTCTTCCCAAATTTAAAAATCAAAGTAATTGTCTTTGTTTGATGTTTCTCTCCTGCTTCTGATTAGTCTAGGATTGACCAGGCAAATGCTTCTTAAGTAAGCAGCCAATTGTTCTCAGAATCTCAAAAACCATCACAAAAATCTTTCATCCCTCTGTTTCAACTGTAGTCACAACAGACGTCTGTCTCTGCGATGCTGTCAGCTGCCATCTTGAAAGAATCTCTCTCTCTCTCTCTCTCTCTCTCTCTCTCTCTCTCTCTCTCTCTCTGTGTTTTTAAAATGCAAATGTGTGGCCTTTATGTCCCTGAAACCATTCCCACAAAATAACATTGAGAGATATTATTAACTCTATAACTTACTTTACTAAGAAATATATATTTTGTAACTAAAAATTAACACAAATCCATTACACCTATGGCAGACTAAAGGCAATTGTGTAATATTACATTTCACCTTTAATACGTGACAATAAATTGTATCTGATCTGAATGTTCATGGTGACTCTGTTTGCTTTATACAGACAAAAATTGAAGTATATCATGTACGGTACATTACATTTTATTGTATTATTACACAATAAAAGGAACCTTGAGCCTTGTACCTGGTCACAAGATCCTTTATCCCTGGGTTATCTTCAAGTTTATCTATGCCAGAAAACAAGCAAGTTGTTATTGGTTTTCATTTCTTTTGTTTTGAGAGGTTAAGCTATTATTACATTCAACATGTGATGATCTGTACACAACACTCTTGGGTCTCACTTAGGTCATATAAACACAAAACAAAACAAATGTGTTATTCAACAGCATTTTGCCACTAATGCCAAATCGTTTCAAATGTAGCTTACCAAAGATAGAATTGACATCTTTTTTCAATAAAATTCATGATTTTAACTGGGGAAAAAAAAAGGCTTTTAGTAAATCTTTCTGTGCCATGCAATGGTTATCTGCATAAAAATGTTTTCTGGATCAAACAGAGTGGTTTGCTGCCACCTTTAGCAAGTATGTGGAATGGCGAGTCAATAGGTAGCTTGACTTAACAAGTGCCTAGAAATCTTATCCCCAGGTGGCTGCACTTAAAATCCTGTATGGTCACATTGAAGTCAATAATTTTAGCACTACCACCCATGGATTACAGTTGTGTTCTACTGGCATACGTTCCTCTCTGGCAGCATGTCCTATTAGACATTCTTCAAGCCCAACCCCAGAAAATGTCAGGACAAAACTGATGGATCTCCTTGCCCATCTTCAAAATAGCTTCATAGTATTCTTTACATCCTGACAAAAAAATGGGTGTCACTTTAAGAGCTGACCTGCAAGTATCACCCCTCATACTTTACTTGAGGTCAGGTATGATATGTGAATTTGATAACTAGGGTTCTATGACATTGTGTGTCAAGATATTCAACTTTAAATTTAAAAAAGTAAACCGTGAAGATCACTGATATAAAGCATATGGGACAACTCGCACAACGTGCAAAGACTGTCCACATAGAAACAGGCCTTGTAAGACCTCACTTAGACCCCCTTAAGTATTGGTTACCTAGTCCGCCCTTTGGCTTTCTTCCATTCGTACCTCACTCCAACAAATACATGGCCCTGGCTTAATCCATTCTGTCAACAACCTGCCCTTTGTACTTCCAGTCACTAATCTGCCAAGCAGAACAGCCCTGAGCTGTCCCCCATTCCCTCACACCCACCAAGTCATTGATCTGTGAAAATGAATTTTGGTCTTCTGAGTCCACAGATTTGCCATCACCAACTCTCCATTTTAGCAAATTTCACATTTCAGACCATGGATCCCCTTTCTCATCTTGACCTAACATCCTCCATCACTCTACCCCAAATATTAATACTCCACCAAACTCTTAATTCAGTTCACAAATTATTTTAATGCAATTTTTTAAAAATCTAGACATACAGGTCCTTTCGCCCCACGAGCCCATGCTGTCCAATGACACCTAATTGACCTACAACCCCAGTATGTTTCGAATGGAGGGAGGAAACTGGAGCACTCGTGGAAAACCCATGCAGACACTGGGAGAACATAGACACTCCTTTAAGGCAGCATGGCATTCAAACCCAGGTCCCGATCACTGGCACTGTAACAGCGTTGTGCCAACTGTGCTTCCCCAAATGATAGTTGAGATCTTCCACAATCCATCATGATTATAATTTTATAATACAAAAAGAATGATTAGTGATGTGTTGGTTCTGTATCACTGGTTAAAATAGAACTGATGGGTATTGAATTTCCTGCAGGCAATCAGTACTAGGACTAGATTTTGCCTAGTGACAGATTCTGAAAGAGCAAGAAAGGGGTCAGTTCTATGAGAATTATTCTTCTGGAGGATAATCTAATTTTAGGTGCTTAAAAGTGAGGTTCTAAAAAGCAACAGTGATGTCTTCGAGCCTCATTTTTAAGATGCGCTCAGTGCTCAGAGTTTGGTTTTGCTTAATAAAGGGACTCGGTGGGTAGGGACGACCATGAGTGTGGCTGGTAGGAGCAGGCCAACACTGACATAGGCATTGAAGTGAAATGTTGAGGCAAGTCAGGTAAATGACTGGTGAATACTAGGATTTGGGTGATGAAGCTAGCTCTTTGGTGAGTATCTGGTAATTAAGATCTATTCCAGTGGTTCTCAACCTTTTTCTTTCCAGTCACATACCACTTTAAGTAATCCCTATGCCATAGGTGCTCTGTGATTAGTAAGGGATTGCTTAAGGTGGTATGTGACTGGGAGGGGAAGGTTGAGAATCACTGCTCTTGACCCAATTGTTACTGAAATATTTTGCTTGAGAAAAATGATCTTTGGCTCATTTCCTTTGGAGTGATGAAACCGTGCACATAACAAGTCAATGAGGTACGATTAAAACAGTGGTTTTCAAACTTTTTCTGTTCAACTATATACCACCTTAAGCAATCCCTTACTAATCACAAAGCACCTATGGCATAGGGAATACTTAAAGTGGTATGTGAGTGGAATGAAAAAGGTTGAGAACCACTGTTCTATGCTATCTCTCAGGTTTAAAATAAAACAGATCTTGTACCAAGGTAATGACAGTACATCAAAAGGAAAATAATTGCATAAAGTAATGCAAGTGGTTAATTAATACAAAAAGGAAGGGAGGACAGGTGAACTATCATGACAGAAAAATGTGGAAACTTCTACTTGTCAGTATGATCCTGAGCTAACACCAAAACATGTTTTGCACTGTCAGTATGTGGAGCTGGGAAAAACCTCAAAAGGTAATAATTACCAGTTTATTACCTTCACCACTTGCAAATCTGCACGGAAAAAACAAGATTAAGGAAATGAATCCTTGATTCAGTAATTGGTGGGATAGAAGTCGATGTGGCACACTGACACCAGGATTGGGGAAAATGGGAGATTTACCACCGAGATGATCTACACGTGAACCATGCTTGATTCTAGTGAGTTGCTCAACTTGGGAATTTAAGTGCATTAGAAATTAAATTGTGAGACAAGGGATATGAGGCAAAGATGTACTCGTGGAGTTGCTGCCTCACTACTCCAGCAACTTAGGTTCGAACTGACCTTGGCAATGACTCCCTGCGACTGCATGGTAATAATAAAGGCAAAGCGTTAGTTACGCAAGTCATGCGCAGGTCCCTGAACAGTAACCACAGGTATAATGGAAGCTTGACAGAAGGCTACAGCAATAATCATGGTGAATTTTCATCGATGTACAGACTGGAGAAATCAAATGGACAAAGTTAGCTTTAATGAGCTAGAGAGGGCATGCAGTTTTTATAAATGGCATGTTCTCTGCAGCCACAGCGACCACATTATTTACAGGAAATGAAAAGAAGGCATTGAGGAAAAAGCCTTCAGCAAGTACTGTGATTTTTTTTCTGTTACTGAAAACTCTCAGTAGGCTGCCTCTTAGTTTGCCTCATTTATAGGCAGCAATGGGTCCTTTCCAGATATTAATGAATTTGGTGATGGAATATTTTCTGATGATTCCTTCAGGAAACTACAACCAGCCTTGTGAAGGAGTGCTGTTTGGAGCAGCAACGAGCCCCAAGTAACTCATGGGCAATACATGATAGATTAGAGATGATTGATTATTGGCTTCATTGGTTCCATTTTCCTTTGACATCCCTATTATTTAAATACCCATTCATCTCATGATGATACTTAGTTATCCAGCATCCACACTTCAAAGATTCACAACCCTCTGAGAAAAGAAATTGTTTCCTCAGAGCCTCCCTTGTGAAACATACATACAGTACAAGCATCTTAATTAGAAGACAGCATCGATCACACTCAATCCCTCAAGCCTACTCCGACATTTAATAATATCATGGCTGGTCTGAACAGTTCCACAGTCTAGTTGTCCCAAACACTTTTCATTCCGGAATCTATCAATCGCTGCATTAAAAGAAAAGTATTGAAAAACTCTCTTCTCTATCAACCTTCTTTTTCCCCACTCACCCAGCACCTTAGTTAATCCCTTACTAACCGCAGAAGACCTGTGGCACCCTATTTAAGGTGGTAGGTGAGTGGGGGAAAAAAAGGTTGAGAATCACTGTGCTATCTTTTGAGGAAGGGAATTCCAAAAGGCTCACAATACTTAGGAAAAATCCTGCTTGTTTACAGTACATTTTCTGCAGATCTCTCAGGGATCTGCATATTTCAGGCATGACAACCCTCGCACTTCAAAATCCCAGTAGACACAAGCCCAACGTTCAAGTGGCAACCCAACTATTCATTCTCTGAACTGCTTCCAAAGCAATTACATCTTTCCTTAAAGGGGAAACCAAAACTGTCTAGAGCACCTGTCTAGAGGTAGACTCACCAATTCCCTATATAACTGACTCATAACCTCCCTACTACTCAATTCCCTTTGCAAGGAATTATAACAGTCTATGATTTTTACCTGTAAATTGTTTCTCGGAGTTCTCCAATCTCATACTGTTTAGATCAGTGGTTCTCAACTTTCCTTCTCTCCATTCACATACCACCTTAACGAATCCTTTACTAACCATGGAAATGCCAAAAGAGCTCAGCGGTTAGTATGGGATTCCTTAAGGTGGTATGCAAGTGGGGTAAAAAGGTTGAGAACCACTGTTTAGAAAATATGTTACTTTTTTTTTCTGCCATAATTAATAATTTTCCCTTGATATGCTGCATTTGATAAAAAAACATTGGAATTTATTATTGTAGATGTCAGACCCTCATGCACAATCTTGAGTGTTTTGTTGTTCCTTTTAATGCAGATGGAATGCACATTTAAGTGTTAATCCAAACAATTTTCTCAATGGTCTGTAACTAACAAATAATAGTTGCATTAATTCAATTCATTCTTTACAGCCATCAAATAAGTCAAAACATTAGTTGTACCCTCACTTTTTTATGTTAATATTTGTCTTGTTGATACGTAATTTATTCACTATTATGTACTGTTTCTATGGTGGCCTCCAGGTAAAGCTCTGATTGTTTTTAATATTTGGCTATGAAACTTGAGTGGAGGACACTACTCCTGGCCTACAGAATACCTTGATAATTCTGACCTGACACATCATTCCTTTAAATGCAGAAGTACACTTGCACCTTGTAAATGCAAAACATCATCTGATAAGGGGCTTATTTGAAGGACTTAAAACACTTCCCTCTGGAGCACTCCCATGTTTTTCGGTGATGCACTTTTCTCTTCTGATCGAGAGATCCTTTCATCCTGGCTTTGCTGCCACTCAAGTCCCTACTCTTTTATCTCTGTCCCTGCATGGCCGCACTGATAAGACGTATACTTTCCATTCACTGCTAGCTTTAAACATTGGTCACAGCCATAATGCTTCTTCTTAAAGCAATATCAGCAGAACTTAACTGCATGCAGAAACTACTGGTGACCAGCAGTGGACTGACATTGGACCACAGAATGCTCTGTGTCACTATGCACTTCTTTAAAACCCAACTCATGCCAGTTGTCTTATCAGCTGCTTACAGACCACTAAGAAAAAGTGCAAAGTCAATGTTATCTCATTTTATATGTTTAAATTATTCATGATTTTCGATTACAAAATCAGATCTTGGGTCTGGCTGGTGAAGATTTTGAAATGTTATCTACTGATATCATCTTACCAGGTTTGATAGGAGATACAAATTTCAGTGAACACTCGCTTAAAGGATCAGTCACCCGAAACTCTGACACTTTCACTCATTATAGTTGTGATTGCTGAGTGAGATATAAACAATGGCTGCTTCCTCTAAAGCACCCCACCCAAGACATTCCAAATATATACAAAGTGTCAGAGAGGAAATCCATGCTGTTGCTGGGATATTGGATCATTTTGGTCCCATTTTGTTAGCACAAATCAGGATAAAAACATCAATTTTGAATTTGAGTAAGTTGAGCTAGCAAATATCTCTGAGTAAAGTCATAACGATTCACGAGTCCACCTGACCTCCCAATACCAGGTGCAGATTCGACCGTGGGTGGGCAATGGTTTGGACTGGACTCTGTGTGGCTGTGGAAGCACTGGAAGTGAATCTACAGATACTCGGTGACTCTAGGTAAACTCATTTTTACTTCTCTTTCTCTGACTGTAAGAGGCGCTTCTGGCAATTTCTGCCAATGGCAAATCTGTCTGCTTTACAGCAGGCAAAAGCAAATTCATGTAATATGACACTGTTTTATTATAAGGACAATAGACTGAACCTTGAATCTCTTGATTCTTGAACCTCCATCTCTGCCTGTATCAACAAAAATTGGTGCTCAAGGACCCACAGAGTCTTCAGGCTCATGAGCATGCATGACCTCATGACAATATTCCACCTGGATCTCTTTGGTGAACAATTTACTTGCAGGGCCCAAGGTTGTTACCACTGAGCTATCCGACATCCAGTGGGAAGACCTCCCTCCCAGCAGATAATGCCACAATTTTCTATTCACAAGATCATTCCAAAAGCTGCAGAAGGTATCTGCCACTTCTCCCAATTTGATGTTAACCTTTCCTCTTGGGTAATAGTACTTTGTTTTCAATGAAGAAAAAGGCATGTATTGGGACTTGCCAGTGTTATTGATTTTCCATGTGTATACGCAGCCATCTTCTCACCTGTCCATAAGTACTCCATGAGGAACCAGGACCCCTTCAACTAACAGACAAGATCACCACTCTCCGAATATCCAACTTGTTGTGGATCTTCAAAAGAATATGCTGATGGTGGTTTCATAAAATTCCCTCATAGCTCTGCCTGCATTGATTCCCACACATTAGTGAATGAATCCTGCTCCAACTATTTCAGTGCTTGATACAATATTTTTATCTCTTGATGAGTAGCATCTTGCCTAAAAAACCTGGGCCTTTTTCTGAAGCATCTTTCTGGTGAACATCTCCACTCTGCAGGTGTAAACAGGAATGTGATGCATTCAGTGAAGACATGAAAGTTTCTTCAGCATTGCTCCATCAGAGGGATTCTCACTTCTCCGAGAGATTATGATTACCATTTCCTCCCAGATTCTTCTTATATGACTCGTGCCACTCCATGATGTAGAGGGCCTCCTTCCTGCTGTTCCTTTTGAGCGAACGTGGAAGCTGTGATTCTCTGTTGGCCCTTTCTCCAAATAGCACTACCATTGTGCTATTGTTGCCTGGTTTCCCATTGGAACATGACTTTGTGGGATGACGGCCCCTTGTATGATTGCTCCACATAAAAATGACTGAGGTCTCGTCAGGAATATGTGTTTATCAAGTTCGTTCTTTTCTGCTGGGTCTCAGCTGTTCTAACGTTGAAACATCTTTTTGACAATTCTGACCTTTTTTTTTACAGTGGCTCAACCTCAGCATTAGGACTATTTGCTGCATACAATTCCTAGTTCATCATTCCTAACAGGGAAATGTATAAAGAGAGCATAAAATATGAAATAGTATCACTGCCCTCAGAATTCTTTCTTTCTTTCGGTGAGGAAATTGTTGTTAATGCCATAAGGAATATCCAGTGTCATAGGAATGTCAATCTGCTTCATTTCAGCTAGAAGAAAACTATATATATTTTCAATAAGAATATTTTACCACTGTTACATTGCAAAATATTTCTGCTAAAACTGAGAGAACAGTTGCATTTTGTGCAGATCTCAATAAAATTCATGTAATATTTACAATTATTCATTGCAATTAATATTTTGAACTCCAGTGACCTATCATTATAAATTTTCAAAAATTATTTTGGCTCCAAGTATCAGAACAATGTTTTTTCAAAACTTTTTTTTTGAAAAGTGGATTTGACAGTGATTTTGAAAAGGTACAGTGTAAATTCCTGACCAAGCCTTTTATTTGATAATGCTGCAAAACTTCTTGACATCACTAATGTTGGAGCCCAATGGTTTGTTTTACAGTCTCCCTATGATTTATAGTCCAGAATCATTGGTTTAAGTAATATAAATTTCACATTCTCCACTGTAAATTACTTATGTCCACTTCTCATTTAAGTTTTTCTGTAATATCAATCTATCTCTTCTCTGCTCAGAAGCAGTTTATCATCCAAAACTGTCTGAGCACCTTCCAAGCATTTTCTTCTTGCTTTCTCGTGGGTTTGCGTGAACTACATCGAATCTAGCGAGACTGGGCCACTTCAGGATGAGCCACATTGACGAAGCAGAGAGCACTGATGAAACATTGAAAATCTGCTACTGTAGTAAAACCCACCCATCCACTAATTTGTGTAAGAACAGATCATAATGTCAATTTTTCATTCTAGAGACTTTATGCTGTTATAAACCACACATGTTAATGAAAACAATCAGACTAAACCCAATCAGTATACATAATGCTCAGCTCCTATACATCTATTAATATATTGTGAAGATATTTGACAACTTTTGTGTGCTTATAAATGACAAATGTAAAAATCCATTTACTGATGATGTCAAACCAATGAATGCACACGACTTCAGTCAGAAAATTATTTAGATGATGGTCTTTCCACAAAGATGGCTTCGTTTATGTATTTGGAAGCCAGTTATAAACAAATGTTCTCAATTCCACTATGAAAAATGTTTAACTTCATTTTCTGTTGACTCTCAACAAAGGGTAATAAAGATCTAAAAAAATAAATCTGTCAAATAGATTTCTGTACCGAGAAGGATTTATATTGTTTTACAAATGAGTATTAAGTAAAATTAATTGTACATTTATTTTTAAAAAATGTCAAGGTCACTCCCCAGCAAAGTACACAAAAGTCTAACAGAACCAATCTAGGGAAGTAACTTGATGTGATGTTGGTTAGTTTTCTAAACTTAAAGTTTAGATAGCTGTGCACTCATTGCATCATTGGATTTCATATCAGGAAGCCAGGATTATGATTGAATAGTATCTGTTCAAAAACATGAATCATGTATATTAGAAACAAAAATGAAGAAATGTGGAAATAGCTTTAGAAGATGGCTTTAGAGATAGAAGTGCTGATAGTCATCTTCCATCAGTCAATGGATTCTGGAATTGTAACGCAACTATATATCAAACAAGGGATTAGATAAAACAGGAAATTAATAATCTGTTAGTCTAATGCAGGCGATGGACAAACTGCTGCAATCTATAATAAAGGTTTGATTACATGAGTGAGGAAGTCAGGATAATTGATGCAAAAGTATTGTATACAGTTAAGGCCTCCTAAGACAGATGGAGGGAATGAAGGTCAGAGGGAGTGAAGGAGGAAGGATAAGCGAGAAAGATAGAGGTAGTAAAAGATGGAGGGAGCAAGAGAAACAAAGTTTTATCCACCAGGTTCGAAGGATGGCAGGTTTGCTGTATGAGGAAGAATTGAGCAGACTGGTCCAATATTCTCTTGTTGGATAAATGAAAGGGTATGTCATCATACTTTACAAAATCTGTTAAGGGGTTTTGTAGCTCTTTGCAATGAGAAGTCTAGAACTGAGGGATACTATTTTAGAATAATGGCTGGACAACTTCAGACAGGTGAAGAAAAATTTGGAAGTTATAATCTCTGAATAACTAGTATCCCCCTGGTATCTGGAATTCAAGCAACCGGCAGCCTCAACAAACCATGGGGAAAAATTGAGGAAAATAAAATTTAAAAATTAAAATAAGTAAGAATAAAATTATAGGTAAAAATATGCAAGTTTAAGGGTACATGTTTTCTATAGTAACATATAAATCTTCGAGAAGATGGGAGAAAATATTCAGCCAGTGGAGGGCCTTAGTCGTACATTGCTCATAGCAGCGGTTTGAATAAAATGATGTTGCCCAGGATTCCGCTCGCCTCAGGAGTGACTCTCTCAATGTATCTCCTTATCCCAGAGTTAACCCAGTAAGAGGTTTTATCTATAATTTTTTTTTGGGGGGTGGGGTATAATTATCTATAATGTTATAATGTTATTGTTAATTTTGGATGCTCCATAGAGGGGAAGGAACCTCCAGTTGCAGCGGCAGTTAAATTTTGTCAAAGAATGTGAGTGAAAATAAAGTAAAATGCTTTAAGGTTTATATACTCATGCATGTGAAGTTTGTTCAGTGTGTGTATTTTCACACACACACACACACACACACACACACACAGAGTGACAGAACTGTTATTATTAATCTTTGGTTGAAATTATATATACTTCTTAGTAAAGGGATTTTGTGGGATTGACAGGGACACACAGACACATACAATTACACACAGAGAGAAGCCATTTTTAGAGATGCAATATCTGGAAAACAGAGCAGAAAGAGATAGAATTAAATGGTTCATTCAATTGCTGGAACAATAA
The DNA here is from genome assembly GCF_036971445.1 of Narcine bancroftii. Lineage (NCBI taxonomy): Eukaryota > Metazoa > Chordata > Chondrichthyes > Torpediniformes > Narcinidae > Narcine > Narcine bancroftii. The sequence continues at coordinate 181,176,130 of NC_091472.1, forward strand.
TGTTTACTAAGGAGAAGCACCTGTGTACACAAAGAGGACTTTTGATTCAATGGCCAGTAGACAGAGAGGAGTCATTTTCTTTTGAATTATAATTTTGAAGTGGTTTGAAAAAAACCTCAAAGACAGCAGTGATGACATGTGATTTCAACATCTTTAATATTACACCAAAAACCATCTGAAGTCAGAAATGCAGTAGCCTCTAGTGAGAGAGGCACTGTTCTTGTGGTATTCCCTACTCCATGGAAGATGCACAAATCAATGTTAAGGCAGAGGAACTTCAGTTGTCTATTTGAAGAGAGAGGACAGTTTCACAATGTCCATTTTGTCATGGCCACTGGAAGAAAACACAATTTCTGAAACCCTCCATGCAAGAGAGGGAAATCATTTGTATGAAAAAACAATGATCTGAAAACAAACCTAAAATAATTTGAGTTTTCCACATTAATTAGGAAATACAACCTTTCCTCAACTTCCAAAAAGAATGCATTATTGAAAAACATTTTATTTCCTAAATCAAAAAGGCAGAGTCAAATGCATCAAGGGCATTTTCTTACAGTGAATGTTTATGGATTCAATAGAGTGGGCAATTAATAGTGAAAAATACATTCATAAATCAAAAATATGTACCCAAAAGAAGTGAATATGGATAAACTGAGGAATGTGCAATATGCTACAAAGAAAGGTCTCTGCTGCCAATGTCCTCTAATATAATCATTTGTTTATGTTCTACAATCAGAATCCACAAAAAAAACCATCAAATAAAATATGGTTCTTTTCAGAGCCTGACTGTACTGCTCGATAATACTTAATTTATTTTATTCCTGGTAAGCCTCCATTTAATCCATTTGATGCTCAAAATTCTCTCATGACATTTCTTAATGATACTCAGTAATTATGCGATGAGGGAAATCATTAAAAGGCATCATTTTATTCTTCCTCAATGAAATAGTCATTCATTTTCTTGATGCTTCAGGATCAGACTGGAGTGCAGGATCAGGAGATCCTTTTTATTTGCAGTTTGAAGATATTTATCATCTTAGGTACATATTCATTTTTCTGATACTGGGACACCAATACCATTTAGCATAAATCTCTCCAATAGGTAGTGGACACAGGCCAGGACAACACCAGCAAAAACATTCCCACTATCGAGAACATCTACAGGGAACGCTGCCTACAGAGAGCTACAGCAATCAGCAAGGGTCTACACCACCCAGCACAAGTTCTGTTGTCACTGCAGCCATCAAGAGGTCTAGGTTCCACAAGCCTCACACCACCAGGTTGAGGAACAGCTGCTACCCCTCCACCATCAGATTCTTCAACAACAAATTAAATCAGGTACTTACTTAAAGACTCTTATGTACTTCATTAGTTTTTTTTAATTCTCTCTGTATTGCACAGTTTGTTTACATTCATTATCTTTTTACAATTCTTTATTTGTTTATATGTATACACTGTGTATTGTTTTTTTTTTGCACTACCAATAAGTGGCCATTCTGCCTCGCCCTCAGGAAAAAAAAGAATCTCAGGGTTGTATTTGATGTCATGTATGGATTCTGACAATAAATCGAAAATCTGAAATCTGAGGAAATTAAATGGCGGAGGTATCCTTTTCCTTGGCAGCTCATGCTCACTGATTGGAGAGAAATTGCTTCAGGCACGCAATCCCTCCTGCTGTATTGAGGAAACGGTACCTGAACATGTAGACACTCCGGAAATCTGCCTTGTAGACAATTTGCCCTATTTCTTTTTACTATCTGGAGTGGCGCCATTAAAATGCTTGGAGGGAGAGGTAAAAGGTACAGAGCTTGCCGAATCTAAATGTTTAATTATTGGATCACTATTCAACAAAGCATCATTAAATTGTCAAATTCTTAGCATCCACAATACATCTGGAAGAAGTTTAGAAGTCAACGTACATTTGATTTATTTAACATACACAGGTTTTTCAGAGACTTCAACTGGTGGCCTGAAGAGTTACTTCAAGTGATTTATTTAAGGCAAAAAGACATGCTAAAAAACTATGTTCTGTTACAGATATAATGTGGACAACGATATTGGGTTCTCACTGATGGAGAATTATCAAGGGAACTTCCCCTGAGCACAATGCAGTGTATTTCTAATACTGAGCTTGATTGTTGAAAGGTGACCTACAGATTTTCTGGGCTATCAGTGAGGTGCCAAGCCAGGAAGAAGTGATAATTGAGTACTAACAAATGTTCAATGAAATAAGTTTGTTACCAGTTTTGCACACTCTTATAGACAACGTTTCTTGACATTGCGGAGAAATATACCATAGAGTGACATTAAACTAACAAATTCAAAGCACACAGATTTATGATTTTTTTCCCCCTTAGCCTGTTACTGAATTTCATTTACTTCTTCCTATTTTCACTACTTTCCCCCAAAAAAGTATTAACTGGTGTCTTGTCCCGAACCTTTTGAAGCTCTCTGCTCCTTCAAGCTAGAGGTTGGATTTACTTTGTGTGTGCCTGCACAATGAATGTAAATTGACACATTCGGGGTAAGTGGTGGTGAGCTGGAGATAGAGTTATCCTCAATTCCTTCAATATTTCAAGAAGAATTTATCAGTATGGTTCAGAATTGAGTGTTATTAGGTCTAGCCCAATGATACTGAATAGCTTTAGCATCAGGTACAGAGCCCCATCTCAATCGAGACAACTCAAGACTGTGAAAACATCCACATTGCTTTGTTTGACTCACATTCACATTGGGGACTTGGCCCAAACTAATGCTATCTACAAGTCTACAAGCAAAAGGAGCTTTCTATCAGGGTTTCTTCAGCAGAGTTGAGTTAGCTGAGAAGTATCAAAAAGCTTTATAATTCCTATCATTCTATTTATTTTCAATTTTTAAAAAACTAAATTTAGACATTTCCTTTCAAGCCGCGAGCCCACGCAACCCAACTACATCCATTGACCGACAAATCCTGGTGCGTTTTTGAATGGTAGGTAGAAACCGGAGCACCTGGAGGAAACCCACACAGATACAGGGAGAACATGCAAACTCCTTACAGAGAGTGCGGGATTTGAATCTAGACCATTGGCGCAGTAATGGTGATGTGCTGACCACTGCATTAATCGTCCCTCCATGTTGTCACGTTGTCAACATTGTCATGTTGTTACAATAGTTTATTTCTATCTTTACACTCCTAGAATTTTTTTTAGGCTATCTATCTTGACATTGCTGGAAAATACATCAAAGAGTAGCATCAAACTGCAGAACTCACAAGTCCAAGGGTATAAATACCTGGTGATGAAACACAAAAGTCTGCGGACACTGTGATTGTAGTAAATACACAAATTTGCTGGACAAACTCAACAGGTCACAGTGTCCTGCCTCCCTGCATTTTTGTGTATTTACATACTCTATGATTTTTTAAATTGAAATGTTTTAGCCCTGGAAGCAGCTTGTACTTCATTTTGTTTAAAGCTTCCCATCTTCTTTCTCTTTCAACACAGAAGCAACAACTGATCTTGAGCAAGGGTCAAAGACATTTGGATTTGCCTGGGTGGCTGGATTTGCCTTTGTGATTTTCCGAGATGTGTGTGCAGGTTTGCCCTCCAAGCACAAGGATGTCAGTGAACTTAGTTTGAAATGGGTGCCTGCTCCAGGTCTCTGACTTTGCCTCTCTTCACTCTGCACTCCAAGCTGCACAAAGACTCCACTCAATGGTCACCTCACCTAAAGAGGTGGAGCTATGACAAGAATTAATACTATTATTAATACAGGGTGGCACATTTGGCGTAGCGCTGGGCACAATGCCTTTACAGTGAACAGGACCGGGGTTCGAATCCTGCACTGTCTGTAAGGAGTTTGTACGTTCTCCCCATGTCTGTGTGGGTTTTCGCTGGAGCTTCCGGCTTCCCCCCACCATTCGAAAAGTACCAGGGGCCTAAATGACTCATGGGCCTAAATGGCCTGTTACTGTGCTGTATGTCTAAATTTAAATTGAAAATTTAAGTTAATTTCAGATTTCTATCCCTTTAATTCAGAAAAATGTAATCTCTTGGCCCAACAAATCTGCTCCAAATTAATCAGAAACAAAGTTTAGGCAGGTACATAGAATGGAAAAATTGAGAGGATATATCCCAAACATAGGCAAATGGAACGAGCTTGGCTAAGCAACTTCGCTGGCATGGACAAGTTGGGCTGAAGGGCTACTTATGTGCTGCAAAACACTATGACAAAAATTGTCAGTAATGTAGAGTAAATTTAAGGCTGCTTTTCCCATTTGATTTCTTGCTGAGTGGCAACTGCAACTGTAGGAAGGATCGGTTGTGCATTTTTGGACAATAATCATCTTTGATGCCACATGCTCTGTCCCCGAGCACATTACGTCCTAAGAAAGTCCCATTAACCCACTGTAGATTTCCAATCCTATTGCAAATAATTGACACTGCAATTCAAACCTGTAGCACTTGAAAGAATATCCACAGCTCATTAACATTTTTTAACCATTAAGTTTGTTTGTAGTTTAATCAATTGTAATGGTTGGAAGCAAACCTGAATGTTGGCTAGTGAAATATCACAAAAATATTCTTAGCTTCACACACGAGGATATTTTCTTGGAGGATATTTCAAACCGGGACATCTGACTGACTATCCCATTCATGCATTACACTTAAAAATTTTTATATGGAATTACCCTTCCCCTCCCCTCCTTTCTGGTCTCTGCTGTCACCAAACCCACTTTCTCACGTTGAGTTCCACCTCTTTGCGGAGTTGATCAAACCCCAGGTTTTTCCTGATTTCTTTACTTCAGCACCTTTCTGCATTCAGTGGCTGGGATGCTTTGGCGTCGTCACTTTAGCCAATTATGGATTCGCCATGATGCCTGCGATTGGGAATATCTGCTTCAGGGTATTTGACAAAATCTTGCTTGCCAAATTATTTCCCACTATGACTGAAAAAGCAAACCTCTCTGGAATAATAATTCACTCACCGATTCACATTAATCTCCACTTCTGAATTTCAATATGTACTGTCTGATGTGTTTTTAGTAGATGCAAAAGAGGATAAATAAATTCCTCCCTTGATGTTTGATTATTATTGCAGTCTGATTATTAATACAAATACAGAAAACTCCCAGAGGTATGTTGAATAAGACTTGGAAACCTCACTTAAAATAGTTTCACAAGATTGTAAGATTGACTGCACCCTGTCCCAAGATGCTTATTATCCTCTGTCTCTGAATGAGTAGGGTAAATAATTCGCTTTCTCTACCCAAGAGTTTATCAGGAATTTTGTAAGGATTTAATCAAGATCACTGGGGTCAATTTAGGGTCAGGCAGTCAGGAGCCATGGAAAGACCAAAGTACAAAAAAATACACTGGAAACCATACAAACAAAATTCATAAATGCAAGTTATCTGGTTAAAAAAGAGTTGTTCAGTAACTTTAGCAGCTTAAATATATGTTCTTATTGTGTAAATGCAGGTTTAACACCATTAAAATTCTTTTTTTTTTCCTTACGAACTTTGATATTTGCAGTTTTGTGACCTGAATGATTAATGGTCTATTTTTGCTCTCGGTCTACTGAAGTGTAATATTTTCATCAAGGATCTTTGGCAAGAGAGCCCTGCAAAATGTACAGAAAAAAAACAATTTACAAACAAAAAAGCAAAAATGCCAATGCAAGATGAAAAATGTCTCTCCGTCACCCTGTACAGAGTTATGGTATACTTCTTTGGAGCACAGTAGCTAAAATAATTAAAGTCAGCTGACCCCGCTGGTTCATTTCACCTCAGATTTGGGCGCCAGGACTTTATCACTGAGAAAATGAGCAATTCTCCCAAAAGCTCAGTGGGATTTATGAGCGACCTGGTACCTCTCAAGCAGATTAAAGACAGGCTGAAGCAAAACCTTATGGCCTTCAAAAAGCAGTCTGTGGTTCTCAAAGATATGAGAAGCATGTTTCCCCTTTGCATGCTCACTCCAGGTTTCATATAATTCATTATAGCACAAAAACTCAGCTATTTAGCCCAACTTGCCTGCATCAGAGAGTTCTGTTTCACAGGAATCTTCTTCCTCTTATTTAGTTACACTCTATCCGCAGAAGCTTCCATCCCTTTCTATATTTTATACTCCACATGCCAATCCTCTTGTTAATTGCCTCAATTTCTCTCCAGCCTGTCATATCCGCATTCAGCAATAGTTCCAGCTTTGTTGATAAAAGGAAAGAATAGGAAAACAAATGTGTTAATCTGCCTCTTTTTCTATAGTTATTATCTAACATCCAACAATTCAATAGGAAAGATAAATCAGAATCTATTGTCATGAACAAGTCACAAAATTTGTTGTTTTGTGGCAGCGTCATAAGTGCAAACCTTCATATAAATCACCTGACAACAATAAATAAAAATAGTGCATGTACAGTCAAAGTAGAGCAGCGACTTTTTGGTTATGTACCTTCCAGGTATCTGATGGCAGCAGGGAAGAAGCTGACCTTGTGCCGCTGAGTGCTCGCTTTTGTACCTGCCATCAAGATCCTTTTCCAAATGTCATCTGATTCCTGAACATCTTGCAACCAATACATTTTCAATAATTTTTACTTCAGTAACAATCTATCATTTCACTTCTTAAATTTTCTTTTGTAGTTTTCTGGACAAGAACATAATCCATCACAGCAGCCTCTCTCAAAAGACTAAAACCTGTGTGACTACAGACCTGTTTTTATTTAATCTTATGACAAGATGTAAATATCAACACCTATATTTTATATGAAGCGTTCACAGGGACTGATCAGGTCCATTTAAATCACTTCATGCATTTGTGCGTTATTTTAATATTCCCTTGAAGGAATGTGTATGCAGGGTGTACCAGTTCCACCGGGTTCCTTTTGGGGTCACGATCGGGGTCTACTTCTTCCAGCAGGAGATGAGTCGCATGGTAGACCAGCATAAGGTAAAGGCGATGTTCCCATATCTGGATAATGTCACTATCTGTGGCCGTGACCAGCAGGACCACGATGCTAACCTGGAAAAATTCCTCCAGACGGCCGCGGAGCTGAACCTCACTTAAAAAAATGAGAAATATGTGTTCAGCACCACCCGCCTTGCCATCCTGGGGTACATCATGACCCATGGAGTCGTCGGCCCAGATCTGGAAAGGATGCACCCATTAATGGAGTTACCTCTTTCCCCCCACCCCCCCCATCAAGCTAAAGGCCCTCCGCAGGTGCCTGGGCCTTTTCTCATTACTCGCAGAGGGTCCTTCACTTCTTGGACAAGGTCCGCCCACTGGCCCAAGCCACAACATTTCCCCTCACACCTGAGGCACAGGCAGCCTTCACTGCATCAGGCAAGACATCACAGACTGCAGGCTGTGGATGAGGACTTCCCCTTCCAGGTGGAGAGCGATGCCTCCAAGCTGGCCCTCGCTGCTACCCTCAATCAAGGAGGGGCACCCTGTCGCCTTCTTTTCCAGGACCATCCACGGCTCCGAGCTAGGGCACTCCACCTTTGAAACGGAGGCCCCGGGCGATTGTGGAAGCAGTCCACCATTGGCGCCACTACCTGGCCAGCAGGAGATTCACACTCCTCACGAACTAGCGGGCCATGGCGTTCATGTTTAACACTTCCCACAAGAGCAAGATAAAGAATGACAAGATCCTGCACTGGAGAGTCGAGCTGGCAACCTACAGCTATGACATCCAATACTGCCCTGGGAAGTTTAACAACTCCCCTGATGCACTCTCTCACACCTGCGCATCTATGCATGATGACAGGTTGCAGGCATTGCATGAGTCCCTCTGCCATTCGGGCATCACCTGGTTGTACCATTTTGTTAAATCCCGAAATCTGCTATACACCATCAGGGACGTCAAGGACATGACCGAGGCCTGTCGGGTCTGTGCGGTCTAAACCCTGCTTCTTCTGTGCCTCCCCCACAGACCCACATTGTAAAGTCTCAGCATGGACTTCAAAGGGTCCCTGCCTTCCACGAACCGAAACGTCTACTTCCTCACGGTAGTGGACGAGTACTCATGCTTCCCTTTCGCCATTCCTTGTCTGGACACCTCTATGGCAGTGGCAGGGAGGATACCATGTCAACCAGGGACTTGGCACCAGCAGAAGCACCCACCACATCATGCCACCCTCCAACCCAGGACGAAGCTGACCGGGCATACACCCCCATCCCCATGCAGCTATGGGGCACACAGGGCCTCCTTGACCACCAGGAGCCATTTCAGCCTTAGGAGACGAACGCCCCCCCCCCCACCCATCCAATACACCCACATACGTCGACCCCAGCCCCCCTGGCCACCCCTCCGCGCAACACACCAGCCACACACACCCTTGTGGCCAGCCCCCCCACTTCCCCTCTGACCAGTGACCAGGAGCCAGTCCTACGACGGTCACAGAGACCCCAGTGGCTGCTGAATTGTCTCAGCCTGTAAATATTGTGTGTACATAGTTGGCTGTGGTTGCAGCAACTCTGAGCGAGGCCTCGGGAGGCCGGCGCAGGCTTATATCCCAGAGGGTGATTGACACCCGATTGGGTGGGGCTTGATCCATTCAGGCCGACTGATTGACAACCGGCCAGGTGTTGTCCTATCCCCTTACACTCCTGCAGGTACAGAGGTAGCCCCCTGCAGTAGGCCGGTGGTGTACCACCACAGAGGGTATGAAGGACGTCAGTGCTAGAGGATAGGCACCCCTTTGCTCTGCAATGCCAGGTGGAGAAATGTGAAATGACACTGAGAACCAGTTAACATTGGTCCAGTGTGAACGGCCAAAAAAGAAATCGCTATTTTGAATTTCGCTGATTTATTGTGTAAAAAAGCACGACTGATTCTATACCTGAAATGTACCATTTGCCTTCTGAAGCTTATCCTTTTGCAGCAACTGCTGAGCTTCTGATAATGTGAATGACTTACATCAATTGAGCACTTGTCATGACTCAGCCAATTATAGTGTGGTCATTTATGTAAAGCAGTAATAATTGCAAACAGTGTTTACATAAATTACCCACAAACAGCAATAGGATCATCATTATCTGAATTGTTTTTCAATGATATTGGTATAATATATTTTATGCATGTTTCTGGTCTGTATTCCAAGATTCATTGAAAACACTGCCCTCTCCTGACTTAGCATTTAACTACAAAATTGATTGGAGACAAAAGATGCTGGAATCTGAAGCAAAGCTGCTGTGGTTGACCAAATTCCTTGGAGGCAAAGGTATAGTTGATATATTGGGTCAAAGCTCCTGGATCAGGTCTAAGAGTACAGAGCAAGGATAGCCTGTATGTAGATGTGATACTGTAAGATGTGACAGAGGATGGAAAGTGACAGGTGGAACCAGATGAGGAGCTGGATGATGCACAGATGAAGCCAGGTGGAAGAGGGGAGGGGGAGTGTTGAGGTGCAAGCTGGTAGACATTAGAAAAGGCAAAATAATCTGCACATGGAACTAGGGGAGAGAAAGGGACAGGGAAGAACAGAGACAAAAGCTCTATCACCAGGTGATTAGTTAAACCAGATAAAGAAGGGATGATGGAACCAAATGGAGGATGATGGGTTTATATTCTGGGATTGAAGTGGAAAAGGTGAACAAGGGATGACACCATGGCTAGACCGGGAGGAAGTGGAAAATGAAGATGGCGGGTGATGTTCAGTTACCTGAAATTGGATTACAAAGCAAGGTTAATTCAGTGTAAACTTCAATGAGTGACTATTGTTTACTTCATAAATCCTTTGGAGACTGTCTTACTAATTATGAATTTCATTCTTTGTATTTATTGAAAATTCTGCCATTATTTTGTAGGAACATTGCTCCAAGTCTCCCATCAATTCCTTGTCTTCATCTGGCAATGTATGAATTCCTGTGAGACTAAGACTGAACTAGAAATGATTTACAATTACATTATTATTCTGATGTACATGTGCAGTGTTTGGTATGAAGCTCGATGAAACCTTTAGGAGTGTAAATGGAGTGTAAAGTAATTATCCAAAACAGATTACACACTAGTGCCATTTGACTTCAGATTGTAGGCTTGTATGATTAATTGTAACATTTAATATAGTTATTTATTTCTGATGTAAAAATAGAAAATGCTGGAAATACTCAGCTGGTCATAGAATGTCTGGAGAAAGGAAAATCATCAAAAATTAAGTTGGCCTTGGAGTCAGAAGAGAAAACCAAGAATTGACCAGTAAATAAATAATACTGCATTTTGAAAATTATAAGTTATGAAAAATGACAATATTCTTTCCTCCTTTGCAGCCAGAGAGTGAAGGAAGATTTTGCTCAGAACTAATTGAAGATTAGGGTTAACAGTTACTCATTGAGTACATTATATATGCTATAAATTTGATAAATTATAATGCAGTTTTTTTGGACTATTCGTGTTGTTACATCTCAAACAGAAATGCATTGTGTAAAAGTGTGAAAGTTTTACACTTGTTCTATTTAAAAAAAAACCAGAAATTTTGGAGGAACTCAGCAGGTCTCGCCACCTCCATAGGAGGTAAAGATATATTTACCTCCTTCGGATACAGCAAGACCTGCGGAATACCTGCAGCATTTCTGGGTTTTGTTTACAATCACAGCATCTGCAGACTTTTGTGTTCCACTACACTTGTTCTAGAACTAGATCAGATTAGAAAAATGCTGGTCTCTTGAATGGTTGATCAAAATATTTTGGATTGTTTTTTAACAAATTAAATACAGAGTTTTATCGATATAGAGCATGGATAATGTAAAATGGATAAAATCAGGTAAGTTTGATGCAGATATGATTGATTTATTACCATAAAACCTGGGCAATAGAATTTTTAGAAGATTAAGGATGATTTTATTTGAACTAAAGGTACAAAAATAGAACCATGATTGATAGAAAAGAGATGAAAGGAAACATGATCAACTTCCTCGCAATAGTAAAAACCTGAAGGAGTCAGGAGAAAGAATCAGTCGTAGAATCAAGTTGACCACTGACTTACATCTGCATGTACTTCTTATCCGACTACTGACATGATATTCCCTCGGAACTTGAGGGAGACTACTGCAGAAATTGCAGGGGCCCTGGAAGAAATATTTAAAATGTCCTTAGCCACAGGTGAGGTGCCAGACGATTGGAGGGTAGCTTGTGTTGTTCTGTTGTTTAAAAAAGCTTTCAAAATTAAACCATGATATTACAGACCAGTGAGCCTGGCATCAGTAGAATGTAGATTATAGGATGGTGTTCTGAGAGATCGGATTTACAAGAATTTGGACAGCCAAGGACTGATTAAGGAAAGTCAGCACGGCTTTGTGTGAGGTAGGTCGTGTTTAACAAATCTTAGAGTATTTTGAGGAGGTTACCAAGAAAGTAGATGAAGGAAAGGGTGTGGATGTTAGTAAGGCTTTTGACAAGATCCCACATGGGAGGTTAGTTTAGAAGGTTCAGACACTAGGTACCAATGGAGAGGTTGCAAAATGGATTCGAAATCGGCTGAATGGGAGAAGACAGAGAGTGATAGTGGATGGGACTGGAGGCCTGTGATTAGTGGTGTATCTCAGGGATCTGTACTGGGACCATGGTTGTTTGTTTTTCAGTGATCTGGATGGTAATGTAGTCAATTGTATGAGCAAGTTTGCTGATGACACTAAGATTGGAGGCGTTGTGGACAGCGAGGAAGGATATCAAAGCTTGCAGAGGGCTCTGGTCTAACTGGAAAAAAATGGGACAGAAAATGGCAGATGGAATTTGTGAAATATAACATGTTCACAATCACAATCACAATCACTTATCAGGAGACAAAGTCTTGGAGAACAAGTTCTGTTTTATTTCAGGTCTGCAGAGCCGGGTGTCTCTTAGTCCCAAGACCCACTGGAGATTTAAAATCATCACTCTTTTGTACAATTCCACACTTAGCAAAGACACCTCCCCTTACAGCTCCTTCCAATCGGGACCCCAATATTTCACAGCCTTCCCATTTCTCTTCCCATCCTCCCCAATTCTACAGGGTTCCTCCTTGTTCATCCATGGCATGTTATGTTAATCAGGCAGCCTTGTTACTGGGGGTGTCCAGGTTAATATTTATATTTTCATTAAGCAAGCACAGTAGTGACTGCAGGTTACCCTAGGTTATTTTGCCAGTTTAAACCAGCCAATTCATTGTCCTTGAAGATTCTGATACACAAACTATTAGCTAACTGTCTCAAGTGCTAATCTAATCACGTTCCACTACTTCTCACAGTGGTGCTAGTTTAATCACATTCCACCACTCTTCACAGAATTGAATGCAGACAAGCATAAGTTGTTGTGTTTTGGAAGGACAAACCAAGGCAGGACATGCAAAGTAAATGGTAGGGCACTGAGGAGTTCAGAGGAACAAAGGAATACATAATTCCCTGAAAATGGCATCACAGAAAAAAAGGGTTGTAAAGAAAGATTTTGGCATCTTGACCTTCATAAATCAAAGTATTGAGTACAGGAGTTGGGATGTTATGGTGAGATTGTTTAAGACATTGGTGAGGCCAAATTTCGAGATTTATGTGCAGTTCTGGTCACCTAACTACAGGAAGGGTATCAGTAAGATTGAAAGAGTGCAGAAAAGATTTACTAGGATGTTACCAGATCTTCAGGAATTGAGTTACAGGGAAAGATTAAACAGGTTAGGACTTTGTTCCTTGCAGACTAGAAGAATGAGGAAGACTTAATAGAGGTTTACAAAATTACGAGGGGTATAGACAGAGTAAATGCAAGTAGATTCTTTTCAATTAGATTAGGAGAGATAAATACAAGAGGACATGGCTTTAGGGTGAAAGGGGAAAGATTTAGGTAGAACATTAGGGGGAACCTCTTCACTCAGAGAATGGTGGAAGTGTGGAATGAGCTGAATGTGGGCTCACTTTTAAGTTTTAAGAATAAATTGGATGTGTATATGGATGGGAGAGGTCTGGAGGGTTATGGAATGGGTGCAGGTCAGTGGGACGAGCGGAATGATGCTTTGGCACAGACTAGAAGGGTTGACTGGCCTGTTTCCCGTCCTGCAGTTTTCCATGGTTCTACTTGGCAATGGATCATTGTATTGACTGGGAATAAATTAAAGGGCTAAATCAAAAGGTTGCATTGAATGGAATCCAAAACCTCATAAGGTAACAGTCGTCTTGACTTAGAATAATTTACAGACCATTCCAATATATGCTCCAATTATATCTCACAAACAAGAAATAGAATGGCCAGCTAATTTGTTTAGTCTAAGGGAGTTATAGGTCTGGAGGCTTCTTGCCCTCTGGTCTGGCTCAACAAAGAAGAGTAAAGCATGTGCTTAAAGTCAGTTTTACTATTTGAATTTCCTGCACACAATATTGTCAGAGGCAAAACATTTCCAGTAGAAATGATTAAATTGAGACAAATTTTATGCTGTTCCCCAGCACTTGATATGTATTTAGTCTCAGGCCCATTTTAATTGACAAGCTGAGGATTTTTCCCGACTGCTGTCCCAGCATTCTACCTCCTATTCATCCATTGGTATGACTGGGTAACTCAGCTGTGTTCTCCTTAGTCACAAGCTAATGTTATCATCTTTCAATATGGTTACCTTGTTGCATGCACTTATGTTGCAAGCTTCTGATGGTAAATGGTCCTTCACCTGCTATAAGACAAAATAGAGCAATCCAATTAGTTCTGATAGTTATTTTACAGCTATTCCAACACTAATAGTGTTATTTTTAAATCCATGTTTGGGGAATGCCACAGTCCTTCAAATCTTTCCTAATTACAACAAAATATTTCAAGCATGTTATCAGATTAAACACATGCACACTGCCAGTTTTGCACTCTCCACACATGTACAAATATTAATTAGCATCAAAATACCTATTTTCCATGAGGTTTATAATCATAAATAACTGATGAATATAATAGTCACCTTCCATCCCTCGTGCCATATATTAGTAGACGATGGATAGGTCTAGTCAGAAACTCATATCAAAGTTCAAATTTATCATCAGAGTTCATAGTGACATCACATACAATCATGAGATTCTTTTTCCTGCAGACCAGACAGAATTTCTAATTACTGGTAACTGTAATCTATACTTAAGAAGAAGGAAATGTAAACAAAAGTAAGAAATGAAAACAAACTTACTGTGCAAATGCAGAAATAAATATTCGCTAATAAATAATGTGCAAAGTGAGAGAACTTAAACGAGTCTCTGAATGAGTCTGTCCTTCAGAAGGCTGATGGTTGTGGGGTCACAGCTATTCCTGAACCTGGAAGTACAAGTCTTGTGGCACCTATACCTCTTTCCAAATGATAGCAGTGAGAACAGAGCATAACCTGGGTGTGTGTGGATCTTAGATCATTTCTGCTGCTCTCTGATCGCAGCCTTCCATATGGATGTTATCGATGGTGGGGAGAGTTTTGCCTGTGATGTACTGAGCTGTGTCCTTTACCTTTTTTCAGAGTTTTCTGCTCAAATGTATTGGTGCAGTCATACCAGACTGCAATGGAGCTGGTCAGCACACATTTCACTAAGCATCTGTATATGTTTGCCAAGGTTTCCAATCTCAAACTGAACCTCCATAAACTCCTGAGGAAGTAGAGGCCCTGACATGCTTTCTTCACAATGACATTAGTGTGATTGATCCAAGAAATGTCCTCCAAGAAAGATACTCCCAGGAATTTAAATTTGCCCACACTCTCCAGCTCTGATCCCCTAATGATCTTTGTTTCACACACCTCTGGTTTTACTTTCATTCTTTTTTCTTTTTAAGATATTTGTATTGCATTCAATATACATGTTGCATTTAATATAACAAAAAGAAAATATCATAATATAAACATATATAACTGGTAAAATGCACTAATTAATAATTTCCAATTTTCATTATTAATTATTGATTAATATTGTTCATATTTAAAATTAAAATCACATGAATTACATTATAATCAATCTGCTCATAACAATAAAATATCAAATAATGTTATGGTCTAGGACCATCTTATATAAACCCTAATTAATCAGCTTATTTTAAGAAAACAAGAAAAAGAAAAAAAAGGGGAAAAAATAAATTAATACTAATTTCCCTCTAATCAAGGTTACTTATAAAAGCAAATAAAGAGAAGAGAAATAACAATAAAAATGGATCAGATCACTCCCTCCAGAAGCCAGAAGGAGCATCGCTGGAGCAACCAAACCACCTAAAACTGCCAACCATGATTATAATCTATGAATGAACCCCATATCTTTTCAAACTGGAACTTTTTTATCTTTGATATTCTATCCAATTTTTTACCAAACTTAAATATGCCATTACATCATGTAGCCACTTCCCATGAGTCGGTGGAAGTTCATCTTTCCACTTCATTAAAACCCCTCGTCTGGTTATCAGCGTACTAAAAGCTAAAGCCGCTTGAGATACCAAAAAAGGTATCATCGGATCGCCAATGGAGCCAAACAAGGCAATTAAAGGTCCCTTCCCTACAATCAGCTGCTTGGTCTTGGTGATATTGAGTGCGAGGTTGTTGGCACATCTCTCAGTCAAATTTTCAGTCTTCCTCCTATAGGCTGACTCATCATCCCTTTTTATACAACCCACGACCGTGGTATCATCAGAAAATTTGTAGATGGTGTTATTGTCACACCGAGCCACACAGACAGAGGTGTAGAGCAATTAGAACATGGAGCTAAGTATGCAACCTCCTGATGCTCCACTACTGATGGAGGTTGCGGAGGAGATGTTCTTGCCAATCCACATTAGTTGTGGTCCGGAAATAAGGAAATCCAGGATCCAATTGCACAGTGGGGTATTGAGGCCCAGGCCTTGGAGTTGGCTGATGAGTTTTGAGGGGAAAATGGGCGTTGAATGCTGAGATGTAGTTAATAAAGAGCATCCTGATGTTTGCATCTTTTCTGTCCCGGTGTTTCAGGGTTTTTGTGTGGAGCCAGTGAGATGGCACCTGTTGCTGCAGTAGGCAAATTAGAACCTATCGCTAATGCACTCAGACAAGAGCTGATGTGCTTCAACACCAGTCCCTCAAAACACTTGATCAAGGTGTATGTTTGTACCACTGATTGATGTTCATTGAAGCAGGTTACCACTCTTCTTGGACAAAGGTATGATTGACACCTGTTTGAAACAGGTGGATACCATGCCCTGTCAGAGAGAGATGTTAAAGTTATCCATTAATACAGGAGCTAGTGGTTGCCACAGGTTTTCAGTACTCGACCAGGTACTCTGTCGAGTACACTTGCTTTCCTTGGATTCGTTCTCCTAAAGACATCATCTTTGGAAACTGACAGTAGAGGAAGGTCAAGGGAAGAAGGGGTGGGCAGCAGTTCTTCCTTGTTCTAGTGGTCAAATTTGGCATAATAAGCATTCAGCCCATTTGGGAGTGAAGTTTGCTAGCTCCGACCGTTGGTTTTGTTGCGTTATGTAACTTAAACCCTGTCACAACTTGGTGATGTAATACTAACTGCATTTCCAAATTTAATTTCCAGATTTTCTCATTTCTCTTTTCCTTGCTGTCTTTGTTGGATCATATTAATGCCATTCCTAAAATGCTAATGTGTTCTTTTTAAAGTTTCCTTCTCTTGTACTCAGATCAAAGCTCACAGCCAGAAAATTATTTCCAGTAAATTATTACTCCCAGCTGCCATGGTTACAACCAATGGCAGCATCACATCCACCCATTTCCTTAATTATTTCAGAGTCTGGTTGACAACCAAATCTTGATTCACACATCACTGTTGAGGAGTCGGTTCTGCTCTGGTTCAAGACCAGGTTGACTTTCATGTTTCACCCCTGATTCAGGATGGGTTCATTTCCACAAATAACCTGAATTAATTGTTGAATCATTTACTCCATCACAGCTTCAACTGATGAACCTAATAGCACTCATTGTTTTTCTGGTCTTAAATCTCTGTTTATGATTTTGAATTTTTTGTGCATTTCCTTGTAATTAAAGTGACCATCCTTTTCCACAAAGAAACACAAAGCTGCAGATACAGAAATCTTGAGCTGGCAAAAATTGCTGGAGGAATTCAAAAGTTCAGACAGCATCTTGTTCCAGTGCCTGGGACATTAGTTCAATCTACCAGAGAAATGGGGCATTTAAGATCTAGGCTCAGGATTCAAAGGTATCCCTTGTCCTACTATTCTCAACCATACTCTCACTTGAAGCAATCTCATAACTAATTTGCAAACACTTCCAGGTTCACTCTCCTTTTGCAACTAGCTTCATGACTTCTGAAGATGGACTGCCATCAATCGCCATCTATGCTCTTATCTTTCATATGGTGAAGGTTATGTGTGGGCAATTACCTGAGCACCTCAGATCCTGAAAGAGATAGAATTAACATATTTTGCTCATCTGCAGATTATGACTCCTCAAACGCATTTTTGAAGTGACGTTCCTTTCAGATCCAGATCAGATTTCAGATTTATTGTCCGAGTACATACATGACATCACATACAACCTTTTTCTTGCGTGCCAGGCAGAATTACTCCTTTCCTGCCAAAGCTGGGCCCTCATAAAGACTTATAATGCTGGTCAGATTCCAGAGTGACAGGGGGCTCAACTTCCCAATCAATCATTCCCTTGCTTGTCTACAGGAGAGAAGATCATGAACTAGGGGGTCCAAATTATTACACAACTTACAAAATCCCTTTGTTGCATAAAAATAATTCATCAAGCAAAATTTCATAAACCATTAAGGCTGGGCAAAATGCATTATAGGCATTTTGAAACAGTGTATTTCTAGAACGAGAGAGTAGCATGTTTTCCATCACATGAAAAATGGCTTTGTAGATTGGATTTGAGTACGTGAAAGACTTAATGGCATTTTCACAAAAAATTGTAAAACCATCTTTTGTACGAGGACTTACTGTATTTACTACCACAATCCACTGCGTACTTGTGGACATCAATAAACAGTGTCCCCTTCTCTTGCTAGAGCATCCCTTCCAGTACTAAAGTTTGCATTTTGCATGTTGTGATCCCAGTATTCATTCTCCTAGTTCCACAAACCCTTTAAGGCAGCTTTAGCATCAACCCTTTCTTCCTCTGCATTTTGTCCCCTATAATTCCTTCATGATTAACTCCAAATACTGTGATTATTTCTTCTAATTCACTCATTATTAATTGTTGTCTGCTGATATATGTCTATCAACAATATTGCTGTTTCATGTTTCTTTTGCCTCATAGAAACCTTCCAATTCTTCAAAACTTTTTTTCTTGAGCAGGACTCCCAACCAAGGAAGTATTCCTGGGCATTTCACTCTGTCATGATAATTTCCCACGCAGAGCACTTTTCATCAGCTTAGAAATAATTTTTCTTAATTTAAAGGCATTTCTGGTCATCAATATTTCCCTTGAAACACAAAGTCCTAGCACAGTCATTTAAATTTACGGGAACAGATATTTGCACCCCTTTCTCCAATTCCAACAACTAAGATAATAAAGATTCAATTAAATTTATTTAGATTGGTATCACAAGTTCTGCAAATAGACCAGTGCCTGCACCAGAATTACAATTCTCTTCCTTTATTGTGCAGGTCCAAAGCTTCGTTGTCGAGCCCAAAGATTCCTTGGATGGCCAGTATGGGCTAAATCAATGGCATTTCAAACTTTTTTTTTCTCCACTCGCATTCCACCTTAAGTAATGCCTGTGCCATCGGTGCTCTGTGATTAGTAAGGGATTGCTTAAGGTGGTAATGTGAGCGGGAAGGGAAGGTTGAGAATCACTGCTCTAGACCCAATTGTGACTGAAATATTTTGCTTGAGAAAAATTGTCATTGACCCATTTCCTTTGGAGTGATGAAACCGTGCACATAACAAGTCAATGAGGTACGATTGAAACAGTGGTTTTCAAACTTTTTCTTTCCACTCACATACCTTAATGCCTTACTAATCACAGAGCACCTATGGCAGAGGGAATACTTAAAGAGGTATGTGAGTGAAAAGAAAAAGTTTAAAAACCACTGTTTTAATCCAACCAGTAGGTGAATTCTTCTGTGGCCTCTGGAACAGGGGATCAACCTGGAGCATGCTGGACTTCAATAGGGTTTCCATCCCAACTCCAAAAATAAGCTAATAAAATTGTAACATGATCTCTAGTACTCGGAGCCTTGTGAGGAGCAGAAACTCGCTTTTATTAGCTTACATCTATTGGCCAGTATTTACAGAGACCTTCAGGTCATTCTGGGGTAAGATGGGTAAACAGGATTTATATTGGGGCTGACAGGGGCAGAGCCAAGAGGAGGGGTTGGGCATCTACTCTACATATAGGTGGGAGCAACGCGCTCTTCTCAGCCAATTCCTCCACTGCCCCGGACGCCGGCGTTTCAACGGGGGGTTCGGGTGCCTTCGTCAGGCGACCGACCTGTTGGTCCAACACAAGGGGAGAGTGTACAAACTCCACACAGACAGCACCTGAACTCGGGTGAACGTGGAGCTGCGACCCCACATTCCGCATCAGGACTGTGTGTAAGATTGGGAGCAGTGAGACGGAAGCTTATTTTGTTCCTGTGATTTAAGCCTTTCTTGGGGTGGGGGGGGGGGTCCTTCTCTGACCACTTGCCTAACAATTAACCTAATCAGATGTGGAGTTACCACAATACAACAGTTCTCAACCTTTTTCTTTCCACTCGCGTCCCTGTGCCATTGGTGCTCTGTGATTAGTAAGGGATTGCTTAAGGTGGTCTGTGGGTGGAAAGAAAAAGTTTGAAGACCACTGCTTTAATCATCTCTCATTGACTCGTCATGTGCACGGTTTCAGACGCTAAAGGAAATGGGCCAATGACAATGACAATGAAAGAGTTTATCCAAAACTATTATTAAACATTTATTTTAATAAGAAAAAGTTTAATATTACATATGTTGAAAGAAGAGAAAACATGCAGATGTTGTTGAAAATTTTCAATAAATATTTAGTTCGGCCCTTGACTTAGTCCAAGTTTTTAATTTTGGCCCTCCGTGAATTTGAGTTTGACACCCCTGGTCTATATGAAGATACTTACAAAGGATCTCTATCTTTTTTTAGGAATTACTGTAATTAAAGCACTAGAACAAGACTCAGTTAATTCATAATGTTCTCCAACTTGACATAATACATCCCGAAACACTGTAGATAAATCATCATAAACATTTTTATAAAATTCAACTGAAAATCCATCATCACCAGATAATTTACCATTCGGCATTTCCAGCATAGCCATTTTAATTTCCGAATCAGTAAATGGTTCTTCTAACTCCGGTATATCTCCATCCTCTAATATCAGTATATTCAACTGTGATAAAAAAAGATCAATCGATCCAGTTTCTTGTTTTCCTTCAGATGTATATAACTTTTTATAAAATGAACAAAATTTATCATTAATCTCACGAGGTTTATAAGTAATAAGAAAATTCCATCTAACAGCATTAATAGTCCTTGATATCCATTCTTTCTTTAATTGGCATGCCAATATCTTATGTGCTTTCTCTCCCCATTCGTAATACCATTATTTAGTCCTATTAATCACACATTCAAATTGATAAGATTGCAAAGTATTATATTCCAATTTCAACCTAGATAATTCTATTTTCTGATCTTCTGTAGCATCTTTCTGATATCCCTTTTCTAACTCATCGATCTGTTTCTCTAATTCAAGATTCTGATTTTATCGATTCTTTTTTATTTTAGAAGTATAACTAATTATTTGTCCTCTCAAATAGGTTTTCATTGCATCCCATAATACAAACTTACTTTGAACAGAATTAGAATTTTCTTTCAAAAAAAATTAATTTGTTTTTACAAAAAATCTATAAATTCCATATTTTTAACAACATTGTATTAAATCTCCAATGATAAGCTATTTGAGTTTTCTCAGAAGTTTCATATGTAAAATATAACAGAGAATGATCTGAAATCACCCTACTTTTATATTCCGCTTGTTGTATTTTCCCTTGTAAATATGCCGATACTAAAAAGAACTCAATCCTTGAAAACGATTCATGTCTAGATGAATAAAAGGAAAAAAATCTTTCTCTGTCGGATTAAGACGTCTCCAAATATCTACTAAATTAAGATCTTTCATCAACGCTTGGACCTGAATTGCCATCTTGGATTTTTTAACTTTCTTCGGTGATTTATCTAATAAAGGTTCCAAAATACAATTAAAATCACCACCAACTAAAATATTATCATTAGCCTGACACAAACATAAAAATGCATCTGAAATAAATATTTCATCTTCTGCATTTGGGGCATAAATATTAAGTAAAGTCCAAAATTCACTAATAATCTTACAATTCAATTTAAGAATACATCCTGCCTTTTCCTCCATTGATTGTAATTCAAAAGATAAATTTTTATGCATCAAAATTGCTACACCTTTAGCTCTAGAATTAAATGAAGAAGAATATACATGCCCAACCCAGTCCCTTTTTATTTTCACACTTTCCTTCACATTCAAATGTGTTTCTTGTAAAAAAGCAATATCAATTTTCATTTTCTTAATATACGCCAAGACTCGCTTACATTTAATCCGACTATTTAATCCTCGAACATTAAAAGTAGCAAACCTCAACTTTGACCTATCTACTATTATTACTAAATACCAATAATATCTTTATATAAAAACTCAAATGAATATATATAGGCCCTGCAATAGAAAAAAAATCACAAATTAAAAACTAACAAAAATGAAATTTAAAAAAATAATAAAGGAAAAAGAAAGAAACCCCCCCCCCCCCAAATAAAAACTACCAAAGGTAGTAATCCCCTAAACAAAAATTGGGTGTGGGTCACCCACCAGTGGCTGATGACTAGTAAAGAACTTAGTGCAAATCTCTCCCTCCCCCGCCAAACAATCAATAACATCAAAGTATCATAATAACAAAAGAAAAAAATAGAATAAGAAAATTCTTCTTTTCATCCAAAAGATTCCAATCTTGGAGATCCCATTTCAGAAGGAGGTAGACTCTTTCCATTCCCATTTTTACCATTTCTTCCATTTCCAGAACAACCAGATTTTTCTTTAGGAGATAATGGTGGACTACATCTTTGTCCTCTTATATCTGGCAATGAATCATCAAAAATCATTGCTTCATGATCAGTTTCAAAAAACTGAAATTGATAGTCTCCATAAAACACCTTCAATACTGCAGGATAACGAAAAGTAGACTTATAACCTTTACGCCACAAAACTTCTTTAACTGGATTAAATCAACGTCGACTCAAATCAAGATAAAAAAAAGACTCTGCTATTCTAAATCAATAATGGGGTTTGTCATTGTCTCACATTTTGGACTGCAATTTGAAGTATTGTTTCTCTGTCCAAATACCTCAAACATCGAATTATTACCGTTCTCGATGGTTGACTAGCTGAGGGTGTTCTTCTTAAAGCTCTATGGGCTCTTTCCAGTACCAATCCCCCAGAGAAAAATTCTTGCCCTAATATTTGTGGAATCCAGTCTTTAAAGAAACGAAGAGGATCTTGTCCTTCTATACCTTCTGGCAAACCAACAATTTTCACATTATTCCTTCTGCTTTGATTCTCCAAGTAATCTATTTTTCTTTCTAGCTCCTTCTCATGTTCTCCTAGTTCTATGATTGATTTTTCCACCTTCAACACTTTTTCTGTGTTAGAAGTCACTTGTTGTTTACAGTCCAAAAAAGCAGTCTGAATTTTAAAAAAATCTTTACAAGATCCATCCACACGTATCTTAACCACATTTAATTCTGAACTTATACCAGCATTCATTTGAACCTTTTCATTCATTTGAGATGTCAACAAATCTATTTCAGGTTTTATAACAGCTTGAACAATAACATTCAATTGCATACACTGTGAATTGGTAAAACTCAGCTCTGCTCTCTCTGACATATTGGCAGAACAAGGTAACTGCAGCTCCTGTTGCAACTCAACAGAAGGCATTTTAAAAGTTTTACTGCGGGTCTGGACTCCCAGCGACAGCACTCCGACTTCTTCAGGGGGTCGCCGCTGGTCTCCCCCCATATCTCGTTGCTTTCTCATCAATTCGAGAAAAAAATGATTTCTTCAGATTGAAATGCTACCTGATGCATTTCCAACAATGGAGTTGTCTTCCTGTGTGCTCCCTCCGTTGAAATCGAAAGGCTTTCCAAATCGGGGTCCACTTCTTGGGAACACGCACCTTCTTCCAGAGAATGGGTAATTCCAGCGCCATCCTTCACTTGGTGAGCAATAGACTTTTTTTTCAGCCCCCACACGCAATCTTTGAGGTTTAGACAATGAAGAGATTGAGCCTGGGGCTGTATCAAGTCATCTAGGCCCCAAATTTTCAGCACTTCGAAAATGTAACTTCTTCTGAACTTGAGGTTTAATCTTTTTACCATTAGTGGCCATAATAATTCCTTAATACTTTAAACTAAAATTTAAAAAGTTTAAACTTGAAAACAAAGAGTTAAAAAGCAGGTATTTAAAAGTCTGGCCAGAGAGGTCGAGATTACACAACTGGACTCTACGCCATCTTGCCACGCCCCCCCCCCCCCCCCCCACCCGTGGCTAGAACTTCAAGAACTGTTTCAGGGAAAGGTTAAACAGGTTAGGACTTTATTCCCTGGAGAATAGAAGAATGAAGGAAGAGGTATACAAAATTATGAGAGGTGTAGATAGAGTAAACACAAGTAGGTTTTTCCACAGTGAGTAAGTGAGATATAAACCAGAGAACGTGGGTTGAGGGTGATAGGGGAAACTTCCTCACACAGAGAGTGGTGGGAGTGTGGATTGAGCTGCCAGCTGAGGTGGTGAATGCAAGCTCAGTTTTAATATTAAAGAAAAATTTGGACAGATGAATGGATGGGAGGTTTAAGGAGGATCCAGGCAAGAAGGATTCGGCAGAATAATAGCTCAGCAGAGACTAATAGGGCTAAAGGGCCAATTTTATGTGCTGCAATGTTCTATGATTCTCTGGTGACAACACTACTGGATTATTGTAAAATTCCATCTACTTCCCTCATGCCTTTCTGTTGATCTGTAACGTTGTGGCTGAGCATATCCATCATTCTGCTAATAATGCCATTACCATCAATAGTGTGGATCAACCCTGGCTGAAAGAGGAGTGCAGAAGGGTACGGTGAGAGCTGCTCCAGGCTGACATAAAAATGAGGGGCAACTTCAAAGTACTATTTAGATCCTCAACAGCAAAATATGCCAAGTGATCTCACAACACTAGGATCTGAGGCATGCTGAATTACCATGCTATGATCACTTTATCCTGGGTTATCCTTTGTTATGAGAGCATAAATTCAACCTTTCTCACAAAGCAATGCCAGATCTGAAATAGCATGCTCACTGTTTAGCTCCTCATCCGAGGAATCATCCCAAATGCTCTCTATGAATTTGTCCTTGAGCCTTTATTATAGCAATGATCAAATAAAGAATTATTACCAATTATTACCAATTACCAATTATTACCAATAATGTCCTGTTACCAATTTAATTTATTCATTTGGGAAATGTGATCTTTCACTGTAGCATTTATTAGTGCATAATTTATGTTGATTTTAGAAAAAAACCACACAATTCCCAATTCCCAGGTTCACATATGGCACAGAAGTCAAAACAACTGTAAGCTATTTTTAAACAAGCTGGTTATCTCCTTCATGAGGTTTCTGATTCCTAAAACTAGGCATGTGACACGACACGATCGTCACTGTAAACATTAGGAATATCGATCTACATCAAACCTTCAAATAAATCCCATTTATAATAAAGTGAACTTGTTTGGTCTCAGATTGTCCTTTAAAGGTTTTTGTTCACGGTTTAAATGAAAGAATAAAGCCAATTAAGTTTAGACCATTAAGTCCATTTTAAAAAAAGTGAGGAGGAATTTATTCTCTCTGAGTTTAGAAGCATTGGAATTTCCATCTTTTAAAGCTGCAGATGCAGAATCTAAGTATTCTTGAGGTTGAGAGAGACCAGTTTCCAGACTGTGGAAAAACCAAAGGTTATAAAGAACAGGCAGGAGAGTGAAACTGAATCTATTGTCATAACCACGATTTTGGTCTACTGCTCCTGGTTCGTGAATCCTCACACAGCACGATTTCAATTCGACGATCTGCCTTTACAGATTAGTTGACCATTCTACTGCCAGTTGAGAATATATTTGAAATGAATATATACAATCATACCATTACAGGGGATAACCGAATTTCAAGAAGACATTGAGATCGAAAGAGCCCATAGAGCACTGTGACCAAAACCGTAGCCAGATCAAAACCCACGTTCAATACTGGTCACATTTCTTCATTATGAAGTGAAGGAAAAAAATCTTGGAACTGGCAGAAAAACAAGCGAAAGAGAAACAATTGCTATTTATTTATAATGAAAATAAGATCTTCTTTTACCCTGACACAAGTTTTGATATGTTGAAAAAAAAAATTTAATGCTGTTAAAAATGTGTTATGGAAAAAAAGGTTATGCTTTTGTTTTAAGGTATCTGGCAGTACTGAAAGTTTTTGTTCCTGATGGAAAAAAATAGATTTCTAGTGGAACCTAATGAAGCAAAAGTGTTTGCAGATTCATTGCCTGAGAAAGAGAGACAAGTGAGTTATGTTTGAAGTGAGAGAGAATAGAAAGATTACAGTAGAAGATATAAAAGAAAAAAATAAATATATGCTTTGAAAGAGAGAGAGAGAGAGAGAGAGAGAGAGAGAGAGAGAGAATATTTGAGAGGAAAATTCTTACCCAGAAGATCTATAAATAAGTTTAAAATGTTAATTGGCAGAGATTGAATGGATCTGAGACAATAAGAGACAGTATAATATTTTGGGGGAACCAGTTGGGAGTACGAGTCTAGCTTTTGCACAATCGTATACGCGGATGTGGTCTTGGCCGCAACTCCGACAGAGAAATATAAATAATTTAAGTTGAATTTTTACCATTATTAAAATATAGGGAAGAAGTCTTGAGAAGGTTGAAAGATTTACTAATAATGTTAATAGAATGGGTGAATTGTATTAAAATGAATATCTTTCCGATAATACAATATTTATTTCTATCTTTGCCCATTCATGTACCTGAATAATTTTTTCAAAGTTTGAATAAAATAATATGAGAATTTATTTGGAAAGCCAAGATGTCAAGAGTTGGTTTGGAAAAAATTAATGTGCAAATTTGATCAGGATGGACTATTTCAGAACAGTTCATTTGAGATTCTTGTCCTCCTGTTATCAAAGGGGTGAAAAAGTTGCTTGGGTACAGATTGAAATGAATAACGTTAGAGAATCCATCCCAGAACAAATTTTATATAAATGGAATAATGAGTTGCTTTAAGGAATAAATGAGACATTCATTTTAAAACATTTTTAAAATATGGAATGGAATTCATATGGAGAGAGGACTTAGAAATTATCAATGACCAAAAATGTTGGTAAAACAAATTCCACTTCTTCCTTTTCCATTGAATAATTCTTTATTTGATCATTGGTTTAGTAAAGGTTATAGAGAGGATAAAAGATTGTTTCTGAAGATCATTTTTTAAAAACTTTTGAGCAATTAAAAGATAAATAGGATATACAAAATAATACAATTTTAACTGATAATACGCAAAGATTCTATTTAAAAGAGAAATTGGGAACAGATTTGAGGCTTCCAAACAAAGTCAGTTTGAAGATATAACAGATACATTTATGGTCAAGAAATTTTTTATTAATATGTATATAAAATTACAAGAGACTGTAAAGAAAAAAGATTTATATAAATCAAAAATTCATAGGAGAAAGATTTAAATATACAAATTCAAGAGGAAGTCTGGTCAAAATTGTGTCAAGAGAGTGTTACGAATACAGTTAATGCCAGATACCAAATGGTTCAATATAATTTTCTCCATCAATTATATTATACTCCACAAAAAATAAATGGACATAACCCTAATAATTCTGCTAAGTGTTTTCGATGTACTAAATAAATAGGGACTTTTTTTTACATGCGGTATGGTCTTCTGAAAAAGTGGAAAGGTTTTGGAATGATTTGAATGTTTTACTAGGACAAATTATGAAGATAAAGATATTTTTACTTGGGAATATATATATGAAAAGGATGTAAAGTTGAAATTGGATAAATGTTAAGAAAAAGTTTTAAGTATAGCAATAGGGACTGTGAAGAAGTTTATAGCAATAACATGGAAAATTGAAAATGAAGTATTATTAAGAAGATGGCATAATGAAATGCAAAATTGTTTTCCTTAAAAATAACATATAGTTTAAGGAATAGAGTTGAGTTTTTTTATAATATTTGGAAACCATATATGGATTTTATGAATAAATTTCCATCCACCTCTTCCACACACTCCCCTCTCATTATAATAATAATCAATAAAAATGTATACAATGAATATGTATAGACTGACAATACTATATTCGTAGCAATAGGTGTTTTTTCCTTTTCTTTCCTTTTTTTTGGGAGAGAGGGGTTGGGGAAAAAAATAAAAGTTCTTTTTTATTATATCACCATGTATGACTAAATGATGTTATATTATTGAATTTTTTTTCTTTATTGATTCAATGATAAATAAAATTTTCAAAAATAAAAGCAGCTCCCGAGGCCCTTCAGGAACCAATCTTGCCCACAGCAGCTTCTTGAATCCCATTCGATACCTGATTCCCATGAACCAGTCTCCTGCAGCCTGTGCGAGTCCTTCGACTGCAAATTGCTAACCCCCTTCAGCCTGCATGGGTCCTTCAGTCACTGAACCCCTTGCTGGTCCGCTGCAGTGGTTGCCTCCTAAGCTTCTCCTTCCCATTGAGTGGGTTGTTCTCCCTGTTTTTGATGCCCACTGTTACTTGTGGTACACTGCACAGCACAGGTGCTGCCATCTTGGGTACAGATCTCCAAGGTTGTAAGATTTAGATAAAACACTGTTGGCTCCTTAATCAGGCTATTTAAGCAGCTCTGGCAGCGCCACCATTTTTATCATTTAGCTATAAGCATGGATCCCTGCATATTCTAGATGGGTGTGGTATACAAAATTATAAAAGGCATAGATAGGCCACAATTTAAGATCAGAAGGCATAGATTTAAGGTTAGAGAAAAGAGGTTGAGAACAATTTTTTTCCCACACAAGTGGGTGTTTGCAAATTGGAATGGACTTCTTGAAAAGATTAAAGAAAGACAAAGATAAAGAATAGAATTGCTAAGGCACAATAGACTGTCGACCAAATGCTAGTAAACAGGATTGGAATGAGTAGATATTTCCTTGTCAGCATGGCCATGGTGAACTGAATGGCCTGATTCTGTGCAATGTGATACTAATAAGGTTCCAGCAGATTGACAAAGCACACCTGTAACATCTCTGTTCAAAATAGGAAGGAGAAAGAAAGCAAGTTGTGATAACTGGTTAAATATCGATGATTAGAAAAATGCTGGCATGTATCATTAAGGAAGTGGCAGCAGGCCATTTTGAAAATAATCAGTGGAGGAAGTGTGTTTTGATTTTCAAAAGGCATTTGATGACATTGTTTGCAATGGGCTACTCCGTACAATAGGAGTTGAAGTTGTGTGTAATGTTTTAGCTAATTCACTGAAGATAGAGATCAAGGGTCAATTGGTGATTTTCTGGTTGACAAGCTGAAACTAGTAAGGTGCCATGGAATCTGTGTATTACATATTAATAGTTAGATGAAAGGACCAAATAGGAGATGGGAAACCATTTTGGAGGAGAAAACAGGGTTTGCAAGGGGACAGAGATCGGCTTAGTGAGTAGGGAAATCTTAGGTAGTGTGAGAAATGTGAAGTTTTATCTATTCTTGTAGAAAGCGAAAGCAGAATATTGCCTAAAAGGAACACAACAAAACTGGAGAGAATAAACAGAGGAATCTCAAAGTCCTTGTACATAAACCGAACATGGAGGTGCAGCACAAACAAAAATTAGGAAGCAAATGAAATGTTAATCTTAGTTGCAAGAGTTTGGAGTATAAATATAGGGCTAAACCTTGAGCGCTTCATACAGTGCAGACCTTCCTTTTTAAAAAGGATGTGGTTGTACTTCAAGGCTGCTCAATGAAGGTTCATTGACGTCATAAAGGATCCCGAATTATCTGATCAGGCTTGCTACTTGTTGCTGCCTTTAAGTAAAAAGGTGGAGATTTAGGGGGTTATAATGCCAGAACAATATTTCAATATAATAGGTCAGGTGATGACTTTCTCTGTGGCCTCCAAGAGTTCTGGCAATGGAGATAATTTTGCTGCATTCCAGTTGAACCCATTTTCAACATCAGAGCATTTGAAAAAAAAAGAATGTTGTGAGTAAAAAAATGTCGTTCCCCACAGACTTTGCTTATGGAATGGTGCACCAAGTGTCGATGGTATCCAAAAGAAACAAATAGTTAAGATTGTTATGTACAGCCTGAATAGTTCACACGACAACTTGTGGAAGCATAGTTGATTATATGGCTCACTGAAACCTCTTGTGTGATAAATGAATTTGGGATATTTGGATTGTTGTTATTCCCTCTTATTTAAGAGTTCAACAAGCTTAATTCCTACACAATGTTGAAACGTACAGTATATTACAGCTTATGTTTTGCATATAGTGAAAAGAAAAAGGTTGCCTTAACCCTGGCTGCAGAAGACGTACCTTTAAAGTCTATGAAACACTTGAGGTCTGTAAATACAACCACATGTTTCACCGTTTTCTTTTACGTTCATTTCCCCTCCCAAAAAATATTTTATTAAATCATACCTCATAGCATATGTTGCTTTTGTATTCTTTCAGGAGAATCACATAAACCTTCTGCCAAATGGGCAGAGCAGCAATCAAAACAAAGACGATGGACGTGGAAACCAATGGCCTTAAAACATTAGATACCTTGAGGCTTCAATCATCTTTCATGAAGCTGCATTAGAAATTCTAAAATTGTAAACCTTTTCAAGTAAAGCAATAGAAAAGGTCACAGTGAAGACTTAAAGCACTTATTATGCAGATTAAGTTAGTAAAGCAAGCTAGATCTGTCAACCCACTGATTTCAAACATTCTAAAGCTTGCTCATATAAATATGTTGCCTAATATAATTTTCAAATGGTAATATACAAAAAAAAGGAAGAGATTAAAATATGACAGCTATTAAAGAATGAATGTTACAATGTCCCTTTATCAAATTTTGTCCCATTTTTTTATCCAAAATTGTGCTGGCTCCCTTGTTGATCTGTTTCCCATAAATGCTGACTAATTAGCGAGGTGTTTGCAACATTTTCTGGTGTTTTCCTGATGACTGGTTTGCTGTTTCCTCAGAGTAATTAGTGAACTATTGGAAGATAAATAAGCAAGTGAATTTTACTTTTCTGCTTGTTAAGCAAATACACGTGCAATGGAAACATAACTTTGCATCTTAATTAAACAATGATATTTGTAAACAAATGCGACACTGTTGTTGTGCAGTTATATATTCACTTTCTTCTTTGGCTTGGCTTCAAAGATTTATGGAGGGGTATGTCCACGTCTGCTGCAGGCTCGTTGGTGACTGACAAGTCCGATGCGGGTCAGGCAGGCACGGTTGCAGTGGTTTTCATATTCACTAGGATTACAACATGTAACATACCACACTTAGTACCAATTATACCAGTTTGAACAAAAGTTTTCCTATGATTAATAAACCTTTGGTATCTGGAATTAAATTATACTCATACCAAACTTAAAAATGTAGCAGGGTTAAAGATGTGAACACATCAAAACACAATTATCTCCAAGTTCGCCTCCATGCTGAGTTGAACACTTATCACCATTTTTTCAGAATTACCAGGTAAAGCCCATAACTTCCTACTGTGAGTGGACCTTCACAACACAAAGAATAGTAAATTAAGAAGCCTTCTCTGTTACAACCACTCAAGGACCTAATCTGCCTAGGTACATTTTAGAAAGAATATATTCCAATATTTTGAGAGATAATTCCACTTGATTTTTGAGTAGACTGTTTACTGTACATTTTCTAATTTATTTCCCTTTTATTCTATTGGCTGAAACAGCATTCTTAACAATATATTAACCAAAAATAAATGTAAGCTATGTTTCCTCACTGTCTTTTCTCACAGCAAACAAAAGGACTGTTATTGAAAAGATCAAGGCAAAGTGGCTATGATCAAGTCTAGTAGAACCAGCCAGAGTACCTTGAAGTCTCACAGCACTGGGACAATATGAATGCAATTTATCAGCAAATCTGGCAGTGATTTCTCATGAAGGAGATAGAAAAAAAAACCTCTGAACATACAGAGATGATATGAAATTTTGGAATTCCATAAATAAAATCTTGCTTAAAATATTGTTTTGTGTAAGTTCATTGCAAACTGCCAAAAAACATTATGGTTGATACATAGGTTCTCAAAACAGGTCAGGGAATGACATAGTGTAAAAGAGCAAAGGTTGGCTTGATTTTAAAAACATAGCTTGCCTGCAGCCTTGAAAATGAACTTATAAAAACTGAGCACACAACTGAGCCTGAATCTCCAGGACACATTGCAGCAGGGGGTACTTACGCTCAACAAGCAAATGAATCCAAAGGAAAAGTGCAGTTTGGAGCACAATAACTTGCTTATTGGTATGCTGGCTGCTTGCCAGCAACCTCAGAACATGAAGCAATGTGACAAGAAGTTCAGTGCAGAGCTGAAAGGATAAATGGTACAAGGCCTTGGCAAGTCAGTCAGAAGTGAATGCTGCAGCAAACAAATTTTCATATTTAACTTTGCCCACAGTTTGTCTATGGGAGTGTTGGTTGTGGGAGTGAAACTTTTAATTGTAAAGCAACTAGGCAAAAATTGAAGATTCAAGATTCTTTTATTGTAGTATAGAACGTAATATTACACAAAATTTCCTTCTGCCAGCTGTAAAGCAAAGAGTCATTATTTGTGTTGCCAGGCTCTACTAAAAATAAAGGAGAAAGAGAAGCAAAAGAGAGTTCCTTCAGAGTCACTAGGCCCCTTCAAATTGCCATGTAAAATGGGGTTATCTGGGCAATTTTCTTGATTGACGACCCAGGAACATGGCTATTTGAAAGGGTCCAACTGGGTCATCCCAGTCAAACCCAACCAGGTTCCAGACCTACCTCACTTACGCAGGTCTCCTCCTCCGGAAATTTGAAAGGGGAAATGGCGAAATCACTTTGGCACTAGCAGAGTGGTTCTGGCGGTGTGGGTGATTATGGGTAAGGAAGACAGCCATTGCTCCCACACTTCCGTGTTGAGGCATTTCCACGAACCGGAGAGATTCATCACGGCATCAACCCGCCCCCACCCCACCCCATTCTCAGCAGCAACACATCGCTGGGGGAGGTGCAAATGATGGCCAGGAGCAGTGGGTGATTGACAGCCAGGAGCAGGGGATGTGGGCAACAGATGGGAGGGGGAGTGATTAGGAGAACATTAAACAAAAAGGGATTCCCTGTAGGGCTGCCTGTGCCTGAGTGATACGCCACTCACCATGTCACTGAAGGGGCGGGATCCCCCTTAAATCGCCAGGCAAACTAGTTAACAGGTAGGTTAGGCTGCTATTTAAAAGGTGCATTCTGCCCACACGATCCAGTCTCTCACCATGGCCCCAGTCATCTCACCATGGCCTCAGGAGAGCGACCCAAGTGCTGGAATGTGAAATCACCTATTGAGTGCCTGTGGATTAATTTCCAGTCTGCAGCCACACAGACTCCCGTTCTATCCATTGGAAACCTGAGCTCTAGATACAAGACTCCAATATGATCGGGAAGACACATCTCTGATCATTTTTTTTTAAATGAATATGTTTGATATTAAAGTAGCATTTATAATCATTGGGAGATATTTTCTTCTGACATAGAAAGAAGCCAGACTATAAAATCTATGCCGTCTCTCAGATCAATCACAGCAAACCGATCCCTCCATTTATTTCCCCATGACATACCCAGCAACTTCACTCTGCTTCCCTGCCATCCAGCTACACTCAAGTTAGTGGTCAATTAACCTACCAATCATCGCGTACTTGAGATATGTGAGGAAACCAAAGCATCCAAGGAAAACTCACACGGTCTCAGAGATAACAACCCACCTCCATGCGGATAGTACTGGAAGTGAAGATTGAATCCCGGCTGCTGGAGCTGTGAACTATTTAATGTTCAATGGGCAGAAAAGTCTGGGAAATGGATTTCCAGAGGCTGAGCAGTGTTGTGGTACTCTTCATATTTAGTGAAAGCAACAGGAAAAATTTCACCTTGATATATTTTGTGGGCTGACATTTAATATTATTTCATCGACAGCAGTATCCGATAAATCAATTTTACCATCAGCTCTGAGCATTTAAAAGCTTTTCAGTTATCTCCAGGGGTGCAGCGCCATTCCGGCACCTTGGGGGAAGCTCATGGGGCCATTCCAGGCACCTCAGGGGCGTAGCTCCCGTGCCTCCTAGTCACCATTTTTGATAAGTTCCAGCACGTAAACAATAAGCACTGCACCCCTGGTGATCTCTTCAAGAAATCTATGAGTAATCTTCCATTTTATTGGAAAAAAAATTGACCGTGTTTCGTTATTTTCCTCAGAACAGCTCTGCACTCTTGGTACTGATGCTTTATATTGAATAACTAGACCAGTGGTTCTCAACCATTTTTTCCCACTCACATACCACAAAGGAATACCTATGCCATCGATGCTCTATGATTAGTAAGGGATTGCTGAAGGTGGTATGAGAGTGGGAAGGGAAGGTTGAGAATCACTGCTCTAGACCAAATGTTCCTGAAATATTTTGCTTGAGAAAAATTGTTATTGGCCCATTTCCTTTGGAGTTATGAAACAGTGCACATAACCAGTCAATTAGGTACGATTAAAACAGTGGTTTTCAATTTTTTTTCTTTCCACCCACATACCACCTTAAGCAATCCCTTACTAATCACAGAGCACTCATGGCATAAAGTGGTATGTGGGTGGAAAGAAAAAGGTTGAGAACCACTGACCTCAAGATAGGAATCAGGTATAGAAAGCCACCTGAAATTGCATTTGCACAAGAATAAAAGGCTGTTCTCAAACATTGGAAGAAATACATATAAAATGGGCTAAATGAAAAGAAGCTAAGCTTCTTTTTCAATGATTGTACCAGTGTAGCAACAGCAGCAAAGGCAAAGGGATAAAACTGCTCAAGGGAGTAGCTATTTTCTAAGTCCAACATACCTTGCTAATTAGGGTCACTACTTTCTCCTGGGCATTTTATGCTTTTCAATGATCAAAGTTGTGCCATGCATAATAGTTTAAATACCCAGGTTGTATTAATCTGTTGGTGATGTTGGACTATATTTTGGGCTTTTACAAATATATTACATTGTATTGCACATGAAATGCAAAAAACAGTTTCATTTGGTCTAAGCCAGTTTTTAAACTCCACTTGTGCTTTCTCACATCCTTCCTCATCTAATTCCACATGTATAATCTTCTATTCATCCGTCCTCATTTCCAGTGTTCATCTCAAAGTTCAGATTTATTGTCAGAGTACATATATGAAATCACATACACTCCTGACATTATTAGTAGTGCAAAACAGTGTACTTTAGAAGATAAATATACATGTAAACAAATAAAGAAATGTAAACAAACTGATTGTGAAATACAGAGAATTTTTTAAAAAATCAATACATTGCAAAAGTAAGAATCTGAAAGTAAGAGTTTCTGATGAAGTTTGTTGTTGAGGATTCTGGTGGTGGCGGGGTAGCAGCTGTTCCTGATCCTGGTGGTGCGAGATTTGTGGCACCTATACCTCCTTCTTGGTGGTAGCAGTGAGAACAGAGGGTGTGCTGGGTGGTGTGGATCCGTGATGATTGCTGCTGTTCTCCAATGGCAGTGTTGCCTGTAGATGTTCCTGATAGTAGGGAGGGTTTTGCCTATGGTGTCCTGCACTTTGTCCACTACCTTTTGCAGGGCTTTCCATTCTAGAGTTTTAGTATCCTTATACCAGTCTGAGATGCAGCCAGTCAGCACACTTTCCATCACTCATCTATAGAAATTTGCCAGGGATTCTCATGCCATATTAAACCTCTGCAAACTCCTGAGGAAGTAGAGAGCTCCACTCAACTACTCATTCTTTCAGCAAATTTCTCATCATCCAAGGCATAAAGATTTCTTCTAAATTCCTTACCTAATTTTTTAAATCCTTTCTTTGAACACATTTAATGAACTCTAGCCCATCCAGCCCTCTAACTGTATGGGTATCCCAATCAATGTGAGGGAAGTTAAAATCTCCCATGATCACTACCTTATGATTCTCACACATATACGTTATCTCCCTACAAATTTGTTCCTCTAATTTTCTTGGCCCTTTTGGTGGTCTGTAATACACTCCTATTAGTGCCCTCATGCCTCCTTCACCCCTCAGTTCCACCCAAACAGCCTCACTGGGCTATCCCTCCAGACCATCCTGCCACCTCACGGCAGTAATGTCCTCCTTAACAAGCAGAGCAACTCCTCCCCCTTTTTTACCCCCTGTTCTATCACATCTAAAACAAATGTATCCTGGAATATTAAGTTGCCAGTCCTGCCCCTCCTGTAGCCAGGTCTCACTAATTGCCACAACATCATGACCCCAAGTATCTGTCCATGCTGTAAGCTCATCTACCTTGTTCACTATGCTTCTTGCATTAAAATATATGCATTTCAGAGAATGGCCCTCACCTATATTCTCTTTTCTACCTTTTACCCTAATCTCCATCCTACCTTTGTTATCATTATTATTCCTATCTAGGTGTCCATGCTCCCTTGACACTGCTCTCACACTCTGTTCCCCACCCCCCCTCCCCCCGCCAAACTAGTTTAAACCTTCCCGCACAGCTCTAGCAAATCTGCTTGCCAGCACATTGGTCCCCCTCCAGTTCAAGTGGAGTCTGTCCCTTTTGTACAGGTCCGACTTTCCCCAGAAGAGATCCCAATGATCCAGAAATCTTATCCCTTGCCCCCTGAACCATCTCTTTAGCCACACATTCATCCTCCACATCCTCCTATTTCTACCCTCACTAGCGCGTGACACCGGCAGCAATCCAGAGATTACTACCTTGGAGGTCCTGTTTTTTAACTTCCTACCTAATTCCACATAATCCTGTTTCAGGACCTCATCCCCACTTCTAACTAAGTCATTGGTCCCCACATGGACCACGACTTCTAGCTGTTCTCCTTCCCTTTGCAGAATGCTATGAACTCGATCAGAGATATCCCTGACCCTGGCACCAGGGAGGCAACAGGCCAACTTGGATCCCCGATCTCGTCCCACAAACCTTCTATCTGTTCCTCTGACTAATGAGTCCCCAACTACAAGTATCCTGTTCTTATCCCTCCTTCCCTTCTGAACCTCAGGGGCAGCCCCTGTGCCAGAGACTTGACCCCCACGACTCGTCCCTGTTAGGCTGTTCCCCCCAGCAGTATCCAATGCTAAATACATGTTGCTGAGTGGCACTTCCACAGGGGTACTCTGCACAGGCACTCTCCCTCCTTTCCTCACAGTCACCCAATTCCCTGACTCCTGCCTTCTAGGGATGACTGTCTCCCTGTAACTTTTCTCAATTACTGCCTCTGCTTCCCTTATGCTCCTCAGTTCATCCAACTGCAGCTCAAGCTCCCTAACACGGTCACTCATTGTATGCAATTGGATGCACCTTTTGCAGGTATAGTCGTCAGGAACAGCTGTGGTGTCTCTGATTTCCCACATCCCACAACTGGAGCACTTAACTACCCCAAATGACTCCATTTCCTCCTTTCTTACTATAAATATGTTGTTTCAAAGATTCCTTTCCACACAAGGAGCTCCTTCTCAGCCCTTGCTCGCCAAAGTCCCAAGTCCCCATTCCTTCACTGGGCCACTCACTCACTGCGCCACTCCTCGCTGGCCGCTCCCTCCCTTTCTACTCCTTTTATTAGCCCTTACCAATTAACCCCAATTAACTCCTGGCTCCTCCTCCTCTCACACGACACCAGGCGCTGACTCACTGCCTCCTCCGACCACGAGTTTGACCTTTCTAAGTCTGAGCCCCGGTAAGTCCTGCTATTTATTCTACTCACCTCTCTGATGCTGTCCTCTGGCTCCTCCTCCTCTCACATGACACCAGGCGCTGACTCACTGCCTCCTCTGACCCCGAGTCCGACCTTTGATGGTCCCTACCTTAAATAGAGGTATTCATTCTCTGCCCACTCAATCAAATCTTCTGTTGGGATCCTGCTTGGCTTTTTCTTTTTAACATGCTTGACAGCTATACTGTTATCCTGACTTATCTGCAGAAATTAAAGGTCACATGTGAGTTTAAATTCAGCGTACTTCTCCAATTCATAATTCTATCCCTCTGAAAATAAACTCAGGTGTTTTGTTTGTTTTATTAGTCAGAGTGTCTTTGAGATGCAGCCAGGAAACAGCCCCTTTAAGTCCATCCTCACACACCCATGTTTCTATTAATCCTACACAAATCCATTTTATTCCCAGAAACACCCCTAGAGAGTAATAACCTGAATCTCAACATGGACACGGTGAAGGAAATCTTGAACTAGAAATGACCATCCTCCACTACTCATCAATAATTGTGTAGTGGGGAGCACCAAGTTCCTCGAAATTCACTAACTAGTGACCTATTGTGGGCACATAACATCTCCTCACTTGTCTGAAAGGTACAACAGCCACTGCATTTCCTGAGAAGACTGAGGCGGGCAAGGCTACTGGCCATCGTCATGTCAACCTTCTCTAGGAGTTCTATCCAGAGTGTCCTGACCATCCTCCTGCTGAGAAATTAATTGGAGGTTGTTATTGAGCCAAGAGGACACAAAATCCTGCAACAGTAGATATTCACCAAGACAAATGGTTACTTAAACAAAAGTTGATTTTAATTATCTTTAAACATGAAAACAGATCAAATTTCAACTTATTACTATTAATTTAACTTAACCTAACTTAATTCCCTTCTAATTCTAAGCATATTTGTATGTCATGTATGTGTAAGTTCAGAAAAGTTCTTTGATTCACAGTCCAATCTCACTTCTCACTCCTCCAAGTTCACCAGTATCAGATAATTCTTATACTATGCACAGAATTTACCATTTTTGAATCTTCACCAGGCATTGGTGCTTGAAAGGTGTATGGTTAGCACTCAGGAAAGTTCTTGATGGTTTTCAGAAAGATTTGTTGCTTGTTGAACTCCCAAAACTGATTCCTTCCAATCAGCCACTTCAGTGTCTTGCCAAAGAAACTGCCCCCCACCCCCCCACCCCCAGATGATAACCTCCTCCTTTCAGGTCACCACAGAACTCACAACCCATCTTCAAAATGGGGTTTTTCCACAAGCTTGCCAGCTTATCATGTTCCAGTCCCAGCTGTTCCTACTCAACTGTAGAACTGAATTCTCTCTTGCACAGAGAAAAACCACATGACCCTCTTGGAACAGCAAACTGCACTCAGACTGCAGAACCGGACCCAATCTTTTGAGTTTGTTCATCCATTGGTTTCCAAAACAATAATCCATTACTCCATAGCATGTCCAATTAACACCTACTTTTTTGTGAAGTCATTATAGACATTCTTCTAAGTTTGTGCAAAGGCACTCAGAGCCTGGACTATCTGGCTTGAGCAGAGATCTGGCATTTTAAATGAGATCAGTTCTGAAGTGTTTGTATCTGTGTGTGATCCAACTAAAAACCCCACACAATTTATCTCCTTTAAAACATATTTATATAATATAAAATATAACAACTTTAACGAGGTCAATCCAAAGGACTATAAGAGTGACAGAGAGGATCTTCCTCCTCCTCATCGATGTAATCCACTGGGATCGCTGTCCGAAGTGGGCACGCGATATCATTGAGGTCCACTTCCACCCCACGCAGCATCTTTCAGCTGCTCTCACCAGCAGAGAGATGCAGGAGTGTCAGAGCCAGGACCACCAGGGTAAGGAACAGTTTCTTCCCACAGGCAGTGAAAATGCTGAATGACCAGAGAGGTACTCATGATAACTATCTGAGACACTCATATTTACAAAACAATATTTGTTTGTATATTTGAATACTAGTCCACATTATATATTGTCTCTCTGTAAGTGTGTTATAGCTGGTTGTGCTTTGAACCGAGCACCAAAAAACATTGTTTCATTGGGTTGTACTTGTGCAATCAGATGATAATAAACTCGACTTGAGATTCTACTTCTCATCTACATCCCAAGGGCAATTTAAAATGGTTAATCATTCTACCAATGGGTGCATTCTTTGGAAAGTGGATGGAAAACGGACCACCTGGAGGAACCCCTTACGGCAAAGCAGGTCACAGGAGCTGTTAGGCAGTGGCTGTACCAGCCATGTTGAGCTGCATCTCAGATCCTTTTGCTTCTTATCCACTTATATTTCTTTTTAGGGTAAAACATAATTGAAAGTGATTTTGCCTCTATTACCTCTTTTGGGTTAATTTCTATTTATTCTGAAAAATTGGCCAGTCATTTCCACATTTGTTTCATTTTTAATTCAATGTTCCATGTTGTTCACAGGCATTATCACCAGAATTAGATAGTTATGTCTTACTAGACAAGGACCTCTGCTAGGTAAGTAATGCATCTTATCATTGAGCTTGCCCATTCCCTCACCTCCAAGACCCCAAATATTCCCTCATGTTCCAAATAGCCCCAGACCAGAGTATCAATCTGTCATCTCTCCAAATGTCTGGCCATAGGTTCCACAAGTGTCCAATTATCCTCTAACCACAGATTCTTCTTATTGTGTGCATATATAAGAAATTACAAGTTGGATTGGCCTTTGACCTTGTAATAAACAGTCTATGTGCAGATCCAAGTTCTCGGTGCGTCGACGAGTGTGAACATATTTGATTAGAATTCAGATTTCTGCCTTTTGCTAAAATAGGATGCCAAGAACCAAATTTAATTGCTTCTCTACTGTGGAAGCTGTGGCATCTCTTCTCATTGTTCCCATTCACGTCCCTTAATCGTGTACAGAACCAGCTCAGATGCCCTAAAACTCCAAGAATAGTGACAGCAAAAGGAATGTATAACTCCTCCTTGATTGAGGGTTGACACAGGAGTGGTGCAGTCTGATTGCATTCCCATTCCCCTGCATGGTTGCTTAGTGAGAGGGTTGAGGAAAATGATGTCTGCTCACAAGTGGGTGCAGTTCATCTCTTATGGTTTTTCAGCCAGTAGGCTCACACAATCGGGCATATGTAACAGATCTGTGTTAATATTAATCCTTTGTTTAATGTCAAAACTATATTTTATCTAGATGTAGTTTAATAAGTTATTTTTGGGTGGTTACAAGGACACAGACAACATATTAGCATTTAAACACACATGGTTCTTTGCAGCAGTTAGCTGGCTTCAGAATCAACAAAATGGCTGCTGATTAAAATTGGAGCAAGAGATGAAAGGATTTATGATGGTATGAGAGAGCGAGAGATTTCAGTCAGAAGCAACAGGGACTGGAACAGGACAAGCTCGTCAAAAACCCCCATTTGGAAGATGGGTTGCAAGCACTTAGTTCAGCTTGGTCAAAGCCCTTGGGGTTCATGCAAGAGGAGAGAACTGGCTGTCTAATGTTTCTCTTGGAATAAGAGAAATAAAAAGGCACTCTGTGGTGACCTGAAAGAAAGAGGTTATCATCTGGAGAACCCTGAGGGGGGCAGGTTTCTTTGGCAAGACACTGAAGTGGCTGATGGAAGTAAATCAATTGTGGGTGTCAGCATTCAATGAATCTCTCTGAAAATCAACAAGAACTTTTCTGAGCAGTAACCATTTACCTTTCAAGCACCAAAGCCTGGTGAACTTTATACATGTTAAATTCTGTGCACACTATAAGAATTGCCTGCAACCAGCGGACTTCAACAAATTTTTCTGAACTTACACACACATTACATACACATGTGCTTTGAATTAGAAAGGGGCTAAGTTAGGTTAGTTAAGCCAATCATGATAAGTTAAAGTGTGATGTTTAAAGATAATTAAAAGCAGTTTTAGTTTAAGTCACCATTGGCCTTGGTGAATATCCATTGCTGCTGGGTTTTGGGGTCCTCTGGGTCCATAAAAGCAGTCAGCCCAGAACCAGAAAAGTGAATTACTTGGATTCTATGAGAAAAGGGACTTGGATGCTTTCAGCACATTTGTGTGAAAAGACATTATGAACTTCAAATGCAGAAATGATGTCACATACCATGTGACATGAGATTTGCAATGGATGTATTATCAAATTCAGACATTTTGAATCGGTTTCAGAAAGCCAAGACCCTGTGTGGCACATACAGGAGTTGGAACCTTGTGAAAGACAGGCTAGAATTACAGTAACCAGAATAGATGCTGTTATTTATTACCTGTAATAAAAGGGGAATACAGAAAATAAGTGGATTTCAAAATGAAAACCACTTTTCTGACTGCTCTTTTGAAAATAACGAGGGCAGCCTCATTGGGGAAGAAAATTCTGACTCCCAAGAAAACTGGAGAAGAAAATTTGATCCTCTAGAAAGACAGGGCTTGTATTATCCTATTCACACGAAATACAACACGTTGTTTTTTTTTAAATAAGCAAGACCACTTCTCATTTGTGCCCAACAGGTGGTCACTCCTGTTTGAAGAATCTCTCTGAAAGATACCTGATCAAGATGGGCAAGTTTAAAAAGATCTGAAGATATGATGTTTAAAAGGGCTTTAGAATTATTTCTGAACTGAAAATTTAAGACCTTCAAGCAAGACTAAAATGATGCTGAAGTTTTAAAAATGGACTTTTCAGAGCTTGGTACGTTAACACGCATACATTTACATTTGTGCATCATGGGGTTAAATTTACAGTTTAAGTTAGAGATAAGTAAGAAATGTCATGTTATTATAGTTTAATAACTTATTTTGAATTTACCATTGTCTGGTGAATTTTCCATTACTGTTCATTTGTTAATGTAAAAGTCTTTCTAGTCCTTAACAAAATTAAGAAGGTTGTTAGTTTGTGACACTGCTCCTTCCATTGGACTGGAGGAGTAGTTTCAAGCCAAGAGCAAGAACATCTTGTTGATTATTAAGGGCAGCCTCAGATTAAATGTGGCTCCACTTCAGCCACATAGACGTCTCATCAAAGTATATTGTGATCTGCAAATTTAGAAATTATAATAATAATTCTTATGTATAAATTGTTAAGATATATATTTTGAACAATGCTAGTTCCAGGAAAAATCCTTGTACTGAGACCCCCCACATCCTATCTTCTGCCTCACTGAGAAGTTAACCTTTATCCAACCCTTGGCTGCATGTTCCATCTGTTCTATTACTTCTGCCTCACTCTTACCTTGATCATTTGTTCATCATTTGGTACTTTATCAAAGGCCCTGATGGAAATTGGATAGATTACAATTTCTGAATTTATTACATGTCATTCAATAAGATTACAGTCATAGAATTGTACAGTAGATACAGGCCCTTCAATCTACCACATCCATATTGACTTTTTTTTTTAAAAACTCATCTATACTAATTCCATTGAACATTTAGCATTGCATTACTTCAGAGTTTATTCATGGCATTACACTGCACTCACTATAACTTTATTTATTTCTCACTATGATCTGATAAAAGTTTGATGAATCATCTGTTATCTGGCAGAAACAGCTGGTCAAAATTATTGCTGTTCTGAGTATTACAAGAGGTACAATCGAATTGGGTCTGTTTCAAGAGGTTTAAACAAAGGTTAAAAAAGTGTGAACATCAACATTGAAAATAAAAATTAAAAAATCAGTCCTTGAAGGTTCCACCATATCTCGAGCAACTTAAAGGTCAGGGTTTCTGAGCTAATTACTCTGGATTAATGATAACATAGTTACTTTTGATACGGCGTCCCGAGCCTGTGCTTTTAATTAGTGGCAGAAAATACACGAGTATTGCACTGAACAGTTGTACACAGGAAGCCTTTAATTGACTCAAATTTCAGTGTAGTCATTAATTAGAATGTTCCAAACCTGGAGAAACAGTTTAATATTCTTTTACTGAAAATAAATGTTAGTATCTTTTTCTTCCAAATGATGTAATCATTTCAATTAGAAAACCAATACATTTTAAAATAATCATTGATCCAACTGAAAATTATAAACTGACTGAAATCATACTTGAATGCAAACAATTAAAAGATATAGGATGTATTTGATGATCCTAGGGCAAACATCAGATTCAATTATACAAGATGAAAGAAGTAGCTGTCAAAACACATTAATGATTTTCAGCCTTTAAAAGTAATTATTAATCATGGAACAGATGAGTCTGCTTAGTCAAAGGAGCCAAATTGCAAGCTGCATTGCCTTTTGACCTCGTAATAAACACTTTGTACGCAGAACTAAACGGAACATAGTGTCCACTGAAGGCCAACGCCGACTCTTATGTAATTAGGAATTGATGATTTAGGAGAAGGGAAATAATTTAAATGATCACAAGAACAGAATTGAAAGTCAAGATCTGTTAATGAAAATTAGGTTTGAAGAAGGAAGTTGATAAAATTAACCAATGCTTTAAAGGTATTAAAATGGATGAAATTATTTAATTTCCTTGTACGATTCCCTTTCAATCATGTTATTATACACACAGGCTGGAGTTTTCCCCATTCATCTATTGCGCAAATCTAATTGTTGAACCTGATTGACTGCTGTGATTGACTTAACA
The DNA here is from genome assembly GCF_036971445.1 of Narcine bancroftii. Taxonomy (NCBI): domain Eukaryota; kingdom Metazoa; phylum Chordata; class Chondrichthyes; order Torpediniformes; family Narcinidae; genus Narcine; species Narcine bancroftii. The sequence continues at coordinate 181,219,704 of NC_091472.1, forward strand.
TCATCAAAACTGGAGGGACAGCGAAAGAAAGAAAGGAGATGGATGAAGTCTAAATGGGATGTTTTTTTTCTGATCCTGCCCTTCCTAGACCTCTCCATGACATTTCATAATGACACGCGTTTAGCTGGTTCCAACAACAGTGGAAGAGGATCAAAGTTTGTAGTTTCACACTTGAAACTTAACCCAGTTGTGACTGTAATGCCATTGAAACAGCTTACCTATAGAAACAACATTAAATCAAAAATCCTAATAAGCATAGCCACACTTTAACTGTTGAAATTCAATTTAACCATCTGAAATATAATTCAGATGTACAATTTTGTAGCGTTAAAATTGTATCAAATATCCAGCACAGACACCAACTAAAGAAAGGGGTGGGAGCAAGTTATGCTTGATCAGATCAAGAAAGGTGAATGGTGATCGCTATTACATTGAACACAAGAACCCTCAAGTATAAATATACACAAATCTCCTGCATTTTTATCAGTTGCAATTAGAATATAAACAAATGCTTCAGCGTTTTTTGACAGTGAGACATTATGCAACAGTTCTCATCTTTTATTAATTAGAACATTTATCTTGGTAACTAGAATACATTTTCTGCATTTTTGTAGATATACTTATGCTATCACATCATCCCTTTTCCACTGGCACCTTGTCCCAATAATTAATGGGGAATTAACCAGTTAGGGGTCTAGTGGGAAAGGAAAACAATCAGCACACCAGCATCAAATGATGTCAAATCATCCCAGAGATTGGCACCTTCTACCCCTCCTCTCTTATCCCCAGCATCAGCAGATGGCGGCATGCTGATTAAACCCGTGGGAAGGGGACAACTCCCATCCATTCCATTCAAAGGTAGGCTCTCCAGTCCCCAGGGATGAGTTGTGTTCAGTGGAAAAACAGCGTCCGATGGAAGCAGCACAAATGGTTTCCTATCCCAGGATACTGCACAACCAATTAACTGGGATGCCAGTGATTCCTATAAAATTTCAAATGCTTCCACAATGCACTGTGGGATTTATGGTCAAGTGATGGATCAAATTTTAATAAAAAGTGGAGGATAATTGTTCAGGGTTAGTCCTATGGTAACAGTTGATTGTACTTTCTTTCATCCACTTTTTTATGCAAACTATGCTTGGTTGCAAAGAAATTAAATCTTTTTTTTTAATTTCCTTGTGGTGGAAGAAAACTATAAATGGGGTTATGGTGAAGAATTAAAGGCCAAGTATAGTTGATGGTGTAAATCAGAGGTTCTCAACCCTTTTTCTTTCCACTCACATAGGTATTCCCTATGCCGTAGGTGTTCTATGATCAGTAAGGAATTGCTTAAGGAGGTATGTGGGTGGAAAGAAAAAGTTCGGAAAACCACTGTTTTAATTGTACCTAATTGATTCGTGATGTGCACAGTTTCATAACTCCAAAAGAAATGGGCCAATAACAATTTTTCTCAAGCAAAATATTTCAGTAACATTTGGGTCTAGAGCAGTGGTTCTCAATCTTCCCTTCCCACCACATACCACTTTAAGCAATCCATTACAAATCACAGATGGCATAGGGACTACTTAAAGTGGTACGTGAGTGGAAAGAAAAAGGTTGAGAACCACTGGAATGGTCTATACTAAAGATGCAGTGCTGGATTGAAAATAAATTTAAACTCCAAGTAGGGAATGAATGAAATGACCTTGCAAGTGTTGTAAAAATGTGAAAGATGCAAGATTGTGTGAAATGTTGTGATTTGTTTATAGTGATTGGTTTTAATACTTTGCTGCATTAGATATGCTGCAATATTGATAGGAATTAGGGAACTGCAGAGTTTGAAAGTGAAGATATTTTAAGACTGTAAATGTCAATAAGAAAGAAAAGTGATACTGGGTAAACATTAAGATAATGTAGAAGTAAAAAGTGTAGGATGAAATATAGATGAGGCATATGGAAACAAACTAAAGACAATTATCATCTGGCTGAGTAAAATAAACTGAGGTTACCAGTAATTTAGCTTTTTGTTAAATTGTACAAGTATATTTTCACTTAACAAAATATTTTGAAAATTCCTTCAGGAATGTTAATAATGGATATCTGTACAAATCTAAAAATTGATTTGCAATTGTATATCATTTTATTAAAAATAATGTTTTGTACCTGTCTAAAGGATGCAAAGCTATTCCCTATAACAACAGCATTATTCTGTGCAAAACCCCCATATTAACCTGGGGTAATCTCTTCTATCTGCACGAGTTATTTTGAGTGGATCAAGTGGCTATCAAACCACCACTCCAAATAATTCCAGTAGAAAAGGTCCATTCTTCTATTTTTCCCCCCTTGATACTTGATATACATCCGACAGGATCATCACACATCATGGCTCCAGTGCAGGTTGTTCTCAATTGTACCATTGCATTTACACTTAATAACATCCATGCTCAAACCTAGATTTCTGCCCAGCAGAGGTCAATGACTATGTTCATAGTCCAACTTGTGCATTTGTTTACAAATTGGACCCAGTGGCTTGCAGGCGCCTCAGATTGAAGAGACTGCCATCCGTGCGGTACCAGATGTAAACAGCATCTTCATTGTTGGGGTCTTTCATGGCTTGGTTCAGCATCATGCTGAAGAAGATTGAAAAGAGGGTTGGTGCGAGAACACAGCCTTGCTTCACGCCATTGTTAATGGAGAAGGGTTCAGAGAGCTCATTGCTGTATCTGACCCGACCTTGTTGGTCACACCAAGACACAAGAGAAACTTGTCCATGAACTACTCTTTGCAGACGATGCCGCTTTAGTTGCCCATTCAGAGCCAGCTCTTCAGCACTTGACGTCCTGCTTTGCGGAAACTGCCAAAATGTTTGGCCTGGAAGTCAGCCTGAAGAAAACTGAGGTCCTCCATCAGCCAGCTCCCCACCATGACTACCAGCCCTCCCACATCTCCATCAGGCACACAAAACTCAAAACGGTCAACCAGTTTACCTATCTCGGCTGCACCATTTCATCAGATGCAAGGATCGACAATGAGATAGACAACAGACTCGCCAAGGCAAATAGCGCCTTTGGAAGACTACACAAAAGAGTCTGGAAAAACAACCAACTGAAAAACCTCACAAAGATAAGCGTATACAGAGCCGTTGTCATACACACACTCCTGTTCGGCTCCGAATCATGGGTCCTCTACCAGCATCACCTACGGCTCCTAGAACGCTTCCACCAGCGTTGTCTCCGCTCCATCCTCAACATCCATTGGAGCGCTTTCATCCCTAACGTCGAAGTACTCGAGATGGCAGAGGTCGACAGCATCGAGTCCACGCTGCTGAAGATCCAGCTGCGCTGGGTGGGTCACGTCTCCAGAATGGAGGACCATCGCCTTCCCAAGATCATGTTATATGGCGAGCTCTCCACTGGCCACCGTGACAGAGGTGCACCAAAGAAAAGGTACAAGGACTGCCTAAAGAAATCTCTTGGTGCCTGCGACATTGACCACCGCCAGTGGGCTGATATCGCCTCAAACCGTGCATCTTGGCGCCTCACAGTTTGGCGGGCAGCAACCTCCTTTGAAGAAGACCACAGAGCCCACCTCACTGACAAAAGGCAAAGGAGGAAAAACCCAACCCCAACCAACCAATTTTCCCCTGCAGCCGCTGCAACCGTGTCTGCCTCTCCCGCATCGGACTTGTCAGCCACAAACGAGCCTGCAGCTGACGTGGACTTTTACCCCCTCCATAAATCTTCATCCGCGAAGCCAAGCCAAAGGACCCAGTGGATGAGCTCCACTGTGAACATTAACAGCTGATGTAAATTATTCCACCTTTGAAAACTTTAAATATTTGGTTATTATCTTGAATAAGTGAAATAGTTACATTATATAGGATTTCAATGTCTACTTAATTCCAACAGTTGCCTGACTCCAAATTATATTCAACACATGATTCATTAGGACTGATTTCACTGACAAAATAAAAGTTGCTCTTGGTTCTTCATCAACTGTTCATAAGAAAAGGATTCCTTTTTGCAAAATTACTTTTCAAACTCTTTGCTCTTTCTACACATGTTACATACTTAATCAAAAACAGTATGCAGCTTTCTTTTGTGGAACCCTTGGTTATACTGACAGTTACAATTCACACACATCCTGAGTTGCTTCTTCACCATCTTCCAGCTTTTGTTTTCCTATTAAAGCTAGAAATTTCTTTGGATTTGTGCATTGCACTCAAATTCTGTCCTCCACGTGTGAAAAATATCAAAGAATATTTTGATTTCAGGAAGAATAATTTTCTCAAACCCTCGTGTTTGCAATTCCAAGTCAAAGTGGGTCTCTGAATATTTCTTCCAGGGCTACCGCATAAAATTAACAACCTTCAGGGAGTTTTTGATTGATCAAATGAATATTTCTTCATGCTTGCCACAATTCAGAAAAATTTCCTCACTTAAGCCCATGATCTCTAGGTGGAAGGAATGTCATGGACACCCGCTGCTATCACAGTAAGAAGTGTTGTTATCCAAAAGCATTCCATTGTTTCCTTTCCTGCTCCATCACTACAACACAATTCTGCCAAACCAATTCAAATGCCCTTTTATGCTACTTTTCCAGGGTGGTTCAAATACTGACAGGGTGAAAGAGCATTTCTCAAAGCTGCCATGCATGTTTTTTTTAGTAACTTTCAACCAACATGACCATCCCCAAAACAAAGTGCAAGTTGCTTTAAACAGTCAAAACCTCCAGCACTTTGTGATTCCATCTTAATAGTGAGTGAACCAATGAAAAGGAAAGGTTCCATTATTGTCATATAATACATTTTAGAATGTAAACATATATGAAATTCTTTAACTTTTGTCTACTGTAAGGCAGACAGTCTCTACTTTGTCCAGTGCCCTCACAGAAACCTAGTGTTCCTAGGCGGTCTCCCCTCCAAGTACTGACCAGTCCTGGAGTCTGCAGAGCTTCGAAGATCAGACAATCCCAGGCATATTCAGGCTATAATGTTTGTCACAATGAGAGAAATCAGCTTTATCTCAAATCTAAACAGAAGCTGTTTTTGTAACACTGGGTGTTCATCTTCAGGCACCTGTACCTCTTTCCTGATGGTAGCAGTGAGATGAAGGCATGGCCTGGATGGTAAGGATAGAGGCTGCTTTCTTGAGATACCACCTCTTGTGGATTTAATGGACATCTATAAGAGGCTGGTACTGGCCAAGTTCACAACTCTCTGGAGGCCTTTCCTGTCATGTTCATTGGTACCACCGTACCAGACAGTGATACAACCAGTCAGAATGCTCTTCACGGTACACCTGTAAAAACATGCAAGAGTCCTTGATTGCATACCAAAACTCCCCATGGTATAACCATAGGTGAGCCTTCTTCAGGATTCCACTGACATGGAGGTCCCAGTAGACATTCAGAAATGTTGACAGCAAGGAATTTGAATTTCTTAACCCTTTCCACTGCTGACCCCTCAATGATCACTAATGTGTTCTTCTGATTTTACAAAAATCACAAGATAAAGGAACAGAAGCAGGCCCATTTGGCCTGTCATTCTATCCATCTGATCCATCCACCCACCCTCTCTGCCCCGTAACACATGATGGCTGGACTAATCAAATACCTGTCAATCTCTACCTTAAATATGCTAAACAACCTTGCTTCCACTGCTGCATGTGGTAACAAGTTCCATAGACATGATCCTCTGATTAAAGAAATTTTTTCTGCATCAATTTAGATGCTCTTTTATCCTGAATTTATGTCCTCTTGTTCTACAATCCCTTACCACGGGAAACATCCTTACCACGGGAAACATCCTTACCACGGGAAACATCCTTACCACGGGAAACATCCTTACCACGGGAAACATCCTTACCACGGGAAACATCCTTACCACGGGAAACATCCTTACCACGGGAAACATCCTTACCACGGGAAACATCCTTACCACGGGAAACATCCTTACCACGGGAAACATCCTTACCACGGGAAACATCCTTACCACGGGAAACATCCTTACCACGGGAAACATCCTTACCACGGGAAACATCCTTACCACGGGAAACATCCTTACCACGGGAAACATCCTTACCACGGGAAACATCCTTACCACGGGAAACATCCTTACCACGGGAAACATCCTTACCACGGGAAACATCCTTACCACGGGAAACATCCTTACCACGGGAAACATCCTTACCACGGGAAACATCCTTACCACGGGAAACATCCTTACCACGGGAAACATCCTTACCACGGGAAACATCCTTACCACGGGAAACATCCTTACCACGGGAAACATCCTTACCACGGGAAACATCCTTACCACGGGAAACATCCTTACCACGGGAAACATCCTTACCACGGGAAACATCCTTACCACGGGAAACATCCTTACCACGGGAAACATCCTTACCACGGGAAACATCCTTACCACGGGAAACATCCTTACCACGGGAAACATCCTTACCACGGGAAACATCCTTACCACGGGAAACATCCTTACCACGGGAAACATCCTTACCACGGGAAACATCCTTACCACGGGAAACATCCTTACCACGGGAAACATCCTTACCACGGGAAACATCCTTACCACGGGAAACATCCTTACCACGGGAAACATCCTTACCACGGGAAACATCCTTACCACGGGAAACATCCTTACCACGGGAAACATCCTTACCACGGGAAACATCCTTACCACGGGAAACATCCTTACCACGGGAAACATCCTTACCACGGGAAACATCCTTACCACGGGAAACATCCTTACCACATCTACTCTGTCCAGGCCTTTCAGCATTCAAAATGTCTATGCAGTTCCCCCGTCATTCTTCTGTACTCCAACGTCCAAGAGCTGACAACTGTTCATCATATACTAATCTTTTCATTCCTGGTGTCATTCTAGTAAATCTTCTCTAAACCGTCACAATGCCAACACATCTTTTTTTCAAATATGTCACCCAAAACTGTACACAGTGCTCTAAGTGAAGTACTTCCAGAGCTTTATAGAGTCTCAACATTACATCCATGTTATTGTATGCTATCCCTCTAGAAATGAATGGCATCATTGCATTTTCCATCTTCACCACCAACTCAACCTGGAGGTTAATCTTTAGGGTATCCGGCTCAAAGACTCCCAAGTCCCTTTGCATCTCAGAATTTTGCCCCCATCTAAATAATAGTCTGCCCATCTATTTCTTCTATCAAAGTGCATGACTGTACACTTTCCAACATTGTATTTCATGTCACTCCTTTACCCATTCTCCTAATCTATCCAAGTCTCTCTGCAGCCTTTCATCATCCTCTGCATCACCTACCCCACCATCTATGGTATCATCTGCAAATTTAGACACAAAGCCATCTATTCCATAATCCAAATCATTATATACAACAGAAAAAGAAGTGGCCCCAACACTGAACTGTTCAGAACACCACTGGTAACTGGTAACCAATCAGAATAGGATCCCTTTACTCCAACTTCTGCTTCCTGCTGACAAGCCAATGTTCTAGCCATGCGAGTATCCTTCCTATAATTCAATGGACTCTCATCTTGGTTAGCAGACTTGTGTGACACCTTGTTGAAGGCCTTTTGAAAGTCCAAATACACAACATTCACTGAATCTCTTGACTATCCTACTGTGATGTCTTTTTAAAAAACAATACCTGACAACCTATTGCCATATCTTTTCATGCACCTCCAGGTATTCCATAACCTCATCTTGACAATTATCTCCAACAGCTTCCCAACCACTGACGACAGCGCTGCCTCGCTGCCTTCTTAAACAGTGGAGTGAAAATTGTGATCCTCCAGTCCAACTGGAACAATGCCAGACTCCACTGATTCATGGAAGATCATTCCCAATGCCTCCACAATCTCTACAGCAACCACCTTCAAAACCCGAGGGTGCATTCCATCGGTCCAGGAGACTTGTCTATCCTTAGATCATTTAGCTTCCCAAGTACCTTCTCTCATGATCTTGACTGCACTCACTTCCCTTCTGAGAGAGCCCGGTAAGTTACAGTTGTCTCCACAGTGAAGACTGATCCAAAATATTCAATTCCTCTGCCATCTCCTTGTCTCCCATTACAATTTCTCCAGCATCACTTTCTATCAGTCCGATGTCTACTTTGGCCTCCCTTTTACTCTATGTATTTTTAAAAAAGTTTCTAAGCATCCTCTTACATATTGCCTGCTAATATCCTTTTGTAATTCATCTTTTCCTTCCTAATCAACTTCTTATATGTCTTCTAAGTTTTTAAAAAGTTTCCCCATCCTCTATCTTCCCACTTATTTTTGTTTCCTTGTTTTCCGTCTCTTTTGCATTTACTTTGGCTTTAACTTCCCTTGTCAGCCACAATTGTCCCATTTTCCCACTTACAATTTTCTTTCTGTTTGGTATGTGCCTGTCCTGCACTTTCCTCATTTCTTGCATAAACTCCAGCTATTGTTGATCTGCTATCTACCCCATTAAAGTGTTTCCCCATTCTTCCCCCCCCCCCCCCCCCCAATCGACTTTGGCCAGTTCCTCTCTCATGTGACTGCAATTCCCTTTGCTCCACTGAAATACCGACCCATCAGACTTTAGCATCACCTTTTCAAATTTCAAAGTGAACTCAATCATATTGCGATCTCTGTATCCTCAGGGATCCTTTGCCTTCAGCTCTCTAATCATCCCTGGTTCATTACATAGCACCCAATCCAGAACAGCTGATCCCCTGGTGGATTCAACAACAAACCTGCAGCATAAAGCCATCCCATAGGCATTCCACACACATTTTCCCCCAAGATCCCGTACCAATCTCATTCCCATTCTACTTTCATGTTAAAATCCCTCACAATTATCATAATGCTGTCCTTCTGATACACCTTGCCCATTTCCAGTTGTGTTTTGTAATCCACATCCCAACAGCTGTTTGAGGTGTCCTTTTACCTTTACTACTCCTTAACACAATCCATAAGGACTCCATCTCTTCTGATCCTATAGCCCTTCTTTCCATTGATTTAATACCCCCTTCACCTCCCTGCCTATCCTTCCAAGACACCATATACCCTTGGAAACTCAGCTCCCAGTGACATTCATCCTTTAGCCCACAACTCAGTAATGGGCATCATACCCTCCAATCTGTAGCTATGCAGCAAGATCATCCACCTTGTTTTAATGGTGAGTGCATTTAAGTAATAATACCTTTAGACCAGTTTTTTTTTTAAATGTACCGTGTCGGTCATCCCTTTAGCTATTATTTTGTCTCATCACCTGCCTGTCATCCTTGCTGCTCACCATCTTCAATTTACTGCTGTTTGCCCATTCTAGGACTCTGGTTCCCATCCTCCTGCCAAATTAGTTTAAGCCCCTCTCAACCTGCCCACCAGACATTGGTCCCTTTGAATTCAGATGTCACCCATCCTTTCTGTGTCAGTCATACCTTCCCCAAAAGAGATCCCAATGATCCTTACACCAGTTTCCTCAGCCACACATTTATCTACCTGATCTCACTTTCTCCCCCCCCCCCCTCACTAGCACATAGCATAGGCACAAATCCCAAGATTACTAACCTGAAGGCCCTGCTTCCCAGCTTCTTCCCTATATTCCTCTTCAGGACATCCTGATTTATCTTGCCTATGTAATTGGTACCAACACATACCAAGACTTCTGGCCATTCATCTTCTCCCCTCAATGTTCTGGATCCAATTTGAGACAACCTATACTCTGGCACCTGGGAGGCAACATGCTATCTGGGTGTCTTTATTGGACTCACAGAATCTCCTGTCTGTTCTCCTCACAATGGAATCTCCTATCACTATTGTATGCCTCTTGGCCCTTTCCACTACAGAGCCATGCTCAGTGCTAAAGACTTGGTCCCAATGGTCATCTCTGTCAGTTCACCCGCCCCAATAATATTCAGAACATTGAACCAGTTACTGAGGGCAATATCCACAGAGTATTCACAATACATTCCCCGTGGCTCCAATCTATCACCTCCTCTCTCCTTAATGAGCCATAGGTCATGAAGCTGCGGTTCCAGTTTCTTAACCCAGTCTCTTAAGAGCTGCACCTCAGTGCACTTGGCACAAATGTGAGCATTAAGAAACTCAGAGTTTCCCAGAGATCCCACATCTGGCAGAATACAACCCAAGAGTCATAATACCTAATCTAGTAATACTAATAATTGTTGAACAATATACTTAACCATGATAAACCCTCACCTCTTGCCAAAGTCTTAACACTCTGCTTCAGACAACAACCACTTCCTCACTTTCTGGCTGTTTGAAACAGGTCACCTGCTTACTCTTCCACCAATCATCTGTCTGCTTGCTCCAATGTCCTGTGAAACACTTTCTGGCTGTTTGAAACAGGTCACCTGCTCACTCCTCCACCAATCATCTGTCTGCTTCCTCCAATGGCCTGTTAAACACTTTCTGGCTGTTTGAAATGGGTCACCTGCTCATTCCTCCACCAATCATCTGTCTGCCTGCTCCAATGGCCAGCGAAACACTTTCTGGCTGTTTGAAATGGGTCACCTGCTCACTCCTCCACCAATCATCTGTCTGCTTGCTCCAATGGCCTGTTAAACACTTTCTGGCTGTTTGAAATGGATCACCTGCTCACTCCTCCACCAATCATCTGTCTGCTTGCTCCAATGGCCTGTTAAACACTTTCCGGCTGTTTGAAATGGGTCACCTGCTCACTCCTCCACCAATCATTTGTCTGCTTGCTCCAATGGCCAGTTAAACACTTTCTGGCTGTTTGAATCAGGTCACCTGCTCATTCCATCATTCCCCCTCCTGAAGTCCATAATCTGTTCATTGAGTTTGCTCGTGTTAATCCTCATCATAATGAGGGTTTTGCCAGTCACTGCACATAGAGTGACACTCAGATATCTAACAATTAGGCAACTGAACCTTTGCAGTGAACCTGGGCAATCTTTGAATATAAACAGCAGAGGTGTTTTCCAACAATCAAATTGATGAATTGCCACTGCGCCTAAAGAAGACAAAGTAAGAAGAACAGTAACATAATTAACATTAAATTAGTGAATAGCATCAAAATAGTAATTGTCACTCAGACTTGAAATGAGAGGTAATAACTAAGAAAAGAACAAAAAAAGAAACAAAATATTTTATTAAACCGTTTTGAGATATTTGGGCCTGTATTTTTCAGGGTTAAAGAAGTTGTTCAGAAATGATCACTTCTTTAACTATTTAAAATGATCATTATCCTTAAATTTTTAATCCATCTTTGGTTGGAGACCAAGTTCATACAAGCAGGTGATGGGTGGAACCAGATAATGGGCAGATGGATCAGATAGGAAAGGGGTTTGAGGGAGGGCTAGTTTTGGTATATAGCTCCTGGTGGGTGAAAGGAAGAGAGAGAGGCTAGAAGGTGATAAATGGAAGGTGCTGGAATTTGCTAAGTAAAGGATGTGATGATTTTCTAAGTGGAACCAGATAAGGGCAATGGAGCCAATTGGGCATGGCAGAAGGGGGAAAGGAGATCCAGAAGGTGGACTGTGTTGGTGATAGGTAGCAGAAGGCAGGACTTGGGTGAATCGGGAGAGAGAAAGGAGTTGAAGGAGTGAAAGTTACCAGAAGTGGAAAAATTCAATGTGTATACCATTATGTTGTAAGGAAACCTGAGTCTGCTCTAGATGTTCTGCTTCGCTGTTTACACACAAACTCCCTCAGCTACTTAGCTCGTCCCATCCTGTCTCTTGCAAGGATGCCACCCCATTCTCTCTATTTCTCCATCTCTGCTGCATCTGTTCTCGCGATTTGGCTTTCAACTCCAGGACAACAGAAATATCCTTTTTTTTTAAGGAAAATGGCTTCCCCTCTACTGTGGTTGACAGAGCCCTCTCCCACATCTATTCCATTTCCCACACTTGTGCTCCCACCCTGTGTGAGCGCTGCTGTGCAAATAATTCTGACACTAAGTCCACATACTGTACAACACGCTTTAATTAGCTTAAACTTGTACACATGAATCTCAGTACCTTTGCTGGATCCTCGCGTCTGGCTCTCCAAAGAGGCCAGCTCAAGTCTTTAAATGGGGTGGTGATTGATATCCAGAGGTGAGGCCAGCCTCCCAGGTTACCGACCTGCAGGTACAGTGGTTTTCCTCTGCAGTATGCTGGGAGGAGTGTGGCCAGTGTAGTGGTTGTATCACCGCACCCTGCCTCCCCCCAGTTAGAACAGAGGTAGAGTTTCCTTGATCCTGCCAGACTCAAAATAGAGCACATTGTTCTTCATGGACATCATGGTCGAAGTAAAAACATAATACTGTGAAACTCAGCAGGTCAAACACTGTCCTTGATATAGCAAAGCTAAAGATACAGAACTGATGTTTTGGGCTTGAGCCCTTCATGAAGGTATGGAAAAATGTTGGCAGGTGTCCAAACAAAAAGGTATGTGGGGGGGGGGCTAAAGTGTGGTGGGAGGAGCATGGTTCTGAACAAAAAGGTGCTGTGTGCTGTGATGCAGCAAGCAGACACAAAACACAGAAAAGACTACTGTAGGCTTTAATCCACTTAAACTCTGTTGTATACCAGTAGTAATCTCGATGGCTTCATGGACCCAAGAGGGGCCGGCTCATCTATATACAGGTCGATGATTGACAGCCAGCCAGGTAGAGTCTGCCTCCTAGGTGGTATTTCTGCAGGTATAGAGGTCACCCCCTGCAGTAGACTGGTGGGCACGCGGCCCAGTGCTGTGGTTGTATCACCACATTCACCCCTTTCTTAAAATAAGTCCAGTGGTGGTGGGGGTTGTCTCGGTGCCTGGTAGTATATACAAATTCAGGTGGTCCAGCAGCCATCTGTGCCTCTGTGACTGTTGCAAGATCAGCTCCTGGTCAATTGTTAGCAAGGGCGAGGTTGCCTGAGGGTCGGCTGGGTTCAGGGTAGCCGGGGCAACCGGCAGTGTCTGGCAGTTAGGGGGTGTATGTGTGGGACTGGTCCGTGAGGAATAGGGCCCTCTGGAAAGGTAGGGGAAGGAGCTAGGCTCCCGGTGAATCCTGAGTGAGCTAAAGGTATCGAAGAGGGGAGGTTGGGCAGGGTTCTAGTGGTGGGCGGAGCAGGGCCCCTACTGGTGCCAGATCCCTGGTTGAGATGCTGTCCATTGGGATACCTGATGTAGGCATAGTTCGGGTTCAAATGGAGAAGGAGCACCTGCTCAACCGGGGGTCAGAGGTTTGGGTCCGCACGTGCTTGCGGAGGAGCATCGATCCCAGAGACGTTAGCCATGTTAGACGCCAGTCGCTGATTTCCTAGGGAACGAGGAAAGGCGTTCGTGAGAGGTCTGATTGGTAGCCATGCATTAGAGCGACCATATGGCATGGAGGGCTTCTTGCCAGTAGTTGATGGACCAGCCTTTGGACCTCAGGGCCAGGAGGACGTCTTCCAGATCACCTCGTCTTCACACGACACCTGCCTGTTGCTCCTGGGGTTGTAGCTAGTCATGTAACTAGCTGCAATGCCTCATGCTAACAGGTACTGGTGAAGCTCCTTACTCATGAAGCCAGATCCCAATAACTGTGGATGAGTGCCGGGTATGGAAAAATGATAAAGATCTGTGTCATTGTTCTGATAACGGAGGTGGTGGAGGTGTCAGGGCAAGGGATGGCGAAGGGAAAACGGGAGTAGACGTTCTTGTTTGTGGATGGCAGGTGGCCCTTGTAATCGACACTGAGATGCTCACAGGGCTGAGTGGCCTTGACGACATAGGCCTGTGGCGGGCGGAAGAAGCATGGTTTATACTCCGCACAGACCTTGCATGATTTGGTCACGGTTCGGACTTCTTGTCCGGTGAGGTTCCGGGACTTAATAAAATGATACAAGCACATGGCGCCCAGGTGGCAAAGGGTGTTGTGCAGTGCCTGCAGTTGGCCAGACTGCACACTGGCACAGATCTGGCATAGGTCGTCGGGGAGTCATTGAACCTCCCTGGTCTGTCCTGGGTGTCATAGTTAAATGGGGCCAGCTCAACTCTCCAGCGCCAGATCTCATCATTCTTGATCTTATCCCTGTGGGTGGTGCTGAACACGAATGCCACTGCCCTTTGGTCAGTGAGAAGGGTGAATATTCTGCCTGCCAGGCAGAGAAGCCAGTGGCAGACTGCTTCCATGATTGCCTGGGCCTTCTTTTCAATGGCAGAGTGTCCAAGCTTGGAAATGTGGAAGGTCCTGGAGAAGAAGGCCATGGGTCAGCCCCGTTGGTTGAGGGCAGCCGCGAGGGCAACATCATAGGCATCGTACTCCATCTGGAATGGGGTTTCCTTGTCCACAGCATGCATTGTGGTATTGGCGATGTCTTGTCTGATGTGGGCGAATGCCGCTTTCACCTCGGGGGGGGGAGGGTAAAGGTCATGGCTTGGGCCAGTGAGCAGACCTTGTCCAAGAAGAGGGGGTGCCACTGGGAGTAAGTGAAGAGCCCTAGGCACCTGCGGAGGGCTTGAGCATGAGAGGAAGGGGCAGTTCCATTAGGGGGCACAAGCGTTCAGGTCAGGACCGATGACACCATTTTCCATGATGTACCCTAGGATGGCGAGACGGGTGGTGCAACATGCATTTCCCTTTATTGTTAGTGAGGTTCAGCTCCTCAGCCATCTGGAGAAATCTCTCCTGGTTGTTATTTTGGTCCTGCTGGTCATGGCCACAGATGGTGACATTGTCCAAGTATGGGAAGGTCATTCTTAGATTGTGCTGATCTTCCGCTGGAACATGGAGACCCCATTTGTGGTCCCAAATGGAACCCAGCAGAACTTTAGAGGCACTCATCTGCCTCAAAGGCAGTATAAGGTTTATCTCAGGCATAGATGGAGACTTGGTGGTAGGCCAACTTTAAGTCAATCGTGGAGCAGACCTAATAGTGGGCAATCTCGCTGACCATGTCGGCTATTCAGGGTAGGGGGTAGGCATCCAACTGGGTGTACCGGTTGATAGTCTGGCTATTGTTGATGACCACCCTCAGTTTGCTGCCCCCTTTTACAACCATGACCTGGACTCTCCAGGGAGTGGTTCTGGGCTCTATGACACCTGCTGCCAGAAGCCGTCACACCTCTGCCTTGATAAAGGTTCTGTCGACTGCAAAATAGCACCTGCTCTTGGCAGCTATAAGCCTACAATCTGGCATAAGATAGTTGAAGATGGATGGAGGTGGCATCCGTAAGATGGAGTGGCTGCCGGTGGACTGGGAGCATCACTAGGGTTTGTGCTGTGGATGGTGTGTGAACAGAGTGGGCCACTGAAGGTGAGGGTGAGACTTTGGAGATGACTGGAGCACAGAGCTGGGGCATGACCAGGAGCCTGAGCCCTTGATATGTTTCTCCACCCACTGCTAGATCTGCTGAGCAGAGTCTGAGAGCACATGGTCCTGGGAAGCGAAGGCGATCGAGAAGTTAGTGGGGTATACCTTTAATTTCAGCATCCAGGCCATGTTCGGGTGCACAAAGCTCTCAGCACTGCTGCTATCAAACAGGCATTTTGTTACCTTCCCATTGACAGCAATGTCCATCATCGAGTCCCTGAGTCCATGGGGAATGCCCTTCTTTAGCGTGGTCAATGCTAGGACCATCTTGGGGTCTGTGTCACTGCTCCCTAATGGTTGCGGCGAATAGTGGCCAGTGGCTTTGCTCTGGGGTATGGGATACATCGGGTACGCGATCCTGCATGTTGACTATGTCATCCCATCGGTGAGGTGAGTGAGTTGGCGCGGTTGGGAGCTGGCTGGTCCATGATGGCGGCGCCTGGAATTGGTGACCTGACTGGAAGTGAAGCTGGAAGTGATGTCATTGGTGTGGGTGGACGTGACATCTTTGGTGTGGGCAGAAGTCTGGTGGAGGAAGATGGCGGCACCTGTGCTGAGCACACTGCCGTGGTGCGGACGGGTGGCCAGACTGGAAGTTATGTCGGCGTTGCGGGCACAAGTGGCGGGCCTGGTAATGGGATTGCCTGGTCTTTGCATGTGGTGGTGGTGGCCGGAGGTGCTCCCCGCTGATTGTGGAGGGCCTCAGTGCTCCTGATGGGTCTGGAGAGGCACACTTTAGTGAGGTGGCCTTTCTTAATGCATCAGGACCAATGCAAGTTCCTCGCTGGGCAGCTCTTTGGGGAGCATCTGTTCAACCCACACCAGGACCCACAGTACTTGCAGTGGCAGGTTGCATTGGCAGCGGTGATCGTCTCCTCCCCGTAGGGGCCCTCAGTCGTCAGCATTGGTCAGGCTGGAGATTTGGGGAGTTGGGCATTGAAAACTTCTTCATGGTGGGCTGCAGCTTTCAGAGTGTGAATTCTGGTAAGGGTGACAGTATTTTCTTACTGGAGTCTCTGCCACGTGGCCCTTATCAAAACACTCGCACGTGGGCATCTTGGATGAGTTGCTCCATCTCATCTTTGGTTGGCCTGGTCTTGGTCAGGCACGGGCGAGCTAGCTCACGTTAGGTGACTGCCATCTCACCTGGCTGCTGCACCATGATGCTGAGCAGGTACCAGACTTATAGCATGTTTGTAGGGGGCCTGTACATGCTTTCCAGGTTGGCCATCAGAGGTTCATAGACCGAGCAGTCTCTGATGGCCTGGAAAGCACAGGGGCCCAGTTTTGTGCTCAGTACCATGAGTTTCTTTTGGTTCGTGTTAATCACCTCAGCCTATGTCTGGATGATTGCCTCAATAGCATGCTTCCAGATCTCGAAGCATTCTGAGGTATCTAGGTGTTGGGGGTCAATTTCCAGACCCGATGGTGAGGAACTTCTCCATTGTCTTGAAATTTTAAGTGAATTAAATTGTGGTGCAACAAGCAGGCATAAAACAGAAAAGACTGCACTAAAGGCTTTAATCAACTTAAACTCTGTTATACACCAGTAGTAATCCTGATGGCTCCACGTGTGACTGGCCCATGAGGAGCCGGTTCAAGTCTATATACAGGTTGATGATTGATAGCCGGCCAGGTGGAGTCAGCCTCCCAGGTGGTTTTACTGCAGGTATGGAGGTCACCAACCTCCCCCGCAGTAGGCTGGTGGGGATGCAGCCCAGTGTTGTGATTATATCAACACAGAAGGTAAGGGGGGATGTGTTGGGGGGAGGAGCATGGTTCCATCCAAAAGGTATGGGGTGGATGTGTTGGGGGGAGGAGAATGGTTCCATCCAAAAGATAAGGGGGAAAGAGGTGTTGCCTAGGTAGCTGTAAAATGTCTGCCTCCTGAGATGTAGACAGAGGTGTCAGAAATGGTCCGCATGAATTTGGGGGCAGAGAGGAAGCTCATAGAGAACACAATAAAATTGACAAATTCTCCACCAACAATACTTTCGTCAATATAGAGGAGAAAGACTTAAAGGGAAGCCGAACCAGAAAAGGTTTGAAATGAGGACCATTCCAGGTAGCCAATGAGAAGAAAGGTGCAGCTGGGGCCCATGGCTGCACCCTTGATTTGTAGAAAGTGACAGTTATCAAAAAAAGTTGTTCATGGTAAGAACACATTCTGCCATGTGGACAGGATCATTATTGCTGGTTGGATCATTCTTCTCAAAAGAACCAAAGGATCCCAAGACTTGCCTGATACAGAATAGAGGAATGTTACATGTCACTTGCTGTTATCCTTTCATGTTATTCCATCTATTTACCATATGGTTTAAAAAAAAGGCAAATTTTCCCCAAGGACTTGCAAGTCACTTTAAGTGAAAGAGATTTCCCTTCTAATGCCTCCTCCTTCTCTACTGTGAAAATATTGACTTGTTTGTTGCTTCGGAACCTCCTTGAATTATAAGTGAAAAATAGGCTGTGAAATAATATTCTGCCTCAAACAAGCACAGACCAGTCTCTTGCCTCTTGTTTGTTGATTTCTCTTATGCTAATATTTCTGTTGCCTGCCATGGCTCAGTGGAAAATGCAACAAACTTTGAGTCAGAAAATAGTGGATTCAAGTCTCTTGGTAGAGACTTAAAACAAAAATCCAACTAACTTGCTGTAAAACTACCAACAAGTGACCTACCCTCTGACAAGCACAAGAGACGTGTCTCATTAACCCCTCCAAATTCTACTTTCATCTACATTTTAGAGTTGAATAACAGAGAACAATTAATCCTGTCGAGCCTCACGGGAGGAACATGCTGACTCTAGATACAGTAAAACCCTGGTACTTGGAATTCAAGCAACCAGCAGTCTCAACCACCGGCAAAAGAAAAAACGTAATCGAGGAAAGTAACTTTTTAAATTAAAATAAATATAATAGGTAAAACTACTTAAGTATAAAAATGTAGAAGTAACACATTTGTTACAATAACACTTTGGTGAAGATGGGAGCAGATATTCAGACAGGAGAGTAAAAACACATGCAAATGCTAGAGGAACTCACCCAATCTTTCAGCATCCAATGGACACAAAGATATATTGCTGACATTTCAGGTCTGAGCCCTTCTTCAAAGAACAGCCAATGGAATGTCATGCCCGTGCTTTACTTGTAGCAGGTGTTTAAATAAAGTATGAATAAAATTGTGCCTGAATAAAGTGGTGTTGTCCAGGATGAAGAACTGGTTGATGCCACTCACCGTTGGGGTGACTCTCTTAAAGTGTCTCCTTATCCCTGATTAGAAAGAGTCACCCCAGTCAGTGGCTTAATCTGTAAACTTGGGGGAGGCGGTGTTAATTATCTATAATGTTATTGTTTATCTTTTGGGCAGCTCCATCGAGGGGGAGGAACCTGCAGATGCCGTGACGGTTAAATGTATTCAAAGAATGTGACTGAAAATAAAATAAAAAGCTTTAAGGTTTGTATAGTTTGTTCAGTGTAAGTACAATACAGTATATTTTGTATTTTAAACTGTTTATTCTTAATGCAGCTATATGAGTTCAGCATTGTCTCAAGCAACCGGAAGATATTCTTATCTGGCATCTACTAATGCCCAGAGGTGCAAGATACTAGGGGTTTTACACACCAGAGATTAAGAGTAAACCCATGTCACTGGAGTTGTGAGGCAGCAGTTCTACTAACTGCACCACTGTACTTCCCCAGCTCCGTGCAGTCATTGATCTGCGTGGTTGAGCAGCTTTATTATCAGGGGATCTGAAACAGCTGCGAGGTTAACGGTTACTGCAGCACTTTAAATCAGCAAAGGGTACACACTAAGCTAGTGAACCAGGATTTTACACTTCATTCACCATATGAATATCCCAAATAATGGGAGTAAATAGCCTTCAGATGCAGCCATGTGGTACTGTTTACACCTATTTGCATCGAAACAGCAGTTTCCCCTTCTTTCTCCTCTCCTGTGGCTTCTCTGAGCTCTCATCAGAGGTGACTTCATTTTTCTTCTAGTTTACTGCCGAAAAAGTTTCAGGGAACATAAAGTTTTGAATCCTAACACCGTAAGGCGTGTCCAAAGAATGCCACATTATTGAAAATGTGCCTTTACTGGAGAGCAGAAAACGATGGCAACAGCCTTAGTGTCGTGGAACACCTCAATGATAATCTCGTGTATTTTGTTACAGCAATGTCTACAGTTCAATAACAAAGTCAAGCACAAGCAAGAACAATATCAGGTCAATTTTTACTGCTCCATTTCCCAAATCTACCCGTTCTTTTGGCAGGTAACACTAACAGCTGTCTTTGATCATGGGAACATGTATGAAACTCTTAGCACTTTAAGAATGCTGTCTGCTGATCAAAGGATGTAATTCTGACAGTGAAGCTGGCAGAATTTGAACTGTTTCCCAAAGAAAGCATGCTTCAAATGAAAAGATTTAGTGTTCACCATCACCATCTTCATGTGCAAAATAGTTTGTATAGCCCCAACTGTCAAATTGTATTCGCTATTGGTTTATTTTGAACAGTAATAATGTTTCCATACACCAATGCAGAAACGTTCAAATTACACTGTATTCCCTGGATCTCAGATTTTGAAATATAATTTGCTGTACATAAGTCAAAGCAGTTCTTTGACATTGCGTGGCATATGTTTGTGGTTCATTCACATTACAGCAGGGAAAGGTTAAATAAATGAATAATGCTTAAGTTCAAAAGTACACATTTATCAAAGTTAAGATCAAGAGAAGGCTTAACTTATCCCATTGTAAAATAAATGAGAGAAATGCTAATTGATTAAACGGTC
The DNA here is from genome assembly GCF_036971445.1 of Narcine bancroftii. Classification (NCBI taxonomy): domain Eukaryota; kingdom Metazoa; phylum Chordata; class Chondrichthyes; order Torpediniformes; family Narcinidae; genus Narcine; species Narcine bancroftii. Next base: position 181,239,773 of record NC_091472.1, read on the forward strand.
ACATAAACTACTCCTTAGGTGGCTGCATAATGTTTAGTGGGGTTTCAAACTTATCTTTTGATTTTATAAGAAATTAATGAAAACCTTTGACAACATTCATTATCACAATCACCATATAATTATGAAAAAAAATTAAATCAGTACTTTGCATTTTTCAGATTTAAACTTATAAATGCAGAAAAATATATAATTGGCTGGTTTGTTTCTGAATAGCTTCAGATAGTTTGACTTTGTCCTGTGAACTATGGTTCTCTAAGAAAGGTGCATCTTAAGTTTTACTTGAACTGGTAGCTCAGTAAAGAACTACTGGGACACATTGAATGAAAAAAAAGATTCCAGTGAATGAAACTCAATTAGCAGTACTCTGAGGAAAAGAAACATTCACAACATGCACAATAATGAGCCCTTTGCCAATTCCAAATCAATGAACAAACTGCATAGTTGGTAGAAATGAAAGCCAGACACGTATTTATACAGCTTGTCAATGTGCCCTGAAATGCTTTATAACCAACCAAGTCCTTATGAAATCTGGTCACCATTTATACAGGGAACTGCAGCAACCAATTTTTATACAGTGCATGATTCCATGAATAGTTGATGATTGAATGTATCAAAGTGCAGTGAAGATGTTTCTTCAATAGATAATGTGATTTAGTGATGCAAATTGAGGAACAAAAATGTGCTAAAGCAAGCAATTAAGTTCCTGGCATTTCTGCAAGATAATATGATGGCATTCTTTACCTCCATCTCAATGAGTAGATGACTTAGTTTAACATCCTCTGTGAAAATTGGTATCTTCAATGTTTCATATGTTACATATTTGCACCAGTCTGGATTTTTGAGCTCGTGTTTCAAGAGTGTGGGGTTAAATGCTCAACATTCTGGGCCTCAGCTGGGAGAACTATAACTGGCCTAAAATATTAGAAAGTACGTTCACTCCCCATTCTACCTTGATCCCATTTCCTCTGTCTCCTTTCGTCCAGCTCTCCAACCCCTTGCCTCTCCATTCAGAAAGCTATTCTCCCTCTCTATTTGCTCTAGTACTCTCCCTCCCTTAACCACTATTACCTCCTGCCTGTGGGCCTGTGCACCTAACTCTGACCCGCTTACCATTTTATTCAGAAGCTTGTCTACATTTTATTCTTGCCTTGATAAAGGGCTCAGGACTGAAACATTGGTTATGTATCTGTATCTTTGGGGTGTAAAGTATGTTGTGTGATCTGCTCAGTTTCTCCAGCATTGTGTTTTTACCACAATCACTGCGTCTGCCAACTTTCATGTTTTACTCCTCTCAGGTTCTGAGATTATTTGCTTATACTCCTACATATCTGGCTTTGTTCACAATTCCTCAAATATCAAGTCAAGATTATTATCATCTGGTTGCACAAGTACAACCCGACGAAAGAGCGTTCTCCGGCCCTCAGTGCAAAACACCCAGATACACCATCAGACATAGCACACATGCAGTCAAACAATACATATGAAGAACAACCATTTATGTATATAAATAAATAAATATTCTTTTGTTAATATGATTTGGTTAGTGTGAGCAATTCCTTTGGTCGTTCAGATTTCTCACTCCCTGTTTCTCAGCTTGGTGGTTGCCGGTTCTGATACTTCTGCATCTCTTTCCTTTTGAGAGCAGCTGAAAGATGCTGTGTGCGGGGTGAAAAGTACCCTCTAAAGACAATGATCCCGGTAGATCATGTCAATGGAAAGGGATTGGTGGGGGAGGGAGAATCCAGTGATCCTCTCTGCCACTCTATGATCCTGTGGATTGTTCTGCGAACCATTTCTCTGCAGCAACTGTTACACTCTGCCGTGCTATCAATAGAGTCCCTATAAAAGCTTGATAATGATGGTGGCTGGTAGTCTTGCCCACCTCAGTCTTCTCAGGAAGTGCTGTCACTGTTGTGCCTTTCTGACAAGTGAGAAGTTGTGTGTCCACGAATGGACACTAGTTAAGTGGACGCCATGGAACTTGGTGCTCTCTACTCTCTGCACTATGGAGTTGTTGATGTGTAATGGAGGGTGGTCATTCCTTGTCCTCCTTAAGTCCATAATGAACTCCTTTGTCTTGTCCACTTTGAGACTAAGGTTATTACTCTCACACCCTGTCATGAGATTTTCTTCCTCTTCTCTGTAGTGCGACTCATCATTGTTCCTGATGAAGCCAGCTACTATCATGTCACCTGAAAATTCGATGACACTTTTGGAGATGGATTTGGCAATGCAGTCACGGGTCAGTAGCTTGAACAGGATCAGGTTGAGCACACAGCCCCGAGGAGTTCCAATGATCAGCATTCTGCTACCAACTAAGACAGATTGTGATCTTTCCATTAGGAAGTCCAGTATCCAGTTACAGTTGAGTCCTAGTGAGGACAGCTTCTCCACTAGCCTTTGGGGAATGATCGTATTACCCACCGAATTGAAGTCGATGAACATATGAGGCTGGTGTCAGCATACATCTGAGTAACCTGTGCCAGCTGACAGCAGGGCCTGGACAACTCTCAAACTTGGACTAATGGCAGATAACATTGTGCTGTAGTAACACTAGGCGCCAAGGGGAGGTCTATACAGGACTTTTGAAATGACAACATTAAGCTCCACAATCATGTGCAAAGATCCCAGCTGCCAAAATGCAAACTCTCCCCATTGCTTCAACTGTCTCTAAATTGTCAAAGTGTTGCCTCACGTCCAAATAATTAACAATATTGCATCATGATTTGAGGTGTTCTTCCAACAATATACCAGTTCCATTGCTATGACCACCTGCTTCCTCCTCTGGAATCAGTTGCTGCTCACCTCCTGCTGATTCCCTCATGTCTGCCCATTGTTACGTCAAATTCTGTCCTCGCTGGTCTCCCACTGTTCAGCCAACCCATACTGCATGAAATTAACTCACACCATAGTTTTAGAATTCTCACGCTTTCCTGCAAATCCTTCCAAGGCTTCACAGCTCCTCTCTCAAATTGGTTCATTATGCTCCGCATGACAGTCCATTTGGGAGAAATTGGGACAACAAAACATTGTGGAGAGAGAAACAGTAGTGCAGTGGTTCGTTCTACAAGTAACAGCAACCTGAATTCAATCCTCACCTGCAGTACTGTCAATGTGGAGCTTTCTCATTTCTCCCTGTGACTGAGATGTTTTCTTGGTGCTTCAATTTCCAGTCACATCCTGAAAATATGTTGATTATTATTCACCACCATAAATTTCCCATCCTGGATATGGGTGGTAGCAGAATTTGGAGAAGAATGACATGGGAAAAAAAATAGGTTAGGTGTGAATAATTAGAGGATAGAGTTGACCAAATTCTTCTCAGTTCTGGATAGACTTGATGGGCCAAATAGATTTCTTTCAGGTCATGAAAAAAAAAATGAATGAATCGGTAGATTTCAGCCATCCCGCCCTACATATTGATGATGTTTTCAACGCTAGCCTCGTGGTCACCTCAATATTTTTGCAGCCGCAAAATTTCCAGTGCACAACCAGCATCCTTGCAATGTACATTCCATGAAGCACAGTCAGACTGCAAGTAATGGGAACTAAGACCTCATCCTCAGACTTCCAGGTGGCTTTCTGACAGCTTGTGATGTCAATATCTCTGAGGCATAGAAAATCATTTGAAAAGAATGAGCTATTTTTTTTAAATCCCAAATTTCCCTTTGGTTCTTTCATTGAAAATGTCTTTATTTGGAGCAGTAAAGTGCAATAAAAGCACAATGCAACTGAAGGTTAACCAACACGAAACTAGAAAAATGGAAAGTTGTGAAATCAGGATAAAGAATGCCACTGTTCCAATATCTTTGAGGGAAGAAGAGCAGAGAAATGGAACTAACCAGGTCACTCCTCAAAAGATCTTGTGCAGGCTCAATGGACTGTATGGCCTTCTTCAACATTGAAGAATATCACTTGCCCATCCCACAAGGGTAATAGAAATTCATGAATATTTCAGAAAGACAGCCAACTGGTCTTCCACAAGTGGTACTTAGGCAAGTTTAATATGAAAAACAAAGGGTAATTATATTTATTGATAGATACAATGTATTTTAATGAAGATAAAATGTTGTTCTGCTATTTCAGATAGAACATCAAGAAATATTCTTAAAAATACTGAACCGCAAGGTGAATCAACAAAATACAAACAGAGGGAAGCTTCTTTGTGGTGGTGAAACAGATTATGTGGATCTATAATCTCTTAGACTTCATGTACTGAATGCTCAAAACAGAGTGGATGTATAAATCCAGATAAAATTCATAAAAATGCATCTATTGGGCATTCCTTATCAGCAACTCTCACCAATGCACAGAAGCAATCATCAGGTGAACAAAAATTGGTGATGTCTTTGGCCGATGGTTCCAATATGGATGTTATGTGGCAGTTGCTACAACACAGAAAGCACACCACTGAACTCTGTGGTGTTTCCAGTAGAACTGTTTATTTGAATTTGTGCACGCCCCTTTAAGGGCCACGGGAGTTCTTCCCCCATGCAGTGGTGATGCCATCCCATTGCCCGGGATGCAAGGTGTGGCCTAAGCCATGAGGTGATGAGCAAGTCCCGATGGCACCATCTTCTGCAGCTGCCCTGCCAGCGTGGCGGTACAAACGGGGCCGGTTCGCTTACAGAGATGTGCGCTGCCACACAATCCCCTCCCCTCCAGAACCGGCTTACGCATCCCACCGCTTGGGTGGCCGAACGCTCCGTCTGCACTGGTTGGTCTAAGTCCACGTGCGCTGGCTTCAGTCAGTCGACAGTGAACAGTTCTTCCCTGTCCCCAGTGTCCAGAGTTAAAGTCTTTCCCGATCGATGGAGGACTTTGTACGGGCCCTTGTACGAGTGCTGCAGGGAGTCAAGTGTGGGCCAGGCCGGACAAACACGAACTCCACTGAGGCCAGCTCTTTGGGAACGTTCGCCGGGTGCTTGCTGTAGTGTGTCAGTGGTGGGGGTGCCAGTGAGGCGAATCTGTTGCGGAGGTCCATGAGAATGACTGGGGCCTCACCTCAGGATATAGTGCCTGCTCCGAAAAACTCCCCTGGTAGTGACAGCAGTGCACCGTAGATGAGTTCCATGGATGATGTCTGGAAGTCTTCTTTTGGAACCGTTTGAATGCCAAGCAGGATGGGATCTTGTGCTCTCAGGTGGGATTCAAGGGTGGTCAGGGGTAGCATGCTCAACTCTGCTCAGGTGTCCATCAGGAAACGCCCTCCATTGGTCTTGTCCACTACATGTAAGAGGCTGGTCATGTGGCCAGTCATCGCAGCCATCAGCAGTGGCTGGCCTGGTCGTTTCTCTGGTATGAGCAGGGTTGGCGACACTTGTGGGCTTGGGCTCCGCAGCATTGGTGATAGAAACATCAGGTGGATTGGTGCTCCTCCATCTTCTGTCTGGGGCGGGCTGTGGTCGGCTGGGTCCAGGGCGGGCGACCTGGTTCATGACGGCCTCATTCTCTCATTTAGTTTGCCACAACACGTCGGCGTGGGCTGCGACCTTGCGGGGGTCCGAGAAGTCCTTGTCCGTTAGTAGGAGTTGGATCCTCTGGCATCTGTTCAAGGAAGGCTTGCCAGTGCACCATTAAGGTGGATGGGGCTCTGTCCCGCAGGCCGTCGAGGTGCATCAGCCTGGTCACGTGCTACCGACGGGAGAGACCGAAGGTGCTGAAGAGGAGGGCTTTATAGGTGATGTACTTGCCCTCCTCTGGAGGATTGTGGATCAGGTCACCCACTTTGGCTGGAGTTTCCTTATCGAGGGTGCTCACCACATGGTATAACATGGTGTTGTCCTAGGTGATTTGCCGAAGGTGAAACTCTGTCTCCTCCTGCCCGAACCACGTGCAGGGTCAATAGGTCCAAAAGGGGGGGAGTTTCACGGAGGCAGCGCTGATCTCTGACAAATCCATGTTGGGAGTCCAGATAACGTCTGGGCTCTGCGGGATCACCAATGTCGTAGCTGCTACAACACAGAAAACACACCACTGAACTCGGTGGGGTTTCCAGTTGAACTGTTCATTTGAATTTTGCTCACACCCCTTTAAGGCCCACGGGAGTTCCGCCCCGCTCAGCAGTGGTGGCGTCATCCCGTTGCCTGGGACGCGAGCTGTGGCCTAAGCCACAAGGCGATGACCAAGCCCTGACGGCGCCATCTTCTGCAGTTACCTCGCCAGTGCGGCAGTAAAAACGGGGTCGGTTCGCTTCCAGAGTTACTTGGTTAAATAGATATGAAGCACTTTGCTGCTTTTTGTATCTAGCATCATAATCAAACACTCAGAGTTCACATAAAGTTCACTTATCAATTAGAAGTGCATCTTGCAATGCTCAGTGTGATACTTGGATTTCCTGCTCTATTTAAGATTGCTAATTTAACACAAATCAGTGATGAATTGTAAGAAACCTGTTTCTTAGACAACATCTAATAAGGGTTAAAAACAGCACATTTTTTTTTAATTTTAAAATGCCACAAAAATTGGAGAAATGTAATTGTTAATGTAGAATGATTGAAAAAAAATTAAGAGAAAATTATTTCCCAATTCAAACTAAAAATTATATTATTCTGTATTAATCCGTCTTAAATCTAATTGAGGGGTGTGTTTTGCCACTCTTCCCTTTCATACTTGTTTTGATTATTTTGATGCACGTCTTGGAAGATTTTTCAGTGCCTGTTAAATTGTTAAAGATGAATCGAAGAGATTAATCAGCATTTTCCAAAATTGTCATCAGGAAGCTTCCGTTTATAATAGGTGAGCAGTTAATTCTGCAATTAAATTACCATTTCTTGTTAAATGGCAAATTAACATTTTGAATGGTCTTTAAAAATCCAATGTTATTATTAATTCTTAAAAAAAATAAAGAAAATTTACATGAATAAGTTAATAGATACGTCTTGTTAGCTCAATGCCTAAATTTATTTGAATACCTACATTAAATGTTATCTCTGACAGTAGTATCTCATGCCATGAATGTCATAGCACTACAAACAGTAAAGAACATCCCCAGGTTCACCCAATGAAATCTTCGCAAATTTGACTGCATGAATTTAACAGCTGATAGCATGGGGTGCATATATAGTAGGTCCCAACATAAGTACTAGTGGCTGAACTGCGAGTGGGAATGTGATTGCAATTTCAGCTTCAAGTTCTCTCATCTCATTTCCAAATCTACCCCATCCCCTTCACCCATTTACTAGAATTTGTCCACTTTGAACGGGAATATGTCAGTTATATCAATAAATTGAACTGACATTACCTGAAGAACCATAAGACACATAAAAGGAAATAAAAATAACTGTAGGTTGATTTTTTTAAATTTGATGGCAATATTCCTGTACCTGGAAGTGTGTTGATTATATTATTTAATATTCTTTTAAAAGCTGGCTGCTGAGATGATGTAAACTGTACTAAATGCCAGCCATTGCAGGAACTTGCAATAGATCATCTGGAACTCAAAAATTGTTGTTACCCTGGGTTGTTATGTCGTTGCTATAACATCATGAATAAAATCTACATCTTTAAGTGACTTTTGCAAACAGTATTAAGGTACCATACAAAACTCTTTAATGTCACAAAAGAGATAGTAAAATAATTTCTACTTTTACTTGTCCAACCCCTTCTTGAATTACATTGTATCGAACAGGAAGAAGCATAATTTAAAGGGCACTAATTTCCAAACATGCTATGTCGAAGCCCCCACAAAAGACTGGCTTTGCAAGGTACAGACAGTGTCGTGGAAGAAGTAAAAGAAGGCGAAGGAATAAAGTTAAATATTGTACCCAAGTAAGAACACAAAGCTGGAGAAACTCAGCAGGTCAAACCATGTCCTTTATTTAGCAAAGATAAAAATCCTTAACCGACGTTTCAGGCGTGAGCCCTTCATCAAGGTATGGAAAAATGTCGCCCAGCATTGTATTTTTACTTCATTCACGATGTTTACACATTTTCATGTTTTATATCTAAATATTGTCTTTTTTCTTTGGCTTGGCTTCGCAGACAAAGATTTATGGAGGGGTAATGTCCATGTCAGCTGCAGGCTCGTTTGTGGCTGACAAATCCGATGCGGGACAGGCAGACACGGTTGCAGCGGTTGCAAGGAAAAATTGGTTGGTTGGGGTTGGGTGTTGGGTTTTTCCTCCTTTGTCTTTTGTCAGTGAGGTGGGCTCTGCGGTCTTCTTCAAAGGAGGTTGCTGCCCGCCGAACTGTGAGGCGCCAAGATGCACGGTTTGAGGCAAGATCAGCCCACTGGCGGTGGTCAATGTGGCAGGCACCAAGAGATTTCTCTAGGCAGTCCTCGTACCTCTTCTTTGCTGCACCTCTGTCTCAGTGGCCACTGGAGAGCTCGCCATAGAACACGATCTTAGGAAGGCGTTGGTCCTCCATTCTGGAGACGTGACCTACCCAGCGCAGTTGGATCTTCAGCAGCATGGTTTCGACGCTGTTGGCCTCTGCCATCTCGAGTACTTCGATGTTAGGGATGAAGTCGCTCCAATGAATGTTGAGGATGGAGCGGAGACAACGCTGGTGGAAGCGTTCTAGGAGCCGTAGGTGATGCCGGTGGAGGACCCATGATTCGGAGCCAAACAGGAGTGTGGGCATGACAACAGCTCTGTTTACGCTAATCTTTGTGAGGTTTTACCAGACTCTTTTGTGTAGTCTTCCAAAGGCGCTATTTGCCTTGGCGATTGTACCTCTCAGTTAAAACCCACCTCATCAAAAGATCATGCTGACCCATCATAGAGCAATCCTTTGTTTTTTATTCTCATAAATCATTTTGATTCCTTAACCTTTTTAAGTCATAGCAATTCCAATGTTTCCTCACTCATATAAAAGCTGACATATTTATATGTCAAAAGATGAATCATGAAATTTTATGTTGTAAATATCACCACACTGATAAATTGTGTATTTTATATAAACTGAATGTTGCCCATAAATACACCTCTTAAAACATTAAAAGATCTTATTCATATTGAAATTGAAATTACATAACATTTATACTTTACAGGTGCCTCAGATTGAGATTAAATACTTTAAGTAGCATAATAATATTTCATGGAATCAATATTTCTAACATTGAGAACAGAAACAAAATCACAGACCTAAATAAAAATCAAAAATTTGTAATATTGTAAAATTATGCAGAGTTTTTCAAAGCTTATCAACAAGTAAGCTTACCAATGTTCCTTCATTTGGACAGCTTCAAATGAATCTCTTGATTTTCCGGTGAGCATAAATTTTATTTGCTTTGAACACCAGGTAAAAACTTAAGATTTTTATTGATTATATATACATTTTTAAAATTATTACCAAAAATAAAATTCCAGTTGAAATATATATCTGTCTGGCCAAATGAGATTCCAAAGTCCAGAGCAACAGTATAATTTCTGTTTGAACGACTAATCGGTGATTTGATTGGCCCTTGAGATAGCATTTAGACTTTCTATAGTTCTTGTCCAACTATAAATATTCTGCCAATGCAGCCTTCTTGAGGTTTATGTGGTACTTCTTTAATTCCTTTTGTTTTTCAGCATTGAACACAAATCTCCATCTGTATTTTGAATTCCATCCCATATTTTTACACATTTGTCAATTTTGTGCCAGTGAATATATCAAACATCCACATATTTTTCCTAGAGTCCCACGCAAATGGAGTTGCTTGAGATGGATTAGAAGATTGTTATTTTAAGTGATAAGCCTTTCATATCAGACATTGGAATAGTTGATGGGCTTTTACAATTATGTAAAATCTGTTAAGTGCTTATCTTCATTTATAATGTGAACTACGAAATGTTCCAAGGATCCATAACTCACGTTGTTTATTTTACATTGTGAAGGTCATGTTAAAATTTTTAAAAGGAAAAAAAATTCACAGGTGTCATGAAACAGAAAGCACATATCTATTACTAAAGCAGAATGATTATGGATGTACACTTTCCAGAAATGAAATCACAATTTTTAAAACTTCTTCACTCATCAAAAAAAATTTATTGGTTCAATTTATAATTCTCATTGGGAAATATCATGATATTTTGGCAAGTATATGAAAGAGTAAAGTTTAAAGTCGATCACATAACTTCTGTCATCAAGTATTTAATGATTCAGATTGATGGATTCTACTTAGATTTCATTCACTTTCAGGCTCACTCTCAGGGAATATCCAAAATGTTTTTGGTTCCATGCATCAGGACTGTTTTAAGAATAAGTTGAAGATTCACATTTTTTAGATGTCGTGATGTTGACATCCTCTTTTAAAAACACCCATTCCATATTATACTACCCACACTAATGCATTTTATTAATTCTTTGCTCAACATTTATTCCCCATCCAGAGCATGGTGAGCTGCATCCTAACAGCCTTGCAGTAGGTTGGGTGGAAGGCATTCCCAGACTACAAACTTAATGAACCAATGAAGTCAGAATGATGATGTCCAGTATGGCCAAGTCGGGGTGGTGCACAACTTGGAGGAAAACTCGCAGGTGGTTATATTCCATTATTCCTGTCAATTTTGTCCTTGAGTAGATGATAAAGGTCTTTGGTTTAGGAAGTGATGTTGAAGAATAGTTGGCAGATTTCCACAGTGAATTTAATCGATGATCCAGACTGTAGACACAATGCTGGATTACAAGCAAATCCAAGCTCAGGCAGTGGAATATCTAAGGTGCATGACAGATTGAATATTCTTCTAAGTATTGGAGGAATATGAAATATGCAATCCTCAGGTAACTGCGATTTTTATGCTGTGATTTTTCATATGAATTTGTATTTTATTTCATTGAAAATTGACAGGGTATACGTGAACTGTTTTGAAAATAAGAATTTGTTCACTAGATAGATTCCAGGGAACAGGGGATTGTCATGTGAAGAGATATTAAACAACAAACGAGGGTTTAATCCTCAAGTGGAGAAGTATTAGCATTTTCACCAGAGTGTGAGAGTCATGAATAAGGGGACAAAACTACTAAATAAGGGCCAAACATTTAAAATTGAGATCAATTCTCTCAGAGGGTATTAAATCTCTGGAACAGATGGAATGCAGAAAGACAGATCATTACATATGTTCAAGTTGGATACAGGTAGATTTCTGTCTTCCAAAGTCAAGAAATTGATGGTTATGGTGAAATAGCACAGAAGTGTCAGCATTGATCAGCCATGATCATATTGAATGGTGGAGAAAGCGTGAAAAGACTGGAAGCCTCCTATTTTCTTGTGTTCTTGAGGTGATTTCATGGAAATGTACAAACTTCTGACAGGTTTTGACAAATGGCATAATCATTTGGAGCTAGGGAGGGTTACAATCTCAAAATAAGGAGGTAGCCAGCCACTCTGGATAGTTGTGAGGAGGTTTCTTCACCCAAAGATGCCAAATGTTTGGAATTCTCTACCCAAAATGGCTATGAACAAATACAGTAAAATCCCTGGCATTCAGAATTCAAGCAACCGGCAAAAAAAATCAAGGAAAATTCATTTTAAAAAATTAAAATAAATAAGAACAAAATCATAGGTAAAAAAATAAGCAAGTTTAAAATTAAATGTTCTCTGAAGTAGCACATAAAACTTTGGTGAAGATGGGAGCAAATACTCGGCCAGCAGAGGGCCTTGGCCATGCTTTGCTCATATCAGCAGTTTGCATAAAGTTGTGTGCAACAACAATGGTGTCGCCCAGGATGAAGAGTTGGTTGATAATGCTCACCTGCTGGGGTGGCCCTTTTAATAGGTCTCCTTATCCCTCCTTAGTAAGAGGCTTTATTTATCAATTTTTGGGTGGGGGGAAGAATTAATTATCTATGATGCTATTGTTCATCCTTCAGACAGCTCTGTGGAGGGGGTGAAACCTGCAGATGCAACAATGATTAAATGTTTTTAAAGAATGTGACTAAAAATTAAATAAAGTGCTTTAAGGTTTATATATTCATGCAAGTGAAGTTTGTTCAGTGAAAGTACAGTTTAGTATTTTTGTCTTTTTAACTGTTTATTCTTAATGCAGATGTATTAGATAGACATTCATAGGGTATGTCTCAAACAACCAGAAAATACACTGATCCGGTGCCTACGAATCCCCATAGGTGCTGGATATCAGGGGTGTTACTGTATATTCAAGTCAGAAAGGGGGTGGGGGGGCGTGGTAAGACAGCATAGAGTCTAGACGTGCAATCGCGACCTCTCTGGCCAGACTTTTAAATTCCCGTTTTTTAACCTTTTGTTTCCAAGTTTAAACTTTTAAATTTTAGTTTAAAGTATTAAGGAATTATTATGGCCACTAATGGTTAAAAAGACTAAATCTCAAGTTCAAAAGAAAATACATTTTCGAAGTGCTAAAGATTTGGGGCCTAGATGACTTGAAACAGCCCTAGGCTCAATTTCTTCATTGCCTAAATCCCAAGGATTACCTGTGGAGGCTGAAAAGAAAATGCATCAGGCAGCATTACAATCTGAAGAAGTCATTTTTCTTCGCAAATGGATGAGAAGACAACAGGATGAGGGGGAGGCCAGTGGCGACCCCCTGAAGAAGTCAGGATGCCGTTGCTGGGAGTCCAGACCAGCATTAAATCTTTTAAAATGCCTTTTGTTGAATTGCAGCAGGAGCTGCAGTTATCTTGTTCCGCCACCATGTCAGAGAGAGCAGAGCTGAGATTTACAGATTCACAATGTATGCAATTAAATGCAGTTATTCAACCTGTGTTGACATCTCTAATGAATGAGATGATCAAATGAATGCTGGTATAAGTTCAGAATTAAATATGGTTAAGACACGTGTGGATGCATCTTTTGAAGAATTAAAAATATTTCAGACTGCTTTTTTGGAATGTAAACAACAAGTGATTTCTAACACAGAAAAAGTGTTGAAGGTGGAAAAATCAGTCATAGAATTAGGAGATCATGAGAAGGAGCTAGAAAGAAAAATAGATTATTTGGAAAATCAAAGTAGAAGGAATAATGTGAAAATTGTTGGTTTGCCAGAAGGTATAGAAGGACAAGACCCTCTTCATTTCTTTAAAGACTGGATTCCGCAAATATTAGGGCAAGAATTTTTCTCTGGGGGATTGGCACTGGAAAGAGCCCATAGAGCTTTAAGAAGAATACCCTCAGCTGGTCAACCCCCGAGACCGGTAATAATTCTATGTCTGAGTTATTTGGATAGAGAAGACTTCCAGTACAAAATGCGAGACAACGACAAACCCCATTATTGATTCAGAATAGTAGTCTTTTTTTATCCTGATCTGAGTCAAGATGTCATTCAACATCGACGTCGATTTAATCCAGTTAAAGAGGTTTTGTGGCGTAACGGTTATAAGTCTACTTTTTATTACCCTGCAGTGTTGAAGGTGTGTTACGGAGACTATCAATTTTGGTTTTTTGAAACTGATTTTGAAGCAATGATTTTTGCTGACTCAATGACGGATATAAGAGGACAAAGACATAGCTCACCATTATCTCCTAAAGAAAAATTTGGTAGTTCTGGAAACGGAAGAAATGGCAGAAATGGGAAAAATGGGAATGGAAAGGGTCCACCTCCTTCCGAAATGGGATCTTCGAGACTGGAGTCTTTTGGATGAAAAGAAGAATTTTCTTATTTAATTCTTTCTTTTGTTGTTATGATACTTGGATGTTACTGACTGTTTGGCTGGGGAGGGGGAGATTTGCACTAAATTCTTTACTAGTCATCAACCACTAGTGGGTGATCCACAACCAATTTTTGTTTAGGGGATTACTACCTTTTGGTAGTTTTTTTGGGGGAGGGATTTTTTTATTGTTTTTTTTATTTTGTTTACTTTTTTCTTAGTTTTTAATTTGTGACTTTTTTTAATTCGAGGGCCTATATATGTTGATTTGAGTTTTTATATAAAGATATTATTGGTATTTAGCAATAATAGTAGATAGGTCAAAGTTGAGGTTTGCTACTTTTAATGTTCGAGGATTAAATAGTCCGATTAAATGTAAGCGAGTCTTGGCGTATATTAAGAAAATGAAAATTGATATTGCCTTTTTACAAGAAACACATTTGAATGTGAAGGAAAGTGTGAAATTAAAAAGGGATTGGGTTGGACATGTATATTTTTCTTCATTTAATTCTAGAGCTAAAAGTGTAGCAATTTTGAATCATAAAAGTTTATCTTCTGAATTACAATCAGTGGAGGAAAAGGCAGGATGTATTCTTAAATTGAAATGTAAGATTTCTAGTGAATTTTGGACTTTACTTAATATTTATGCTCCAAGTGCAGATGATGAAGTATTTATTTAAGATGCATTTTTATGTTTGGGTCAAACTAATGATAATATTTTAGTTGGTGGTGATTTTAATTGTGTTTTGGAACCTTTATTAGATAAATCTCTGAAGAAAGTTAAAAAATCAAAGATGGCAATCCAGGTCCAAGCGTTGATGAAAGATCTTAATTTAGTAGATATTTGGAGATGTCTTAATCTGACAGAGAAAGATTTTTCCTTTTATTCATCTAGACATGAATTGTTTTCAAGGATTGATTTATTTTTAGTATCGACACATTTCCAAGGGAAAATACAACAAGCGGAATATAAAAGTCTGGTGATTTCAGATCATTCTCTGTTACATTTTACATATGAAACTTCTGAAAAAATTCAAATAGCTTATCGTTGGAGATTGAATACAATGTTGTTAAAAAATACAGAATTTATTGATTTTTTTAAAAAACAAATTAATTTTTTTTTGAAAGAAAATTCTAATTCTGTTCAAAGTAAGTTTGTATTATGGGATGCTATAAAAAGCCTATTTGAGAGGACAAATAATTAGTTATAGTTCTAAAATAAAAAAAAGAATCAATTAAATCAGTGTCTTGAATTAGAGAAACAGATCGATGAGTTAGAAAAGGGATTTTTGAAAGATGCTACAGAAGATCAGAAAATAGAATTATCTAGGTTGAAATTGAAATATAATACCTTGCAATCTTATTAATTTAAATGTGTGATTAATAGGACTAAACAATGGTATTACAAATGGGAGGAGAAAGCACATAAGGTATTGGTGTGGCAATTAAAGAAAGCACAGATATCAAGCATAAAATGCTGTTAGATGGAATTCTCTTATCACTTATGAGATTAATGATAAATTTTATTCATTTTATAAAAAGTTATATACATCTGAAGGAAAACATGAAACTGGATCAATTGATTTTTTTTATCACAGTTGAATTTACCGATATTAGAGGATGGAGATACGCAGGAGTTAGAAGAACCATTTACTGATTCGGAAATTAAAATGGCTATGCTGAAAATGCTGAGCAGTAAATCGCCTGGTGATGATGGATTTTCAGTTGAATTTTAAATTTTTTTTATGATGATTTATCCACAGTGTTTGGGGATGTATTATGTCAAGTTGGAGAATATTATGATTGACCTGAGTCTTGTTCTAGTGCTTTAATTACAGTAATTCCTAAAAATGATAGAGATCCTTTGAAGGTGTCTTCATATAGACCAATTTCATTGTTAAATGTAGATTATAAAATAATAGCTGCAGTATTTGCGAATAGATTGGCTAAATTTTTACCAAAGTTGATACATATTGATCAAACAGGTTTTATAAAGAATAGATATGCTTCAGATAATATTTTGTGAATGATTAGTTTGATTAATAGATTTCGACAATCTTTAGATCATCCGATGGTGATATCCTTAAATGCAGAAAAAGCATTTGTTAGAGTTGAATGGAATTTTTTGTTTAAAGTTTTGGAGAAATTTAAGTTTGGTCTTTCTTTTATTGGTTGGATTAGGGCTCTATATAGTAAAATGGTAGCTAGAGTATTGATGAATGGTTTGATTTCAGAATCTTTTAAGTTAACTCGATCAACTCATCAAGGTTGTCCTATATCACAAGCTTTGTTTGCGTTAGTGATTGAACCTTTAGCACAGTTGATAAAACAAAATACACAGGTACAATGTATGAAAGTTTTAGATGAGGAATATAAAATTAATTTATTTCCTGATGACGTATTGGTGTATTTAACAAATCCAGCTCAGTCATTTTTGCATTTGAAGGAATGTTTAATACAATATGGATGTCTTTCTGGATATAAAGTTAATTGGGAAAAAAGTGAAATATTACCGGTAAGTGAAGGAGATTATTCAGTTTATAAGAATATTATTAATTTGAAGTAGACTGATTGAATTAAATATCTGGGTATAATTTTGAATGTTAATTGTCAATCTTTATATAAATTAAATTATGCTCCGTAAATGAAAAATTAAAACTAATTTGATTAAATGGAAAGATTTACCTATTAATTTAATGGGAAGGATAAATGCAATTAAGATGAATATCTTTCCACATATACAATATTTGTTTCAGTCTATTCTGTATTTACTTGATTAATTTTTTTTTCAAGATTTAAATAAAATAGTTAGGGAGTTTTTATGGAGGGGTAAATTTTCGAGAGTAGCTTTGAATAAATTAACTTGGAAATATGAGTTAGGGGGATTACGTTTACCACATTTTCAAAATTATTATAAGGCAGCCCAACTTAAATTTATTAGTTCATTGATGGATTTGGTACGGCCTCCTAGTTGCGCTAAAATTGAGATGGCAGGTATTTCTGAATTTGAAATACATCAATTTTTGTTTAGGTGGAATATAAATTTGTTACAACAATATAATGTGCCTATATTAAAACATTTAATGAAGTTATGGATAAAGAAAAATAAAATGATAGGTTCTAGGGGTAAATTATTGGCTTTGACTCCATTGTATAATAATCAACTTATTTCTTTTTCAATACACAATCAAAGTTTATTGCATTGGAGATTTAAAGGTGTGGAAAATTTGGGAGATTGTTTTAAAGAGGGTAAGTTTTTATCTTTTAATCAGATGAGGGAAGATTTTGGTATTGATAAGAATTCTTTATTTCTTTATTATCAAATTCGATCTTTGGTAAAATGTATGTTTGGTAGAGATATGATTTTACCTAAAATGACTAAATTTGAGACTTTTCTTATGAAGGTACCGGATAAGGGTTATATTTGATCTATGTATCAAATATTACAGGATGGTATGGATAAAAAGGGTTGGGATAGATCTAAAAGTAGATGGGAAGCGGATATTGGTTTTATTTTTTCTTCTTTTTAACTTTATTTAAGATTTTATAACATGAATAAAATAGAAGATTACATTTAAAAAGAATAAAAGTAAGATAATAAAATTACAGTACCACAACAGTAAACTAAATAAACTAACCCCCCCAATAATTATTAAACAACATTAATAACCTAACTTAAAATTAGTCTAACCCCCCCAAAATAAAGAGTGAAGAGTTAATAAAGTGAACAATATTATATATAAGAAAAAAAAGCCCACTTACAAAAAAAAGATAAAACATAACAAGTAAAGATACTAACAGAAAAAAAGTTATCAATACTAAAATATCACACTTAAAAACATATTTAAAGCAAACTTAAAGGCATGTATTTAACAAACGGAGTCCACTTTAACCTATAAAAAGACATCCTATCCTGAATTGAAAAAGATATCCTTTCCATGGTCAAACAGGATTTCATCTCCAAATGCCACCTATCTAAAGTTAATATATTTCTGTCTTTCCAAGTAAGTGCTATACATTTCTTGGCCACAGCTAAAGCTAAATAGATAAAGGAAATCTGATAATCCTTTAAACCTAAATCAATTAGTGATTGCATATTCCCTAATAAAAATATATCAGGATCTAATACAAGACAGATATTCTTTCTTTGGCTTGGCTTCGCGGACGAAGATTTATGGAGGGGGTAAAAAGTCCACGTCAGCTGCAGGCTCGTTTGTGGCTGACAAGTCCGATGCGGGACAGGCAGACACGATTGCAGCAGTTGCAGGGGAAAATTGGTTGGTTGGGGTTGGGTGTTGGGTTTTTCCTCCTTTGCCTTTTGTCAGTGAGGTGGGCTCTGCGGTCTTCTTCAAAGGAGGTTGCTGCCCGCCAAACTGTGAGGCGCCAAAAACTCTGCATAATTTTACAATATTACAAATTTTTGATTTTTATTTAGGTCTGCACGGTTTGAGGCGTTATCAGCCCACTGGCGGTGGTCAATGTGGCAGGCACCAAGAGATTTCTTTAGGCAGTCCTTGTACCTTTTCTTTGGTGCACCTCTGTCACGGTGGCCAGTGGAGAGCTCGCCGTATAACACGATCTTGGGAAGGCGATGGTCCTCCATTCTGGAGACGTGACCCATCCAGCGCAGCTGGATCTTCAGCAGCATGGACTCGATGCTGTCGACCTCTGCCATCTGTTTACATCCGGTACCGCACGGATGGCAGTCTCTTCAATCTGAGGCGCCTGCAAGCTCACACCAAGACACAAGAGAAACTTGTCCGTGAACTACTCTTTGCAGACGATGCCGCTTTAGTTGCCCATTCAGAGCCAGCTCTTCAGCGCTTGACGTCCTGCTTTGCGGAAACTGCCAAAATGTTTGGCCTGGAAGTCAGCCTGAAGAAAACTGAGGTCCTCCATCAGCCAGCTCCCCACCATGATTACCAGCCCCCCCCACATCTCCATCGGGCACACAAAACTCAAAACGGTCAACCAGTTTACCTATCTCGGCTGCACCATTTCATCAGATGCAAGGATCGACAATGAGATAGACAACAGACTCGCCAAGGCAAATAGCGCCTTTGGAAGACTACACAAAAGAGTCTGGGAAAACAACCAACTGAAAAACCTCACAAAGATAAGCGTATACAGAGCCGTTGTCATACCCACACTCCTGTTCGGCTCCGAATCATGGGTCCTCTACCGGCACCACCTACGGCTCCTAGAACGCTTCCACCAGCGTTGTCTCCGCTCTATCCTCAACATCCATTGGAGCGCTTACATCCCTAACGTCGAAGTACTCGAGATGACAAGGCAGATATTATATAAACTATTAAGTATAGTTTGAATACCTTTCCAAAACTGTTGCAATCGATCACAAAGCCAGACAGTGTGCAAAAAGGTATTAGCCGTCTGGTCACAACGAAAACAGCAATCCAACTTACTAAGGCCAAACTTTTTTAGCTTCTCCGCTGTTAAATATAACTGATGTATAAAATTATAATTAATCATCGCTAATCTAGCATTAATCAATTTCCGAATACTATTCTGGCAAATTTCCATCCAGGCTTCTTCAGCTATTGTAAAACCTAAATCTTTTTCCCATTTCAACTTATCTTTATCCGAATCTTTTTTACTTTCATTTTCTTGTAAAATACAATACAAATCAGATATATATCCCTTTTTTGGTATTGAAAGTACATATTCCTCAAAATTAGAATCAGGCTGTAAAATCATATGACGACTACATATCTGTTTTACAAAAGATCTTAATTGATAATACACAAATACAGAATTTCCACTAATACCAAATTTCCTTTGTAATTCATCAAAGGAACAAAAACATCCCTCAGAAAAACAATCAGATAAATTTTTTATTCCCTTCCTTTCCCATTGTTTCAAGGTGATATTGGAGACTGTAAAAGGAACAAGTTGATTATTATATAATGGCAATCGTCCAGACCATTTATTTTTGAGCCCCAATTTGTTAAGTTTACTTGTCCATAGATTCAATAAATGCTTCAATATTGGTACATCATAAGTTCATAATAAATTTTTATTCCATCGAAACAAAAACTCATGAGGAAATTTTTCTAAAATAACCGCCATTTCTACCTTTGCCCAGCTGGGCGGATCATCCATATTCATTAATGCACTAAGAAATTTAAATTGAGCTGCTTCATAATAATGCTGAAAATTCGGTAATCTTAAACCTCCAAATTGGAAATCCCACATGAACTTTCTCATTGCTACCCTCAGAAATTTTCCCTTCCATAAGAAATCTCTAATTGCTTTATATAAATCCTTAAAAAAACTTTTGTTTAAAAAATAAGGAATTGATTGAAACAAATATTGTATTCGAGGAAAGATATTCATTTTTATAGTATTAATCCTCCCTAATAAACCCAAAGGTAAATCCTTCCACCTAATCAAATCTAATTTAATCCTTTTTATTAAAGGAAGATAATTAATTGAATATAAATCTTGAAATTCCATATTAACATTAATTCCTAAATATTTAATTTGTGTAGTCCACTTCAAATTGGTAATACTTTTATATATTGAATAATCATCTTTACAAATTGATAGAATTTCACTTTTGGCCCAATTTACTTTATAACCAGATAATTGACCATAATTTTCTTAACATTCTTGAATTGCTGGTAAAGAAATACCCGGATTCACCAAGTATAATAAAACATCATCAGCAAATAAATTAATCTTATATTCCTCATACCTTTAACATTTTCGTTTTGGCATATTAATTGTGCCAAAGGTTCAATAACTATAGCGAATAAAGCATCCTTGTCTAGTAGACCTTGTTAAATTAAAAGATTCTGAAATCCACCCATTGACAGCAATTCTAGCCTTCGGTCTATTATATAAAGCCTTTATCAATCCAATAAATTAAGAACCAAAACAAAATTTCTCAAGTACTTTAAACAAAAACTTCCATTCCACTCTATCAAAAGCCTTCTCTGCATCCAATGAAACCACTATTGGATAATTCATCTGAGATTTAGATTTGTTTATCAAAGTTATTAAATGCAAAATGTTATCTGATGCATATCTATTTTTTATAAATCCCGTTTGGTCATTATGTATTATTTTAGGCAAATATTGAGCTAATCGATTAGCCATAACTTTAGCTACAATTTTATAGTCTACATTTAACAGCGATATTGGTCTATAAGAAGAAACCTGTAAAGGATCTTTATCTTTTTTTGGTATAACTGTAATTATTGCATTAGAGCAAGACTCAGGTAATTGAAAAGTATTATAAATTTGTTGTAATACATCCTTATAAATAAGAGATATATCAGCATAAAAAGTTTTATAAAACTCTATAGAAAACCCATCTTCACCAGGTGCCTTTCCATTTGGCATATCTCTTATCGCCATTTCTATTTCATTTTCTGTAAAGGATTTATCTAACTCTTGTCTGTCTTCTTGATTCAATTGTGGCAATTTAATATTTTTCAAAAAAGAATCTATAACATCTTCAGTTACATCTTTACATTCCGAAGTATATAATTTTTTATAGAAATTAAAAAATTCCTCATTAATTTCCTTTTGGCTAAAAGTAATACCCGATTTCTTTCTAATTGCTGGTATAATCCTGGATAATTGTTCCTTTTTTAACTGCCATGACAAAACTTGCACTTGTCAAATACTGGTTTATGTTCAAAGGATGTAGTGACCTACTTCTGCTTCTGTTTCCTACCTTCAATGACTTGATTGGTTGTCTTGCTCATTAGTTTATCCCTAGTTGTGATGGAATTGTATTATACACCTTTAGTTATTAAAAGAGATTTTGTGGTTGCTTCAGGGAAACAGACACCACAGACCTTTACACACGTAAACCATTTTGAAAGTGGAAATGTCTGCTATTCCATTGTTGGCTAAAGCTGTGTAAACAGCCATAAAAACTGAAGTGATTCTTCGTTAAACCTAAGACAATAGTGTTTGGTGAGAAATGGCATCTTTTCAAACAAGCAACTTCTTGCTTCAGTGATCTGCGCAGACAGGCCGGAGCCCTTTGCTCATGATTCATACTTTTGAAGTGGTTTGAAGAAACTTCAAAGACATGTGAGGTCATGTTATGTGATTTTGACACTTCAAGGAGGCATCTTTAATATTACTCTAGTTTTAATCTGAACAGAAATACAGTAGCCTCTGGTCAAAGAGGAAATGTTCATGTTGTATTCTCTTAATCATGGGAGATGCACAAAATTTGTGGGAAGGAAAAGCCACTCACTTCAGCTGTCTCTTTGGAAAGAGGACAGTTTCACGGTGTCCATTTTTACATGGCCACTTTATGTAACCCTTGCTGTGGTTTTTGAAATCATCGAGGAAGAAAATGTAAATTCTGATACCTCCTTGTCAGAGAGGGAAATCTTTTGTATGAAGAAACAATTCTCTGAAAACAACTCTACAAAAATTTTGTGAGTTTTGAGAAGCCTATTGCCTCATACCTACTCCATAATTACTTTTGACCAACAATTTAAAGAATTCGAGTTTCGACACAAAAGTGACTGAACTTTTAAAGTTTATTTTTTACAATCATGCCTAAACTGTTACACTTTTTGAACCTCACACACACACATTCATGCATGCGCATAAATTAAAGTTAAGTAAGAAATGTCATGTAATTAATAGTGATTATAACATTTATTGTTTTCATGATACCATTACCTTGGTGAATTTCTATTGCTGCTGGTCTCTGACATGTAACACTAGTGCATAGATCTCTCAAAATATACAGCTTAGTTTGTAATATTAGGCTTTATAGATGGCTATATTTTGTCACCCACCTTTGAAAAGATAATTATCTACTTTCCCAGAATTTAGTATTTCTCCACTATGTATCCAACTAATTTGTAAACACTAATCTAAATGTTATTTTAATCACTTATCATATTGTACAGATAAATAACTCTCTGCATAAAACTGCCATTCCTACTCATTATGCTAATCCTTTTTCATTAAACAAAATCAATGTTGCCTTCTTCTACAATATTCATCCTGTCCATTATTATTCTAATCTTATCTCATCAAATTTTTAAACACAATCATCAAATGACTTATTGAGTTTATTTTATAAGTTAAATATCCCTCTATTTTTCTTGTCCCAGATTTCAAGTCAAATTTCATATTTATACTTTGTCAAATAGGCAATATCTTGGAAACTCTGAGCTCTATTTCCAACATCTTTCTAATAATACAGAATCCAAGTTTCTGTAATATCATGTGGCATCTTATTCAAAGGATACTAATGTGTCGACTAAAAGTTCTGAAGCTTTTGGTTCAAAACCCTGTAGTTTGTTAGTTTTGTCATTACCATATCCACTTGGCACTTGTAAATATGAATTCCAAAAATACCCTCGCTCAGCCACTCCACATCACCCAATCTTATCACTTCTTATTAGTCAACATTGGTCTATAAAAAAGAATCTTCCTTTACCTCATCTTAAATGACCAATTCATAATCCTGATCCAGTGATTCCATTCCCTCCCCTACCCCACAATCTAGGGACTCCACCTTGCGAAACCTTCAAAGAATCTTCTGCATCCAGAACATCATCTTTCAAATTATACATAAACATTGTATTGAATCTCCCATGGGGAAAAGTTACCCATCAGATCTTTGACCTCCAGACTAAGTAGAATCTCAAATGCTTGCTTTGTCCTGCTTCCTTTACAAGAATCCAATAACAGAAAGTTGGTGTACTTACTCATTGTTGATAAATTCCACAGAGAACCTCCAAAATAAATATTGTATGGTGTTGATAAACATTTGCCAGTGTTCCAGAAAGTGTTTTGATTTGATTTAGAGCTCTTCTTCACCGTGTTAAATGACAACTAAGCATGACTGTTGAGTAAATCATTAAGTGGTACATCAAATCAAAATCACCACTGGTTCCTCCCTGTGGTGGTACAACACCGGCTGACTGCAGGGGGAAAACCTCTGTACCTGCAGGAGTGTAAGGGGACAGGACAACACCTGGCCGGCTGTCAATCAGTCAGCCTGAATGGATCAAGACCCACTCGGTCGGGTGTCAATCACCCTCCAGGATATAAGCCTGTGCCGGCCTCACACATAGTTGCTGCAGCCACAGCCAGCCTGGCTCTGTGGAAGTCTTTGTGGATTAAAGCCTGTTGTACAGTCTTTGCCTTGTGTGTGTCTGATTCTGTCTAACAGCGCACAACACTCCCAAAAGAAGGAAGAGGAATTAAGACCAGTACGTGATACTCGCTCATTGTGAGTGGTAGCAGGCAGCTGCAGGGACTGTGACCAAGTTAGCTATATTTTCCCTCCAAAATTGCATCTTGGAGAAGACATGAATATTATCACCATTTATCCTCAATACTTCATCCAGGCCATTTTGAAGAATCATTGCCACCCAAATAAATTGCAAAAAAAAAATTGTTCCCTAAAACTCACATTTATGATGAGAAGCTGATTTATAGAGCCAAAGGTTGTTCGAAGTTAATTGGCATGATATTTTTTTAAACTTTATTTATTCATTCAAAATACAAATAGTAAATAACATATACAACAATTAACAATAAACATGAACGTTATATTTTATAGAAAAAAAAAGAAAAGAACCCACCTCCCCCTCAGCCAACTCTCCTAAGGAGAGCCATAAAGAAAGAAAAAAAAATTAAGGAGAAATTAAACATACATATTGAGATCTAATCAATGTAAATCAAAATGTAAATATTCTGAATATAACAACCACTTATTAATTAAAAAAACTATAGTTATCACATGAAACATATGTAATTTTTTCCATTATTAAACAATATTTAATCTCATTATGCCATCTATTAATATCAATCATGTTCGTATCTTCCCACGTACTAGCAATACATTTTTTCGCTACAGATAATGCTAAATATACAAAAGCAAGTTGAAATTTATCTAATCCCAGACCTTTCAGAGGTGGCAAACTGCCCAATAAAAATACTGTCGAATCTAAAGGTATTTTAATCTTACACAGGTATTCTAAAAACAATTGAATTTTCTTCCAAAAAGATTGGATGATCAGACAGCATGAAAAAAAGTTCCAACAGAATTACCACATCTAAAACACAAATCTGATTCATGAAAACCATATCTTTTTCGTTTTTCAGGTGTTAAGTATAATTGATGTAAAAAAATTATAATTAATCATTGCATAGTGTGCATTTATCAGTCTAGTTACACTATCATAACAGATATCTAACCGATCATCCTCGGAAAAAATAAAACCAATATCCACTTCCCATTTACTTTTGGATTTATCCCAACCCTTTTTATCCATACCATCCTGTAATATTTGATACATAGATGAAATATAACCTTTCTCTTGTACCTTCATAAGAGAAGTCTCAAATTTAGTCATTTCAGGTAAAATCATATCTCTACCAAACACATGTTTTACCAATGATCAAATTTGATAATAAAGAAACTAAGAGTTCTTATCAATACCATAACTGTCCCTCATCTGATGAAAAGATAAAAATTTACCTTATTTAAAACAATCTCCCAAATTTTCCACACCTTTAAATCTCCAATGTAATAAACTTCGATTGTGTATTGAAAAAGAAATAAGTTGATTATTATACAATGGAGTCAAAGCCGATAATTCACCCTTAGAACCTATCATTTTCTTTTTCTTTATACATAACTTTATTAAATGTTTTAATATAGGCACATTATGCTGCTGTAACCTCAATTAACTTTATATCCAGAAAGACATCCATATTGTATCAGACACTCCTTCAAGTGCAAAAGTGATTGAGCTGGATTTGTTAAATGCATCATCGGCAAATAAATTAATTTTATACTCCTCACCTAAAACTTTCATACCCTGTATCTATGTATTTTGTCTTATCAGCTGTGCTAAAGGTTCAATCACTAACGCAAACAAAGCTGGTGATAAAGGACAACCTTGACGAGTTGATCGAGTCAATTTAAACGGTTCCGAAATCAAGACATTCGTCAATACTCTAGCTACCAGTTTACTATATAAAGCCTTAATCCAACTAATAAAGATAGGATCAAACTTAAATTTCTCCAGAAATCTAAGGATATCACCATCGGGTGATCTAAAGATTGTCGAAATCTATTAATCAAACTAATCACACTTAGGATATTATCTGAGGCATATCTATTCTTTATGAAACCTGTCTGATCCATATGAATCAACTTAGGTAAAAGTTTAGCCAATCTATTCGCTAAAATTTTAGCTATTATTTTATAATCTACATTTAACAATGAAATTGGTCTATATGAAGATACTTTCAAAGGATCTCTATCTTTTTTGGGATTACTGTAATTAAAGCACTAGAACAAGATTCA
Organism: Narcine bancroftii; assembly: GCF_036971445.1. NCBI lineage: Eukaryota > Metazoa > Chordata > Chondrichthyes > Torpediniformes > Narcinidae > Narcine > Narcine bancroftii. The sequence continues at coordinate 181,265,652 of NC_091472.1, forward strand.
GGTAATTCATAATGTTCTCCAACTTGACGTTATATCTCCAAACACTGTAGAAAAATCATCATAAAAAATGTTATAAAATTCAACCAAAAATCCATCGTCACCAGGCGATTTACCGTTCGACATTTCCATCATAGCCATTTTAATTTCCGAATCAGTAAATGGTGCTTCCAACTCCTGTATATCTGCATCCTCTAATGTCGGTAAATTCAACTATGATTAAAAGAAGATCAATCAATCCATTTTCTTGTTTTCCTTCAGATGTATATAACTTTTTATAAAATGAACAAAATTCATCATTAATCTCACGAGGTTTATAAGTGATAAGCGAATTCTGTCTAACAGCATTAATAGTCCTCGAAACCTGTTCTTTCTTTAATTGCCACACCAATACCTTACGTGCTTTCTCTCCCCATTCGTAATACCGTTGTTTAGTCCTATTAATCATACATTCAAATTGATAAGATTGCAAAAGTTTCAACCTAGATAGTTCTATTTTCTGATCTTCTGTAGCATCTTTCTGAAATCCTTTTTCTAACTCATCGATCTGTTTCTCTAAATCAAGACTCTGATTTAATCGATTCTTTTTTTTATTTTAGAAGTATAACTAATTATTTGTCCTCTCAAATAGGCTTTCATAGCATCCCATAATACAAACTTACTTTGAACAGAATTAGAATTTTCTTTCAAAAAAAATTTTTTTTCAAAAAATCAATAAATTCCATATTTTTTAATGACCTCTAGGCCACTTGAATTTTCTCAGAGGTTGCATATGTAAAGTATAACAAACAATGATCTGAAATCACCCTACTTTTGTATTCTGCTTGTTGTATTTTCCCTTGTAAATGTGCCGATACTAAAAAAAAGTCAATCCTTGAAAACGATTCATATCTAGATGAATAAAAGGAGAAATCCTTCTCTGTCGGATTAAGACATCTCCAAATATCTACTAAATTAAGATCTTTCATCAGCGCTTGAACCTGAACTGCCATTTTAGATTTCTTAACTTTCTTCGGAGATTTATCTAATAAAGGTTCCAAAACACAATTAAAATCACCACCAACCAAAACATTATCATTAGCCTGACCCAGATATAAAAATGCATCTGAAATAAATATTTCATCATCTACATTTGGGGCATAAATATTAAGTAAAGTCCAAAATTCACTAAAAATCTTACAATTCAATTTAAGAATATATCCTGCCTTTTCCTCCATTGATTGTAATTCAAAAGATTAATTTTTATGTATCAAAATTGCTACTCCTTTAGCCCTGGAATTAAATGAAGAAGAATTTACATGCCCAACCCAGTCCCTCTTCAATTTCATACTTTCTTTGACATTCAAATGTGTTTCTTGTAAAAAAGCAACAACAATTTTCATTTTCTTAATATACGCCAAAATTCGCTTATGCTTAATCGGACTGTTTAAACCTCGAACATTAAAAGTAGCAAACCTCAACTTTGACATATCTACTAATATTACTAAAGGCCAATAATATATTTATATGAAAACTCAAATCAATGTACATAGGCCCTCCATTAGGAGAAAGAAATCACAAATTAAAAGCTAAATAAAATGAAAATAAATAAAATAAAAAAATAATTAACACCCCCCCCAAAAAAAACTACCAAAAGGTCGTAATCCCTAAACAAAATTTGGGTGTGGATCACCCACCAGTGGCTGATGACTAATAAAACTTAGAGCAAATCTCTCCCTCCCCAGCTGAACAAAGAATAACATCAAAATATCATAATAACATAAAAAAGTAAAATAAGAATAAGAAAATTCTTCTATTCATCCAAGAGATTCCAAACTCAGAGATCCCATTTCAAATGAAGTTGGACTCTTTCCATTCCCGTTTTTCCCATTTCTGCCATTTCTTCCGTTTCCAGAACAACCAGATTTTTCTTTAGGAGACAATGGTGGACTGCGTCTTTGTCCTCTTATATCTGGCAATGAATCAGTAAAAATCATTGCTTCACAATCATTCTCAAAAAACTGAGATTGATAGTCTCCATAAAACACCAACACTGCCGGATAGTGAAAAGTAGACTTATAACCTTTACACCACAAAACTTCTTTAACTGTATTAAATCGACATCGATGTTGAATGACCTCTGCTATTCTGAATCAATAATGGAGTTTGTCGTTGTCTCGCATTTTGCACTGCTAGTCGAAGTATTGCTTCTCTGTCCAAATAATTCAAACATTGAATTATTACAGGTCTCGGTGGTTGACCATGTAAATGTGTTCTTCTTAAAGCTCTATGAGCTCTTTCCAGTACCAAGCCTCCAGAAAAAAATTCTTGCCCTAGTACTTGTGGGATCCAGTCTTTAAAAAAATGAAGAGGATCTTGTCCTTCCATACCTTCTGGCAAACCAACAATTTTCACATTATTCCTTCTACTTTGATTCTCCAAGTAGTCTATTTTCCTCTCTAACTCCTTCTCACGTTCTCGCAATTCTATAATGGATTTTTCAACCTTCAACACTTTTCTGTATTAGAAGCAACTTGCTGTTTACATTCCAAAAAAGCAGACTGAATTTTTTTAAAATCTTCACAAGATGCTTCCACACGTGCTTTAACTGTATTCAATTCTGAACTTATACTAACATTCATTTGAGCCAGCTCATACATTATAGGCTGGATGACAGCATTTAACTGCTTACATTGTAGCTCAGAAAAGCTCAGCCCTGCTTTCTCTGAAGTAGTGGCAGAACCAGGTAACTGCAGCTCCTGCTGTAACTCAACAAAAGGCATTTTAATGGTTTTACTGCAGGTCTGGACTCCCAGCAATGGCACCCCGACTTCCTCAGTGGGTCGATGCTGGTCTCCCCCCGCAGCTCGTTGTTTTTCCACAAAATCATGGAGGAAAGCGATATCTTCAGGTTGGAATGCTGCCTGCAGCACTTCAGACAATGGAGTCGTCTTCCTGCGTGCTCCCTCCATTAAAATCGAAAGGCTTTCAGAATCGGGATCCACTTCTTAGGAACACACACCTTCTTCCAGAGAATTAGTAATTCCAGTGCCATCCTTCACTTGGTGAGTATTAGACATTTTTTTTTTCAGTTCCCACAGGCAGTCTTTGTGGTTTAGGCACTAAGGAAGTTAAACCTGAAGCTGTAGCAAGTTGTTTAGGCCCCAAATCTTCAACACTTCGAAAATGTAACTTCTTCTGCACTTGAGGTTTAATCTTCTTACCATTAATGGCCATAACAGTTCCTTAATACTTTAAACTAAAATTTAAAAAAGTTTAAACTTGAAAACAAAGGGTTAAAAACGGGTACTTAAAAGTCCGGCCAGAGAGGTCGAGATCACATGTCTAGACTCTATGCCATCTTGCCACACACCCCCCCCCCCCAGTTAATTTGCATGATAAGCCAATGATCAACCACAGATTATTTTAGAGTAAGCTACTAAATCTATTTAAAATTTGATGTAAAGAAATATGCCCACCTGCTTTGAATTCCAAAGACACTTCAGTACCATGCATGCGTCTGCATAAAAGTAGCAGTGTTTTTGAAAAGAAAGGTGTAAAAGCTTAGTCAGTTTTGCTAATACACTTCAACCAACCTTTGGTTCCATAAGCCAGCTTCCCATCATGCACTTGATTGGTTGATGAAACGTTTTCCAATTTGTTGATTTTTCAATCAAAACTCCTCTTCCTGTGCTGACACACTAAAGATCAGTCAATGTACATACATATATCTAATGGTTGTGTGTATGTATTTTAGTCTGCATAAGTAAAGGTGTGGTGCTATGCCTATATAATAAAAAATTTGTACATTATTATGATGTATATTGTTATGAGCCCAGAAGACCCCAAAACCCAGCAGCAATAGATATTCACCAAGACAAATGTTGCTTTAATTTATCTTTAAACATGAAAATAGAATCAGACTTTAACTTATCACTATTGACTTACTTAACCCCCTTCTCATTCTAAGAGCACATGTATATAATGTGTGTGTAAGTTCAGAAAAGTTCTTTGGTTCACAGTCCAATCTCACTTCTCATCCCTCCAAGTTCACTGGTTGCAGACAATTCTTATACTGTGGACAGAATTTTACATTTATGAAGTTCACCAGGCTTTGGTGCTTGAAAGGTAAATGGTTACCGCTCAAGCAGGTTCTTGTCGGTTTTCAGAGAGAGATTTGTTGTTCCAGGACATCCACTCTCTCTCTCTCTCTCTCTCTCTCTCTCTCTCTCTCTGACTGAGAGAAAGCCTATGTGACTCTCTCTGCTTGCAAAACCACATGACCCTCTTAGAACAACTCCAGACAATCTGTAACTCCAACAAGATCTTTCATCTGTTGCCTTTTGTAAAGAACAATCCATTAGTGAAGTCTCTTGGGCACTCTCCAAAGCTCTTGCGAATGCTGTGGAGCCAATATGTCTAGCATTAGCAGAGCTCCAGTATTTCAAATAAGATCTGTTTTAAAGTGTTTGTATGTAACATAGTCTAACAACCCTTTCCCAATTTATTTCCCAAAAACATATCTATATACTCTGTAACAAATTACACACACACACACACACACACACACACACACACACACACACACACACACACACACACACACACACACACACACACACACACACACACACACACACACACACACACACACACACACACACACACCATATATTTCATTGTATACGATGACCCTTGAAGCACCCAAAGACAGGGGTCGTCTTATAGACCAGATCCAAAAATGTGACCTTAAAATATTCTACTCAAAATACTATTCGATTGGTTCCACAACCCACTCAGACCCCATCCTACAACAATTTTTTAAGCTACCAGTATATTAGAAAGAAAATTTAATTGTAAAAATATCTAAAATCCTTCAAAACAACTAGCTTTATCATTTGAGGCAAAGAACTCGGCAAGCACATCCGGAGTCTTATTGTTTACACTGTCATCATGTGGGTCCCAGCCTGAATCTGATGACTCAGCTTCCGTCAATGTACCACAATAAATCATCCTCCGTACCATCCATTGCACGAGAGATACTGCACTTTCTGAAACATTTTATTACAGTCTCTACTTTTATGATATCCTACGGTTTGATCGCAAAAGCACACAGCACATCAAGTGATGCAGCACGCATTGTAAAGGATTTTTCAGCACTCGTCATCTAATTGTTCAAGCAGACATCTAGTGGTTGAAAAAGAGAAGTCAAACCACCTGGTATAACAGCAATCACAGTGGTAATCTATTTTTAGTGTTTAGCGTTAGTGTGAAACATATCCCAGACCAACAAACTCCGGTCCTTGCATATAACACCTGGCCACCTGTTCCACACATTGACTATCCATAGTTTTACATTATTTTTAACCATCCATCCTTTTTCATGAAAATGTTCAAAAACACGAGGTTGGAATTTTATTTTAGGTTTCATTTTGCACTTGAAGATGACCATGAGGTTTAACTTCGTACCATCAGCCATGCACGTTAATACCACCGTAAACCTGGTCCTTTCAAGGCCTGTACTTCTGGCTTGCACAGTTATCATACCTTTACATTCCACCATTTTATTACCTATCATGTCAAAATTTATGGGGGTTTCATCCATGTTTTCAATATTTGACAATGGAAACTGATGCTTCTGCTACTGACATATAATAAACTGATGAAAACTGATAACTTTATGATCAAGGCCTTTTGGTAGTTTCTGAACAATTTTTGTTTTTTGTCGTTAATACCAGGTTTTTCCTGTTCATGAAATGGTTGCACCAGCCTAATGTACCTTTAAAATCTCTACTTTTTTGGGGGGTTTAACTTTTCCTACTTCAGTGTGTAAGCTTTGATTTTATTTCTTGAATCTATGGAGCAATCCTGCCTCTGTACAAGTACCCATTCTGCAACGTGATTTTCCAACTCTAGCCAACAAGTGATTCCTCTTCTCATTGAACATTGTTTCTTTGGCATTTTCCTTCTTTCTCCACACTTTTACCATCTTCTCAGTTATGTCAAATGTCCTTGGAGAAGCACAGTTGGTCGATTCCTCGGCCACTCAATGACTTTTGACTTCAAACTTGCTTCATATTTTCTTCATTTTGCTGGAGGCTCCATGATAACACCCACTTTCCGGCCATGCCCAACAACTCAGTCAATGCAACACCAGCTCAGCCAACATACACATTTTCTTTGATGGGGGGGCTTTGTCTTATACCCCTGATAAAACCATGAAATTCAGGCTGAAATTGGAGACCCATCTTATCTGAAGGTTGTCTAACATGCCAAAATATATGAGATAACCACCATGTTGAGTAACTTTGGGGGGCATCTGAGGCGCTCTAGTATTTGCCAAAGCCCTTTCCTGCTCACGGTGTCGAAGGCTTTGGTGAGGTCAACAAAGGTGATGTAGAGTCCTTTGTTTTGTTCTCTGCACTTTTCTTGGAGCTGTCTGAGGGCAAAGACCATGTCAGTAGTTCCTCTGTTTGCGCGAAAGCCGCACTGTGATTCTAGGAGAACATTTTCGGCGACACTAGGTATTATTCTATTTAGGAGAATCCTAGCGAAGATTTTGCCTGCAATGGAGAGCAGCGTGATTCCCCTGTAGTTTGAGCAGTCTGATTTCTCCCCTTTGTTTTTGTACAGGGTGATGATGATGGCATCACGAAGGTCCTGAGGCAGCTTTATTTGGTCCCAGCAGAGCTTGAAAAACTCATGCAGTTTAGCATGCAGAGTTTTGCCACTAGCCTTCCAGACCTCTGGGGGGGGGATCCCATCCATACCTGCTGCTTTGCCACTTTTCAGTTGTTCAATTGCCTTATATGTCTCTTCCCAGGTGCGGACCTGATCCAGCTCTAGCCTTAGGGGCTGTTGATGGAGCTGGAGCAGGGCGGATTCTTCGACTGAGCGGTTGGCACTGAAAAGAGATTGGAAGTGTTCTGACTATCGGTTGAGGATGGAGATCTTGTTGCTGAGGAGGACTTTGCCGTCTGAGCTGCGCAGCGGGCTTTGGACTTGGGGTGAGGGGCCGTACAGAGCCTTTAGAGCCTCGTAAAAACCCATGAAGTCGCCAATGTCCGTGCTGAGCTGGGTCTGTTTGGCGAGGCTAGTCCACCACTCATTTTGGATCTCTCGGAGTTTGCGCTGAAGATGGCTGCATGTGCGACAGAAGGCTCGTTTCTTCTCTGGCCAGGACGGCTTTGCAAGGTGAGCTTGGTGGGCAGTTCGCTTCTTTGCCAGCAGCTCCTGGATTTCCTGGTCGTTTTCTTCGAACCGATCCTTGTTTTTCCTGGAGGAGAAGCCCAGTACCTCTTCAGTGGATTGCAGTATGGTAGTCTTCAGCTGATCCCAGAGGGTTTCAGGGGATGAGTCCGTGAGGCGGATTGCATCCTCGAGCTTTGCTTTGAGGTTTGCCTGGAAGTTTCCTCTCATTTCATCTGACTGCAGGTTTCCAACATTGAACCTCTTCTGGGGGCTTTATTGTTCCTGGACTTTGGCTTGAAGTGAAGGTTGAGCTTGCAGCGAACCAGCCGGTGGTCAGTGTGGCATTCCGCACTGGGCATGACCCTGGTGTGGAGCACATCTCGTTTGTCTCTTTCTCGCATCAGGACGTAGTCCAGGAGGTGCCAGTGTTTGGATCGGGGATGCATCCAGGTAGTTTTCAGGCTGTCCCTCTGCTGAAAAAGGGTTTTTGTAATGACAAGCCGCTGTTCTGCGCAGAGCTCCAACAGGAGGCGCCCGTTGTCGTTGCACTTGCCGACACCATGCTTGCCCAGGATTCCGGGCAGTATGAGATGTATATTATATATATAAAATACACCAAAGCATATATACATATATATGTGTGTGTGTGTGTGTGTGTGTGTGTGTGTGTGTGGTGTGTGTGTGTGTGTGTGTGTGTGTGTGTGTGTGTGTGTGTGCGCGCGTGCGTGCATGCGTGCGTGTGTGTGTGTGTGTGTGTGTGTGTGTGTTCTTTTTAGCTATTTTGTGTTCAAACATTATATCAAGGATGAAGGTTAGGTTTGTTTCTCTGTTAGAATCTGCAAGTCTGGATCTTATAACCATGAGGTCAGTGATAGAAGAGTAACAACTTTCAGGCAGTTATCTAAATAAATGGAGGGAAGAAAGCCCGCCTCTGATTCATTAGGCAGCTCTTCCACAAGTTGTTTTCAATTAAGGTGTCTCCAACTTTACATAATATCGAATAGTACATAAATATTATTTCACACATGCACACCTATTTGCCAATTGTTCATGCTTGAGAACTAAAAAAAATGTTTCTTCTTTAAATGTTTGAGAATGCTTAGATAATTCTGCAAACGGTATCTGAAATAAAGGAACATTCCATTTAAAAATACATTTAAAAATAAAAGTGAATTCACATTTCTGTTTCTTGAAATGAACAGTAGATGCTACAATAGTTTTCTTCCTGTTTGTAGAAGAAGTAGATCTCAGTAGAGTTCTGTGCACATTATTGCTGTATTATTCAACCAGTTTTGCTTGTCATTCATCATTGAGAAAAACATCCTCAAATATTCATTTCTATTGTATAAGATTAAAATATTTTGTGAATTATAATGCAATCTTTGTAGTATCTAGAAAGACTTTAAAACTTCTTCATTTTCAGCACTTAAATTAAAAATGAAATGGAATAAAAATCTGAAGAGAAATCAATCCACCCATTCCATGACTCATGAAGCTATTTTACCAACATCGCAACAAGGACAGTGGCTTTTAAAGTAAAAAAACATTATCCAGAATGGTAAAATTGCTGAAGACATGCTAGTTCGCAGTCTACATAAAGTATGTGTTGAATCTTACAAATAGAATGGCAATATTATTGCAGAGCACAGTAAAAAAATGGTAGTGTAGGTAAATGCAATTGGAAGCTATAGAAATTTAACCATATAACCATATAACCATTTACGGAGTGGAAACAGGCCATGTTGGCCTTTCGAGTCCGCACCGGTTCACTGATTTTGTGCACCCTCTTCAGGCATTGGTCCCGGTAGATCTTCATTAATCTAAATTCCACCATGGGGCTCAGGGATGCAGTTGAATAGGAAGACATAATCTAATTTACACCATGAGGCCCAGGGTATTTAGTAGACACACCTAAATTCCACCATGGGGCCCAGGGATGCATGTGAATCAGTAGACATTATCCAACTTCCACCATGAGGCCCAGAGATGCAGTTTTCTTTTGTTGGTGCAGACTGTCAGGAGACCTTGAAGATAATTAAATCATTTGTTCAAAGAGATAAGATCTGAAGTAAACAACTTTTGGGTAATATAAGCCATGGTCCCACGGCTGAAGTTTGAGACTCTCCAAGAGATGGCAACATCTCTCAGCAAGAAGAAGAACTTCAAGAGTCCAGCTAACGTCAAATTTCTTTTGTAATAATTCATTGCTATCCAGTTTTCATGTGAAAAATCTTTTAACATGTACATTTAACACCTTTACCGAATCAGAACCCATATAGCAAACAAATTCAGGCAGTGTCATGTTATACAGGAAATAAAGAGTTAAAAATATGAAGGACTTTAAAATTTAAGAACAAAACAGTCCAAGAAATTGTCCAGTTTACCAGAAGCAATTAATGGAAAACATATTAATGAACAACTGAATGAAAAACATATTGGAGAAATATGCTTTTCTTAATAGAGTTCAGCTTTTTGCAACAAATAATGCCCTGAAATGAAGCCCCAGAGACCAATGAAAAATATTCAAGTCAAACTACAATTTTTAGCAATGTTGGACTTCAGTATTCTGCTACTGCATTAGATGACCAATCAATAGTGAGATGTCACCTGATTGGATAAGTTAAAAAACTTAGTAATGCATGATGGAGAGCCAGTTGTTCTCTAAATATAAAATTATTTTGAACCATACGGAAAATTTCTACTTAGACAAAATCTAAATGTATTTTCACAGCAACAACAGGTACCTTCACTATTTTTTTTGGTGATGTATTATGTGTTATTTGTCTGCTTTTTGTTGTTTTAGCACAACCATTAGGATTATCTCTGGTGATGCATTCCTCTCTGGAGAATTATTTCCCTCAACATGCAGTTCTCTAAAAATCAATCAAGCTAAAATTATCTGGATTTATAAACTTAAACCATAAATTATTCTACTGTGCTAAATGCATGGCAATTTTGCAAAATGTGCTACTTTGAACTGTAAACAAACTTTTTTTTTTGAGTTCCAGAATTAGAAGTTTACTATTGTGACAGAATATACAGATATGTTTTTGGGAGATAAATTGGGAAAGGCCTGTTAGAGTAAGTTACATACAAACACTTTAAAACAGATCGTATTTAAAATACTGGAGCTCTGCCCGATGCTAGATATATCAGCTCCGCAGCATTTGCAAGAGCTTTGGAGAGTGCTCAAGAGACTTCACTAATGGATTTTTGTTTACAAAAGGCAACAGATGAAAGATCTTGTTGGAGCCGCAGATTGTCTATAGATGTTCTAAGAGGGTCAGGTGGTTTTGCAAGCAGAGAGGGTCAAACAGGCTTTCTCTCAGAGAGAAAGACAGACAGAGATCACTTCTACAGTTAACAACAGAAGCTGTGACTGGAACAGGACAAGCAGGAAAGCTTGTGGAAAGCCCCATTTGGAAGATGGCCTGGTCAAAGCCCTTGTGGTTCATGCAAGAGGAGAGGACTGGCTGTCTAATGTTTCACTTGGAATAAGAGAAACAAAAAGGAACTCTGTGGAGACCTGAAAGAAAGAAGTTATTATCTGGATAACCCTGAAGGGGCAAGTTTCATCAGCAAGACACTGAAGTGACCGATGGAAGTACATCAGTTCTGGATGTCCTTGAACAACAAATCTCTCTCTGAAAACCAACAAGAACCTTCCTGAGCGGTAACTAAGCACCAAAGCCTGGTGAACTTTATAAATGTTAAATTATGTCCACAGTATAAGAATTTTCTGCAACCAGTGAACTTGGAGGAATGAGAAGTGAGATTGGACTGTGAACCAAAGAACTTTTCTGAACTTATGTGCGCTTAGAATTAGAAGGGGGTTAAGTTAGGTTAGTTAAGTTAAAGTCTGATTCTATTTTCATGTTTAAAGATAAATAAAAGCAACTTTTGTTTAAGTAACCATTTGTCTTGTTGAATATCTATTGCTGCTGTGTTTTAGGGTCCTCTGGGCTCATAACACTATCTTGTAAAGGAATATTTTCAAATATTGTGACAATTATTATGGTTTGAAAAACATTCTGTTTTGAGATATACACATGTAAATAATGAAAAAGATGTGTGCATTGTTTACAATAAGTGTAATCATACACTTAGATGTTCCCTAAAGAGAAAAAGAGAAAACATGCTGAAGTTCCATGTTATTTAGATTTTCAGATGGTTGTTGGAGGACCTTGAAATCATGGACAGTACAATCAGTTTATAATGAATACTGAATAGAAATTGCAGTCGATCATCAGAGAAGCCATGAATCACACTAAAAAGTTATTCTCTCTCCCTCTTGTTCAGAAATATTCCCCCTCTAAACTACCCTAGCTGTAAATATCTTATGCACCGCAAAGCATACACGGTGGCATATTTTAGAGTCAACTTAGTACTTTGTAACAGCTGCTGCAAAGTGGAGTTTGAAAGGCATTCCATCTACATCCTTTCCAGATTCCTCTGACAGTCTGGTTTTGTTAAATGCAGTTATCATGTTCCTACCCACAGCCAAAAAAATCAAATGCCACTCTTTAATCTGCTAAGATTACGGAAATACTTCACTTAATGGACTTCCCTGGAAATGTATGAGAAACAATTATTGGCAAGCAGTTTACATCTCTTTCCCTTTTTGACAGTATATTTTTGTGTTGCTATCCATAAACATAATAAAATAAATCAGTCCATTCCCAACTATATCATTTGTCAATAACATCTCTTTGCAACCAACATCTGGTCTTTACACACCTTGTGTCTTTGAAACCTATCAGAAGAAGATTGTGGATTTCTCATAACAGAGAAGATCCCCTTCTTATTTCCTTGGTCTCAATAAGACAGAACTCAACTACCCTCTCTATTGCTGTAATCCTACTGAGGCCACACATTTACCATTCCATGGTCTGATAGCGAGATCTCCTGCTATTCCACAGCCTTAGTGCCTGAATATCCAACGGCAGAAGCTGCACACTAATGTTAAATGTCAAAATATGCTTCTGATTCTGCAATGTAAAGTGACACAGTGAACCCAATGGCACTTTAGAGGCCTTACCAGATCAATGGATCAGAAACTAATCACAGGCACCTCAGCTGTTCACCTTTCAACATAGAGCAGCCATTAATCTATTGGATGAAATGCTTCGACCCAAAAATATTACATCAACATCCAAAAGTATGGAAAGGTTTTAATGGTCATTGGACTCTCAACCTCCGGGGAAGCAGAGGACCGGCACAGAGCCACAGAAAACAGGGAGAACATCCCCTGTTTGAGAAGGAGAAGCAGACAAGATGATCCACAGGATGGTGACTTTGGTGGCAGATCAGTGAGGGGTTCTGCAGCTGAAGAACACTCAGTCATCGGGCTGTTGATCACCCAAGGCAATGATCCTGCGCAGCCTGTGGACTGACATTGACTGCAGTCAAGGCATTCACACCAGACGGTGGGCTGCTGGACACTGGCTGAAAGGGTACCAGCTATTGGAACCGGGATGTGAGAAGGTGCTGAAGGCACTGGAAGTTTCTTGATCATGTCAGTGTTTTGGATCTGGAGTTTGGGCTGCTGATGGTTTAGACTGGACTCTGGCTGTGGGGGTTATGACAGTGTTGGAAGCTAATCCATGGACACTAGGGGGCTCTGAGGGAACTCTCTTTTGCTTCTATTTTTCTGACTGTTAGAGGTGTTCAGGCAATTTCTGCTGAAGGCAAATCTGTCTACCTTACAGCAGACTAAAGCAAATTCCATATAATATTGCACTGTTTTTATTATATGACAATAATGGAATCTTGAATCTTGAACCTTTTTGCTGCCTCTAACTTGTCAGGCAACATATCCATTTTCCAGAACTCAGTGATGATATATTTCCAGTTGTGGCTTAGGAACAGAAACCAATGCTTTTGTTCCTTACCACAAAATTGTTTCCCAGTTGCTGACTCAGTTACATACCTGACAACAGCCAGAGACTGAGCTGGATAGCTTCCAACCTTGAAACTGTACTTGAGTATTAAATTTTGGACAATCACCAGGTCAACCTATTTCCTCCGTGCAATACACTTTGACTTCCCACTGCCTCACTTCATCTGCTCTTGCAAACAGGTTTTTGTTTCCTCGAGACCTGATTATTTGCCTTCCCCTATCTGGACTCCTTCATTCCAATGGGATCACCTAAAGACACGTTTCGGTGTTCTATCTCATTCACTGTTTCTGCGTGCAGCTCCACATCCTCCAAATTCAACTTTCCCATGTTCAGGCTTGAAGGATACAAACTATTTTACCTGTTCTCTCTCCACCCCCCCCCCCACCTTCCCCCTCTCCCCTCGCTCTCTCTCACTCTTTCTCTCTCTCCCCTCGCTCCCTCTCTCTTTTTTTCTCTCTCACCTATTCTGTGTCTCTGTCTCTGCCTGTCTCTCCCTCTCTCCTTTATGACACCTCTTTAATTAAGCTTTTGCTTATGAGGAATAGCATTGTATTCTGCAGCTCATCAAAGAACCACCTTCAGCTGATACACAATGTACAATTGTAAGCTAATGCTGGCGCTTCATTTTTATTTCTTGGGCAACCATGCTTCTGACAAAATCTCTGAAGAGAAATATCTTATGGATTTTCTCTCAATTAATATTTATTTATATAATATCCTTTGCTCGTTGTGCTTGAACGATGATGAGCAAATTCTACTAATTATAAAGTAGCATTTGCTTTAGCCAGTTAATTACGAAAAGATATGATGCGTGATAAAAAGTGAGGAAAGCCAAGCAGAAAGAACAGAATGGGTGGTTTTACAGCATCTTTTCGGTGAATCTGTAGCGATTAAAAGGAAAATGTAAAAGAACAATTTACTGTCAGGTCTCTACTAATGTCTACATTAGAATGTGCTGTTAAATACAGTCCTGTGGCTCAGTCCAAAAGATTCAAAGCAGATTTTGTAGTTGCATTAGCAACATCTGGTGCCAAAGAGGCACATTTTAATTCTGCAGATGTACCTGCTGGGTCTGCTGTACTAGAGCATATTGATGTTGTCTGCCAATTTCTTTGAATCTTGTTGATTTGCATTGGTCTGGAACCGATTTTTGGCAATCTTCCACCTTTGCAATCTGCTGTCAGTGGGAGTACAATAGTCCTGTAATGAACTCTGGCACAGCATTTTTGTGGAATAGTGATAAATCTGGACTTTGGCCATCCACAGGACTATAAATAGAGTAGCTATTTAAAGATGTTAGTTTATTTCAGGTGTTTTCATTCCTGGAGTGTGTTTTGATGATGGTTGCCAATGGATTCCCTTGCCTCGAGTTCTAACTAGAGTTGGAAGGAAGGCAAAATGTTAGCAAGCAATTAAAAGCAAGCATGACGTACTGAACCAAAGTTAAGACCATATATTTTTAATTACTTGACCAAGGAAGTATCAATGGATACTGTACTGCTGTATTCTGTAGGTTAAGGGGAACATGCAGGCCCTGATGCAGCTGTTGTAATGAGCAAGCCCTGATTTTGGAAGCCTCGTCTGAGCTGCAGGCAGTTGGGATTGGATGAAACCTAGGCACATCTAATTTTCTGACGGCCACTATGGGAAGATGATGAAGGATGGGAGTGATGGTGATGAGAAAGGACGCAGATGATGGTACACTCCTTCCTGGCATTTCTTGCACTCTGTTAAACAAATGAAATTTGCAGACATCGTTCCATACCAATTTTCACATCTCTGTGTTAGGTCTGCTTAGAAATAAAAACAGATATATCACTGCTGATCAGACAAGGTTTGTTTTAACTCTCCCTGTCAAAGGAACGGAAATCATTTTATGTTTCGTTTCAACTTGCAGTTTCGTAAGGGGATCATATTTCACAGATCTGGCATATATATTCATCATGGATTTTGTTTCATTTCCAGGTACTGCCTTTTTATATAATTCTTAATGTTGTGTTTCCGTACTGAGCAAAATGCTCCTGCAATGAAATAAATACATTTTTTTTAATTTTAATTTTTAATTTGGGGATCTAGCGTGATAACTGGCCCTCCAAGCCTTGCCAACCAAATGTGCCAATTAATGTACAAACTCCGTACATTTTATAGGGTGGGTGGAAACTGGAGCACCCAGACGATAGCCACGCAGGTCACAGAGAGAATATACAAACTCTTCACAGGGAGTCCCAAAGTCGAGCCTGGGTCACTGGTGCTATAATAGTGTTGGTCTAACCAGTATGCTAACTGTGACACCCTAATATCTAAGAACAATGGATTCTTCTGGCTCACTGTGTCCCCTTCCGTAGGACTGCATACTGAGGATGATGAGAATTACGCGATCAGACATCCTCTACAATTATAAGGAAATCTCAAAGATTATAGGAGTCAAAGCCCAAAATAATAATCAAAATATACAGATTTGTCCTTCTATCCAATAGGACTTGCCTCCTGCACCTCCATATCATGACTGTAGATTAGCATGTGATCCATTTGCCCTTCCACAACTTTAAAGATTGGTAGGACTCTACCTTCAGAGGCCAAGGATATCCAAACATTCTTCAATGGAATTCTTCTACATCACAGATGCGTCATTCTTGCATACAAAACTTACACCAAGTTTTACCTATTTCCCTCCCTTATATTAGCAGAACGCTTCCACCAGCATTGTCTCCGCTCCATCCTCAACATCCATTGGAGCGCTTTCATCCTTAACGTCGAAGTACTTGAGATGGCAGAGGTCGACAGCATCGAGGCCACGCTGCTGAAGATCCAGCTGCGCTGGGTGGGTCACGTCTCCAGAATGGAGGACCATCGCCTTCCCAAGATCGTGTTCTATGGCGAGCTCTCCACTGGCTACCGTGACAGAGGTGCACCAAAGAAAAGGTACAAGGACTGCCTAAAGAAATCTCTTGGTGCCTGCCCCATTGACCACCGCCAGTGGGCTGATCTCGCCCCAAACTGTGCATCTTGGCGCCTCACAGTTCGGCGGGCAGCAACCTCCTTTGAAGAAGACCACAGACAAAAGGCAAAGGAGGAAAAAACCAACACCCAAGCCCAACCCACCAATTTTCCCCTGCAGCCGCTGCAACCGTGTCTGCCTGTCCCGCATCGGACTTGTCAGCCACAAACGAGCCTGCAGCTGACGTGGACTTTTACCCCCTCCATAAATCTTCGTCCGCGAAGCCAAGCCAAAGAAGATTAGCCATAACCTGCATTGTTTTTGCTATCTTTAGAGTTTTGTTATGAAAGGACTGGCATAGAACCAAGGAAGAAGACCTGAAATCGAATAATTTGATAAAGCAACAAAGTTAAAGTCATAGACAAAGAGAAGAGTCTACATCGCATTTCAATTGCTAACACACATTAATTCACTTTTTATATTTTGTTTTTGGTGGGGGAGGCCTTAAAGATGCATCTGGACAACTGCAATCTCTGGGATCAGAACTCTAGAACTGTGTGTGGTGTTTTTTTTTGAGAGACGTGGCTTGGAGGTATATGACACTATGGTGGGATGATTTTATTCCAAGTTTACAAATGTTACATTGACATTCTAGGAACTGCAAGTCAATAGGGATCGTATGAATCAGCAGGGTGTGAAAAAAAAATGGGTAAAGGGGAGTGGGGAGCAGATTCTTGGATAAGCCAAAATGTGCAAATCCAGAAATCATTGGGTTTGCTGACTTAGGAGGTGGTTGGCATGCTTGAGTGGGAAGGTAGAGGGTAGATCATGGACAGAAGATGGAAAGGATATTGAAGCACAAGCACAGCTAAGGAACAGTGGATGTGAAAATTCAAACAGTGTTCCAACATAAAGCAGTGTTCAGAGAGCCTCCAGAAATCAATAAGTGCAGAAATTTTGTGATGTGAGCCGATGATGGTGATTTTGATCTTACTAATGTCTAACTGGAGGCATTAGGAACTCACCCCAAGTATGGTAATCCTACACGCAAAATGATAGCATGGAGGCAACGGAATAGCCTAGAGATAGTGTGGACTATTGTCCATGTTCATGACAAGCTGAACCCATATATTTGTATCATGTCTCTGGGACTATCACATTAATAAGGATAGATGCGAGATTAGAAACTCAGAAAGGGTTCAAAATATGTGAGAAGCTCAGGTTCCAGTTTAAAATCCTAGAATACCAGTGTGATAGTACAGATCTATCACCAATGTACATAGTGTATATAGTTACTGTATCTGGACTGTGCTTACAGCGATTGGCTGAGAGCTAAGCCACGCCTATTGTCTGGGCCGTAAAGGGTTGTGTCCCTAGCCAGGTCGGATCATTCCGGACTGGTCGGCCACCTGTGAAGAGCTGCTGTCTTTTGCTAATAAAAGCCTTGGTTTGGATCAACAAGTCTTTGATTCTTTCAACGAGCTCTACAACCAGGAAGGATCAGACTCTCTGAGTGGAAGATTAGAGAAGAGGAGTTAAGGAGGAGGGGGTGGTTGATCAAACAGGCAACTTGTACCAAGGTGAGTCACAGAGAATGCACAGGTGGAAAGTGCTGCATCTGCAAAGAATTTGTCTCCCTACGCATAACGATCTGAGATATGCTTGATCTACTTCTAACAATGCCTTCAAACTCCCATTTGATTTATCAATGGGGTGAAAGGAATAGAAATTTATGCTGACTGATGCGCATGGTAGGATCAATTTGGAAGGATCATGAGTCCTGATAAGGGCCAGATGGCTGAAAAGTCTGGATCTGTGCTGTGCATTCATTGTAAATCAGCAATCATTCACAAATGTTTCCTTTATTTTTTTTTTTAATTTATGTTGTCCATGAAAACATAAGAACATCTTAAAATGGGAGTAAAACCATTCGAAGTGACCATGGCTGATCTGCCCTAGGCCTCATCTCCACTTCTGAACCAGTCCCCATGACCTTCAATTGTCTGATATTTCAAAAAGATATCTGCTTCCTCTTTAAATAATCCCAGTTATCTAGACTCTACAATCATGAGGGGTAAGTAAATTCCACAGATTCACTTCCCCGTGTGAAATTTTACTGCACTCTTCAAGAACTTAATTATGTTGAATTCTATTGTATACTAATTTTTTTTAACAAAATACCTGTTTCTGCAGCAGGTAAGAATTTTGACACATATGTACATTGCGCAATAAAAATTACAATAAATGTATAATGTTAAATGACACACCCCTTATTCTTGAATATATGTTCTCTCATTTGAAATTCATCTTTTCATTGAACTGTCTCAATATCTGTCCTGTCATGGCCTCTGAAGTTCTTATGTATGCAGTGGAACTTTGATCTGCAAGAAAATATTCATGACCTATGAGAGGTTAAAATTGATAAGGGAAGTTTAAACTCCTGGGCAGTTATGAAGCAGTCCATATGGGGAGAGGGATACTCCACATTTTATATACAAAGGAACTTTTAATTTACAATAGTCATCTGCTTATTAACTGTGTTTTTTTTTAAAGTAAGGATCTCCTCTTGGCTAAGTTACTTTCTGTGGTTCCAAGCAACATTTCACATTTATGAATAGTTCTGCAGCTTGGCAATGAACACCAAAGATGAATATTTATTTAGATTTGATTTTATTCAGAGCGCAAGATATTTATTTCCTATTTGAATGCAACCATTTAGCTGTCAGCCCTGAGAGCATGTCCAATCAAAACCCAGCAAATACTAGCTGGAAAACGAAAAGGCAGCCCCACAGGAAGTTCAATATTGAATTTTATTTTTGAACCCTTCATTACAGCAGCTTCAGCTGAGTTTGTGCAACTCATTAGGTTGTTGAAAGGGCTGTTGGGGCTTTACTAAATGAAACTCCTGCCTAATCCAAGCAAACAACTCAGCTGCTGAGTTTAAAAATAGCCTGGAGGGAATAAAAGAAATGGTATGGATGTGTCTGAAATTGAAAGTGGAATTCACCTCCACCATAACCTACAATTTGAGAAAAGAAAAAGGATAATGGCTTCCACACAAGCTATCAAGCAAATGATTGTTATTTCACTCACTAAGCCCAAGAATGCAAATTTTAAATCATTAATATATTTTTACATGTACAGATTAAATATCAAAATATGGGAGTAAGTGCTCAGATAAATACTTTGCAAAATATATTAATGTTCTCCTTGACAATGAAGAGTTAAAATCTGCACCTGTTGCTCATTATAAATGCATCTGCAGGACTATTCAATATGTGATCCATATTTCTATTAAACTGACCATCTTATTTGTGGTTTCCTGGTGAACAGAACGGCTATCTCCATCCTAGGAATGAACTACAAGTCATTGACTTTCTAAAGTGAAGCGCCAATGCCCCCTGGTGGTTTTGGACAGCTTTCCAACAATGGAAGAGATATATAAAGCATTGTGTCATATCTGGAAGCCTGGAAGCCAAGGGGCTCTGGTCTTGTCTCCTGTTTTGCTCTGTGAAGAGGAGAAATCTAGTACACGTGATCAGTTTGGTAGAAAACTTGCATGACGCAAATTGAGTCTTGCCTGAATTTGCATGAGCAGAAAAAAAATTGCCACCTTCAACAATTGAGACTGGCTCAGCCAATGTCATATAAATGCCTTAAAAACAATGCCAACTTATAACTTTTGTATAAAAGGAGTTGTATGCTTTTTAGTAGTCAGTTATTTTTTTGTATTTAAAACCTTTATTTCTAACACACAAAACTTATAACCTTTATTGGTCTATGAAAAGTCTTTAAGTAATGTTCTAAGTGGTTGATTCTTCATAACAAAATATTGGTTTAAAAATTTAATGTTGTTCAATGATATTCAATGTCTTAATGATGCTTAACAATGTTCAACAATCTTTAATGTTCTTTTAGGATGCTTAACTTTCTTTAATGATGTTTAAAGTTTGCTTGAACATTGTTCAATGTTATTAAACAGTCAACAGAAATCGTCAGTAACTAACTCACCCTCCTCAGATCTCCATCTGACCACTCGTGAGGAGTAACCTATATTTAAACTCCCCCCCCCACCGTGTGTGCTCCTTTGTGCATGTGCTGGCCCCGCTGACAGTAATGTCTTGCTGCTTACATACGAGTTTCTGTTGTTTTCTTTCTTGGAAATATATTCGTGTAGTGCTTCCGATTGTCAAAAGAGAGCAAATGTTTAGATTCAATTTAAATATAAGTTGTGCATTTCTCACCCATCCAATAAATCCACGATTTGATTGGCACTGCCAATGGATATTTATGTGTGACTTTCTGTGTAATCTCTCCCTTAAATACACTCAATGACCTGGCCTCCATAACCAATACATGTACGTATACATGTGTTCTAAAATCAAAATAAATGACGTAACTTGACATCAATTTTCAATTGTCCAATTGGTGATTGTCAATCATAACTCAATGATGAAGAGTATTTTGAATAGCATATTGAGATCTTCCTATTCATTTTTTCCTTCAACAAACGGTTACCTGCTTATTACATCACTACATTTTCTGTCACAAACTTCCATTGGTTACTCTGCCATCCCACAGTAGAGCATTGCTGCACTTCAAACAGGCATGTGAGATTCTTTGTGATACTCTAAAATCCAGAAAGGCAATATTTAAACCCTGGTTCTTCTTTCGTACTTCTTCAATTATTGTTTATTTTTTTGTTCTATTGTAAAGAAAATACACTACTTAGGAAATCCACTTGACTTACTGGCCCGATAATTCCCTGGGGTTTTGCCTAGTTTCACATTATAAACTAACCACCGTAACCCCCAGAGGAATTGCATCAAGCAGCTGAAAAACCGCTGCACATGCTGTGTCTTCAAGGGTCACAGCAGGACCCTGAGAGAAGCTCTGTGGAATTTCAGAATGACTGTGTCAAACTTTTCCCCTCCTTATGCATCATTCTTTTTAAACAAGCAAATTGTTCTTGCAAAGGGAAGCCAGCCTGTTTCACACAAACTGTGAAAGGAGTGGGTTGGCCACCTGGTTTTATTCTATTTTGTTAGTTTGCATTAACTAGTCCCAAGAGGAGGGAAAAAAAGATAATTTATGTATAAATATCCTTTATTATGGCAACAAAAACAGAAAATGCAGGAAGTACACAATAGATTTGTCAGCATCTGGCAGGTCTGTTGTGCAATTCTGGCATTTTCTGGTTTATTTCAGATTTGCAGTGAGTTTTTATCCAGTAATGTGTTGTTAGTAATGGTATGGGAGACTTTTAATATTGGTTTCAAAGTTCAACACAATAAAACGGTTGATCTTGCTAACAATGAACCATCTCCTCATACTAAGTCCTCCCTTCATGTCACCCTCTGGCATGACAGATGCAAAAGGTATTAGATAAAACAGCTGATCACCTGCTGGTTCAGTTGTTATTTCATCATTATGCTTGCAATATCTAACTTGCCCAACCTCGCCCCACCCTGTAGCTGAGCCTCAAGCCCATGAAAATCTCCCAGAAAACTTCAGGATAATCAGCCTTCCACACAGTGAAGTCTGTAATCAGTGGTGGATTAACCATTAGGCTGAGTAGGCTTAAGCCTAGGGGCCCAGAGATAAGGGGGTCCGAGCCCCTAGGCTTCAGCACCAACTCAGTTAAGAGTAGCCTGGTCTCAGTTTATTGTTTTCCACTTACTGTGGGTCTGCACTGGTGAAACAAGAGACTGTGGGTGGGCCACAGTCAATGTTGCGCCGTTGCCAGGGTGATGCGTGTGGTGGTTTCTCGGAGCTGACGTGTGCGATCTTCCATCTTCCCATTTGAAAATTGTGCCCTGCAGATCAGGTAGGCTTCAAGTGTTGGGTGCTCCGGTGTGTGGTAGCCGAAGGGGAGTGTTTGAAGTATAGTGTCAGGAGCTCCAGTGACGGAGATCCCATCGCCTGCCTCAGAACACTTCACTTAGCATACACTGGAGCTCCTGATGCCCGAGTTCAAACTTTCCCCTCAGCCTACACCGGAGCTCCCAACGCCTGAGTCTGAACCCTCCTCTCGCCCTACAACAGAGCTTCCGACACCTGAGTCCTGATCCAAACCCTCCCCTGTCCCCTCATCCTATTGCACACGCACACTGGAATCCAGTGCGCATATGCGGTAGTAGGCCAATCCCAATAATTTTAATTTCTACATTAAAATAACTTTATTTAAAAAGAGGTTGTTTTAACATTGGGGATGTAGGTAAAATAATGAACAAAATGCATTTTCATTATAAAATGATTTAAAATGAAAAAGATGTGTGATTTTATTAAATAATAGCTAATTTTAAACCCAGTCATCGCTTTGATATTTGAAATTATTAGAGACTCATTCCATTCAAATGGGATGTGGTCATTTAAATGTAGAGTCCTGCCTGTGTGCAGGGAGTGGTTGTATGCTTTGCTCTCTCTCCTTCCCTCTCTGTCCCAATGCTCTGTTGTCCTGCTTGGGGCAGTGGCACTGGTGAATACAGGGAGGGAGTTGGGAAGTGGAAAATGCTAATAAGGCAGATGGTCTCTGAGCTCACTGGAGGGGGAGGGATAAAGGGGAGAGAGTCAGCACCACCAAGTGAAAGACAGGAGGGATCAGAAAGGCTCTCCCAATGCCATGACTCATCTGAAGGATAAACAAATACACACACACACACACACACACACACACCACAGAGCTTCCTCTACCACTTCGTGGTTGGCAGAAGCAAAGGTTTCCTGGCTGTGGCTGCCAATTTAAGAGCGAGAGAAAGAGAGAGAGAGAGAGAGAGAGAGAGAGAGAAAGAGAGTGAGCGTTTTGCATTGGCTGCGAAATGTGTATGCGCACAGATGTGACTGTGGAGCCTTGTTTATGTGCTCTCGCTCCCCCTAACATTAAAACCTGGCTACGCCCCCACAGGGGGTGGGGCTTTCTAAAGCTCAGCCTAGGGCCGGGTGGTAGTTAATCCACCACTGTCTGTAATCAGTGGATCATAGTGTTCACATGGTCTGCAGTTGGTTGGCGCGTCCATGGCCAATTCGGGCAGTTTCATCATGCAAGAGCAAAAGGATCTCACTCAGTTACCATCATCACTGGGCTCCAGTAATCCCATGGGAGGAGCACAGATCCATTACTTCTTGGTTCCTTTTAGTGACTGAGGATTCTAAGACACCATTGGACCATGAGTTAAAAGACAAAAATGGGTTAAATTTTACAAACTTATCAGCCCTCTGTTCATCTGTTTTGATAGCTAACAATGCCACACCTATTTCGTCTTAGCCAGTTTCAAAACTGAAAACACAATTTTTTTTGTATGTTTCTGACATACCAAATATTTATTTAAATGGAAAGTCATGAAAGACCAATTAAAATGTAGAGTGAATCAACTTAATCAAAACATAAACCTTTCAAAACACTGGAAAACATATTCGAGTAAACTCAAGTAATTTTAAAATATTCAGCACTTCAAATACTCAACCTAATCCCTCTCATTTATCCATCTCCAGTGAAATTAATGGGAGAAACTCCTGTGCAGACTGAGAGCGGATTGTGCTGGATTAAGTGTTGGAGAAATGCCATAACTTCTCATTCTATAACTGGAATCCATGAAAGATACATGCCAGTTGCAGGAACTTCAGGACTCTTGCATTCATGTGTACACGCATGCACGTAAATCCCAAACTTTCTGGCGCTGGCACAGAGAGGTACTGGCAAATGTGCACAGTACTAATGATTCTTTATGTCTCTGCACCCACTCACAGAAATTGTGAAAGGCATTTTGATAACAAAATGGCTGGGAAAGTAAAAATGATCATTCTTTAAAAGATTTGAAATAGGTTTCTGTCTGGAGTTTTGATTGAGATTGGCATAAAGCCTTGCTTTTGCAGTAGAGGCTCTTTGTAGGTTTTTGAGACATCCCTGATAGAGAAATTCACCATTATTTTGCAATAGTTTTTATTCCCCCAAGCCTGAGACTACAGTCTAAAAATCAAGAGTGAAAAGTGCCAGTTGAATAGAATGGTGAGGAAGGATGCTGGGCAAATTATTTCCTCAGGGCACATTTTAAATCAAGCTCATTCAGGCTTAAAATAGAGATGGCTTACACAACTGGTGGTCCAATGTTCCCTTCAGTGAGACACAAAGTCTAGGGGCTATAAAGTTCTTGTTCTGATCAATGTTAAACAGTTGTAGCTCTGCCCCGTTGTAAAATCTGCAGTGGCACTGAGTACCAAGGAACCACAAATTACTCACCATTGTTGGCACAGCTCTGAACTTCAGAAGGATAATTGGATATTTACTACTGTTTCATTTGGTGCTTCGTGTGCAGCAGGGCCACATTACCTCAACATTTACCTGAGGAAACTCAACCTTCTTGGCAGCTTCTTTCCATGATTGCTAATCTGGCCCAATGTATTCTCCGAGGCTTTATCACACCAGCTCCTGCCTCCAGTTGGAACTGTCCCGTCCAACACCTGACAATGATCATCCAACCTGTCCATCTTCACGTGCCCTGCTTTCCCATCTTCACTCAAACACATTTTCATTGGCCAATTAAGGATTCTTAACTGCAGGTCAAAGTGCAACTTTTAATTCCATTATCAGCAATATTAGAAATAGGAAATAGAAGTGTTCAAAGCAAATTTTTAAGAAGTTTAATTCCTGGAATTTTTCCTTCAGGTGCGTTCACAGCATTTAGCTCAGGTTCATTTTCACTTCTAGGAGACTCCATGTCAAGCCCTGCATGCTGGAAATCATAGCTGCTTGGCATTTGGAAAAGAAGATGTTTTGGTGACTGGGTTGCAGTATCTAGAATATGGAGAAAGATTGATTAGACTGGGTCTTTATTCATTGGAGCATAGAAAGTTGAGGGGGGGTGAATCTGATAGAGGTATTTAAAATTATGAGGGGGATAGACAGAGTAGATGTGAATAGGCTCTTTCCCCTGAGGGTAGGGGCAAGGGGTCATGAGTTAAGGGTTAGGGGGCAAAACTTTAGAAGTAACATGAGAGGAAGCTTCTTCATTCAGAGAGGGGTGGCTGAGTGGAATGACCTTCCGGAAGGAGGTGGTTGCAGCAGGGTCAATGTTGTCATTTAAGAGGAGGTTGGATGAGTACATGGATGTGAGGGGGTAGGACGGTTATGGGCAGGGAGCAGGTAGGTGGAATTAGTGGAGTTTCACATCAATTGGTGCGGACTAGAAGGGCCGTGATGGCCTGTTTCCGTACTGTAATTGTTATATGGTTATATGGGCCATAACCCTTCATCAAGTCTTGATGAAAGGTTGCGGCCCAAAATGTCGACTATTCTTTTTCTCCCGTTGATGCTGCCTGACCCATTGAGTTCCTCCAGCAGATTATGTTTTGCTTTGGATTCCAACATCTGCAGTGTCCCCTCTTAAATCAGCAAAATTGGCAATTATCTCCTACTTCACCCTGCTCTTGTGCAACCTCGATGTTAGAAATTGTTGTTGGTTCATTCTCTGCTCTAGAATTGCACGAGGCATTGAACGCTAAACTGTAGTCAATGAATCGCTGGTCAAGAGTAGATAGCATGTTCACGCCTCTGTGTTCATGTGAAAATCCTAAACTTGGCAACATAGTCATAGAATTTGCAGCAGTTCCCTGCAAGATCTGATGCACTGTTTTCACTTTTTTTTGCCTTAATCCCATCTGTATTTTACAATCTATATTTCTTATGTTTATATATTATTTAAATCAATACAAATTTTCTTTTTATACTTTCTGTTTTGGACTTGGTACAAAAATGTTTAGTCTGATTGACTGATTAATGCAGTTGTTTTATGCCCTCTTCTGAGATGACAGAACACTCATGAACAAAATAGAATGCTGGACATTGGAAGTGTCCTTGGTTGGGCCTGTCAAAAATCTCCGGCCACCTATCTTCGATAGCTCCTTGCCTCCGATAGGTCAGTAGTTAGAGCACTGGTCTTGTAAACCATGGGTCGCAAGTTTGTTCCTTGCTGGGACCTCAATTCTGTAAGGGGCACTGGACAAAGTGGCAACTCTGTCTTTCTTACGGTAGGCAAAGTTAAAGAATTTCATGCATGCTACATTCTAAATGTAGTATCACATGAAAATAATGGAACCTTTAAAGCAAGGGTGGTTCCTTCTTTGCAGACCACAAAATCTTTTTCTCAAATTTTCCAAAATAGAATGAGAAAGTTGAAAAAGTCAAACACTCCCCCCTGCCCCCCCACCCCCCTCGGCTATACCACAAATGTGGGCTGTAGCCAGTGGAAGTATTCATTAGGTTTTATGGGGGTTTGTGTGTTAGTTCACTGCATGTAACCCTTCTTCCAATGACACCGGCCCAAAGGTACTGCCTATTCAAGTCTCAGTTTACTCAATGTCGTATGAGTTCTTGCAGGTTACCCAGTTACAAGTACTTGGATGCTACCAAATTCATTGAATCCATTCCGTATCTTATTTATAGTTGATATATTTGGAAAAGAGTGTCTTTTATTGTATTACATAGATAATTCCTCAACAATGACAAAGCCCAGCCAGATTTCCCTCTGAATATCCATTACAGGATTCAAGAGACATTTGTTTCCTTATCCGGAGAGAAGTTGCGATGTCAAACTTAAAATCATGTGGATTAGCTGCAACAAATATCAATGAAGTGTTTAAGATAAACATATGAATTGGAAAAGGATAAGGGGAAAACCCTATTGACATATTACATGGGTACTAATGATTGAGGTGAAGAAGTGTGGAAACATTGCTAAAAAGACCAAGTCCTTCTTGATTCAAAGAATTTGAATGAGTTCAAGGAAATGCATTCTGGTTCCCAATATATGTAGGGCTAACCATAAAAATGTAACCTGTGAAAATACGGGAAAAAAAGTTCAATACTCAACAGGTACTCAATACTCAGAAATGTCGGATTTAGCATTAATAGTCATGGATTAAATCATTAAGTATGACAGCAGCTCAAGAATAGAAGGATAATTGTTTTTTTTCCATGCGTGAATCTCCACACAAATAAAGACTTTCTACCACTGGATAATAGCAAGTAACAACTGAGATTCCTGCCCTTGCCCTTTACAGGCTACCAAATGTCTTATGTGGAAATGTTTGCAAATTTACATACTGGGTATTAACAAATGTACTTGTCTTTCAGCTGTCAAATTCAGATTGCTGTACTTAAATATTAAACAATGATTAACTAAAGAGTGAATAAGGCATCAAGAATTGAGCTATTACGTGAGCTTCCAAAATGTGAATGTCTGCACTGCATTAACAATTGAATAACCTCAAAACTTTTCTGCCGCGTTAAATGCTTCAAAATGCACTCGATGCAATACAATCAATATCGTTGCAGCATTTATAGAATCAAATCTAAGAATGTCTTTATTTTCAGTTGTGGAAAATGAACATTTAACAATAAACTCGATATGTGTGCAGAACTTAAGCAATGAACAAGATCAAGTTTCAGGACCAGATTTCCTTTCTTATGAGCTTCTTGTTTCTTCATTTTAGTGTTGCATCGAATTATTATATCCAAATGGTTTTATTTAAGATGCTGCTTGTTAATCTTTGTTATAAAATTCCAGTAGGTTAGGTAGTAGACATTGATTTTTTTTAAAAGTTCACCACCTGTAATAAAATACAACCTCTGCCCAAAAGTGACTCTGATAAATTAATTAATCCATTAACGTTATTACTTGGATGAGGTCATTCGTTCCAGTACTAGTGCACTTGGATAACCAATCGACAAAACATTAATGTTTAGGAATGACAAGTTGTGATCCAATTTTTATGTAAACCAGCAACATGTAGCATGAGTTGGAAAGTTTTTGATCTTAATTATTTTTCTTTATCTAACATGTAATGCACGAGACCACCTCTTGGATTTCCACTTACATTGGGAAAGGCTGCAGTCATTCCTGCAGTAACAATGTCCAACACATTTATCAAATTTGCTTCTGCTCAAATTAACAGGGACAGACTCTGGAAACCTGACTGTGGTGAGATCCTATTAGTCATGACCTTTTCTGTTTGACCCTGCTCTCACTGGCCGGCTTGTGACTCCTCCCCTTTCTTCCCCATAAAGGCTGACATGCCACAAGCCTAACCCCCAGTTCGAGTCCGGGTCAGAGTGAGTGAGTAACATAAGGGATGCTGTCCATCTCTTGCTAATAAAAGCCTTCAGTTCCATTAACTTCAATCTTTGTACAATTGATCGTCCATCAATTTTATCAGCAAGATTTTGTTTTCCTCGGAACATGGACAAATGCTTGAAGTTGGATCACCTAGAAATCGACCCGGAGCAGCTGACAAATTTGCGCTCTGGAGCAGCTGACAAATTTGCGCTCTGGCGCCGCTGCTTCAAAAAATTCCTCACAGCCTCTGCAGCTGTGATCCAGGATGATGAAGGCAAGCTCCGCCTGCTATTATCATACATTGGGCACCGAGTCTACCGGATAGTCCGGGACTGCCAGACTTACAGAAGTGCCATGGACATTCTCAAAGACCAGTGCAAGGTACAGGTGAATGAAGTCTATGCACTGCACGTACTCCACTTGCGCAGGCAGCAACTTGGCGGAACATTCAATGACTTTGTCAGGGCCCTGCAGGAGCTTGCAAGGGACTGCAAATGTCAGGCTGTGAGTGAAGAACAGCACACTCAGCTGCTGATCAGAAACTCCTGTGTAACAGGCATCTGCTTCGACTATGTGAGGCAGAGGTTTCTTGAACAGAGACAACTGAGCCTACCTCAAACCACTGAACTGGCAAACACTCTGGAAGTGGCCATCTACAATGCTGATTCATTCTCCAGCTAGCACACGGCAGCCTCATGGGGAGCGCGGGCACCGCTCTCTTGGGAGGAGGGATCGCAAGCCCCCTCCCGTCCTGAGCTGACCTCTGCTGCCGTCAGCGACCACCCGATGTGCTATATCTGCGGGCAGTGCAAGCATCCAAGGCTGAGACTGGGAGACAATGTTCCCCCTTCCCTCAAAGAGTGCAGGCTAAGGAGCTAGGAAGCTCAAGTCATGCTTTGAGGAAGTTAAAGACAAACTGAAAATGGTCAAGTGGGATGGAGACCAAGTGGAACACAGGGAGGCAAAAAGGTTATTAAGGATTGTTTTATTTGGCTTAATTTGCCCATTATTAATCACATAATCAACAAATAATTCATTGCTATCATGTACCATGAGCATGCATGCAACAATTATTACTCAATGCACATAAAACATTGAAGAGGCATGCATAACCAGATTTTCAGAAATGTAGAATAAAGTTTTGTGTGTGTGTGTGTGTGTGTGTGTGTGTGTGTGTGCGTGCGTGCGTGTGTGCGTGTGTGCGTGTGCGTGTGTGCGTGTGTGTGTGTGTGTCTACTGTTATTAAGTGAATTGAACTAAATTTTGAACACAGAGCATTACATTCATCATTAATCCCTTGAGAAAGATATGACTTTTTTCTCAGAAGACAACACACTGAACCCCTCCTTCCCACGAAACTTACCTTTTTTACACCTTGGTCATTAAATATTTCCAGTCCCTCTTGCATTTTGGGAGTTTTGTTGCCCCTTTAAATCACCCTGCTTCTTTAAGTTTTGTCCTGGATCTTCTAGTGTTTTTCCTAAGTGAGTCTCTCATGGTGATTTAATCCTTATAAGGGTTGCATTGCTCCTTAGAATGTTTTGTTAAGATATCAAGGTTCCCTTATTGTCATGTACATAAATACATAATATTTGTTTACTTTGCTTGGCCAAAAAATAAGCACCACTAATCCAAGAAGATAAAGAAAAGCAAAAGAGAGACCCTTCCGAGATATCACGTCACCTCCTCTACCTCCTGCACTCCCCTAACCTCCGTAACAGCACAGGCCATCAAGTCACCCCGTCGGCCTCTGGATTCGAACCACCGATATGATTAGGAAGCAGGTAAATGTCTACAAAGGAGCAGCAGTCATGGTAAAGTTATATATTAAGAGAGAGTGTCTGATGTCTTCTGCAAGAATTTTACATTCAAGCATATTTGAGAGGGCTGTCGTTTTAATGTTTCTATTTCTTAGAACACCAACATATCCAGTGATGAACATGTGTTCGGTCTTGGTAGCATACTCTGTACCGAATTGATAAGGTGTGTTTTTGCATGTCTGAGTGCTGGAAGTCACCTGACAGGTTTCTGAGGCAGACCGCAGACTGGGAAAAGCCAATTCAATCCATGCTCATGGATTTTTCAAGCAGTCAGATACAGTGAAGCATGAAGAAAGGAAGTTATGAGAAAATATTGCTTACACAGACACATGGGATGAAGTGAGGGATAAATATATAACAGAACTGCAGCTGCAACTCCTACAGGATTAAATTGCAAAACTACAGAGATGAAGTGTGGCTTAAAACCAGTGCGGTAGAACAGTATCAGACTGCCTCATAAATTAAAAAGAGAAAAAAATGAATATTTTCAATACATTAGTTCATTTCTAAATTTGAAAATGTTTCATGTACAGCGAGGTATTTTTACTTGAAACTAATTCTAGAAAGTAGATTGTAGAAAAATGAATGGAACAAAATCATACTCCTAATCATCACCAAATAAATTCAAGATGTAACTTCAAGTTTTAGTATGCCTGCATTTGCTTTCAAAATACCATCTGACAGGAAGTGTTCTCATTAAGCCTTGGTAGTTTATATGAGCTGCACAATCTGTTGAACAAAGTAATCTTTATAAAATCCCTTACATATCATCTTAATTTGTGAATTATATATAATCGATTCACACAAATTATTAATTGTTCATGTGCAATTGTATTACTTTTGAATTGTGGTCCTGGTTCTGGATGTAAGTGGGACAACTGCTTTTCATACATTTTACTTTCTCATACATCAAATGAGTTTCTCTCCAGCTAGTTCAAGAATAAATGTTGACCTGAAAACCAAGGATAGCCCTATCCCTTGGCTCCTCTGATAAAGAATATTTTTTACACTGATTTATTCAAATAATAGCACGATTGGCATTGCAACAGTGCCTCAATATTGATCTAAAATTCCAAAATAATTTTTGGCCCAGAATTTCTTACATAATTCTGGTGAACATCAGAATAACCACAAATCAAATCAGTGGACTCTAAGTAAAGAAAATGAAACATTATGAGGCATATATCTGCAAACTCAGCCGTTGATTGTTTACACTAATTCATGGTTATTTTATGTTTGGGGATATTTTAATAGGAAAGATTGGTATAATTTGAATTCTGCAGTATAGATGCATATTAACCTTCAGGTTATAATGAAAATATATATATAAGACCAGTGACCTCTCCCTGGATTGAGGCTAAAAAAAATGTCTGATTCAGTTGGAAATACTGTCATCAAAATACTTTCACAATGAATACAATTGGCTACCTACCCTTGTTAACATTTTCAGTTCATCTTCCTTTTTAATCTACTAGCAGCATACTTGTGTTCTTTAATCTTGTGAGAGCCTTGTAAAATATGAAACTGATGCCAAAATCCAGGTGTCTTGGTCGCAAATGATGATTTGCCATTTTGAATTCCATGTCAGCCAAATGATAGATGATTTCATAACTACATAGAATAAAATACATAATTAGAAAACCACATAATAAGTTTTCCAGTGTGGTCAGATAAGTTCAAGCTTTCATTTTTTTTTTCTCTCATGGATTCTAAAATTAATTCTTCATATCAAAAATTAGTTCATTGGACTCTTTAAATTGGATAGTTAAGATTGGCATTTTGGATGTACTATTTATTCCACTCATTCAATTTAGATTCATGAACTGATGATTCAGTGTTTCAAGGTTATGATACCTTTCTCAGTCTGAACCAAACGACGCACTTCACTGCATTTTTCAAAAGACAGTGATCACCTTTTCAAAGCAACCATCATAATTCACCAACAATTAAATGGGAAGTCTTAACAATGACTTATTGAATCCAATGCCATGTGCAGGTGAATGACAAGTTTATTTTCCTGCACAAAGCTGTAGCATTTTTACAAAGAACAATTGATGTAATTTACACTCTGAAGTCAGGTTCATGGTCCCTCATTTGTGTTTGAAGTTCAGCTCTCAGTCTCGGTTCAACACTCCAGTGCACCCTTCATCTCTCCTTTCGATAAAGAAGCCTTGGATATTGGTCTGTCTCATGATTTGATTCATTGTGGAGAAAACATGAAAGAATTAAAAATGTCACTTTTACTTCTATTTGTGCATCACATGGGATATTAAGCAATGGTGTAATTTAATCGAAAGACAAAAATAAATATTGGAATACAGAAGACATTTTTCTGTGAGAGTTAACGACATTTATCAATTAAAAATGTGTGAATTTATAAATCCAAAATAAATAACTTAAAATGCTCTAGTCAGGGAGAGGAAGGTAACATTTGCATTTCATGATGGTTTTCACCCATAAGAGAGGTGACGGAACCTGCCGAGAGTTTCCAGTATTTTCTGTTTTTGATCTGCACAGAACAACCAGCTTTTTAGCATTTCTTTCCGCTCCTTCCTATGGCCCAAATTTTGATGCCTTTGTCACTAAACAAATTACTACCATTGAACAACTGGAAACATTTGTAATGCCTGAGTTTAATGATATTCCTCTATAGATTTAATGAAGCAGACTATTTATCAATAACCGTGCCTTCATTGAAGGGAATAATATCCCAAAAGTCATTACCCCAAATGTAATCAAGCTGAAAGATCATTTTAACCAAAGGCAGGTTTTAAGGAAGGGCTTAAAGAAGAAACAAAAGGTAGATTTGAGAAGAGGATTTTGAAGCTTGAATTAGAATGTTCTCAGAGAACATATTATTTAAAATGTAAAGTTTTGACAAGGTTTCTGTCAGGACCCAGTTACACGTTTATGAAGGTTTTATGTTCCATGGTTTATTAAAGTCTTTCCAAAAATTTGTGGTGCCATTTTTCTTCTATCCCTCACAATAATGGGTCACACCCAGTCTAGCCAGTCATCAGATTCACAGCCGCATTACAGGTAAATGAGCAAATGGTGTGGTGAGCAGGTTTTTAGCCCCACATAGAATTATAAGCACAAATATAGCAGCTGGATAAATAATTCAGTGCATGAAATGGAATGAATAAAAATCCTATGCTTCGAACTGTGACGTTTTAGCTTTAATGCACTGCCCAATAAAATGCATCCTTTTTATGCCCGCAAGTTGTTAAACACTTGGAACCAAATTTTTCTTATTGGCAAATCTATTGCTGGAAGTGCACTAATGCTTATTCCTTTATGCACACAGTCACCTTGCTCCATATCATCTTACAGTATATGGTATTACCAATGATGTGACTATTGCATCCGTTTCTGATCAGTACTCGACGTATGTCTTGAAAACTGTTAGGCATCAGATGCAGCCTGATCTGCTGTGCATTTCTAGCATGTATATATTTATTTTGGATTTTCAGCAAATTCAGATTTTATTTTTAGATGTAGAAATTTTTAGATTTCAATTTTAGATTGAAGGTAAGACTAATGTACTGTTATAGATACATTCCTATTTTGGTCAATGAAGGTTTTACATAAGCTACTTTTTCACAGTAAGCTGAGCATACTAGAGATAAAATTAGATTTGATAATATCCCTTATACAACTTTTCTTAGTGTGGTAATGTTCGTAAGAGGGCTTTCCATAAATGACCAGCAAACTGGAAGAAACATTAACATTTTGAAATCTACAGTCACTTCTGTCATAATGGATTTCTTTATGAGTGCACTCTGCATCTGTATCCAGTTACTGCAGGTGTCAGGTTTTTTTTTTCTGATTTTGGAACAAAAATCTAACCAGCACAGTAGCATCAGCAAAATACCAAAACATCAGCGGTTAAACAACAGCAAACAACAGTAGGCTTTTTTGAGCGCCAACATGATGCCACACGTGGAAAAGTCACACGAAACAATGTTTCGTACTTACCAAACAAAACTTGATCTCTACTTACAAAAGCAGATGACCTCCCCAACACCTTCCCACCACCACCGCTGCCGCCGGTCCCCGACAACTGCCACTGTCGGTCCATGACTACGGTCCCTGCTCCTGCCTGGGAGCCCGAGGGGACATCTTCGATGCAGATGGCACCGCACCTGATTTAGAGAATGGAGTTTTCATCGCCGACTCAGGCTGCAGCAGATGTTGAAGACTTGGACCCAGCTCCATTTGGCATCTTCCTGGCCAGCAGCAAAGATTTCTTTTTTTTCCCACTGTTATTGCAATCAAACTGACGCCAACAGAGTGTCAGAGCCCCGCATGGGAAAGTCAGGTATTGAATTTTTTTCAACTTGTGACATCATGTCAGCACTAAAAAAAATGTCGATGTTTGGATCTTTTCAGCTTTCAGATAAGAGGTACTCGACCTGTAATTCTGCCTCGCCCACAGGAAGAAGAATCTCAGGGTTGTATGTGATGTCATGTATGTACTCTGAATAAATCTGAACTCTAGTGGATTGGTTAGAAGCAGCTCCCTGTCAGTTCACCTTCTTGGGATATTGGTTTTTCAATAGTTACTCTAAGAAAATTAATGCATCTACCTGGCTTATATCGGCCACTTCAGAGAGCATTTAAAAACTCAACACATTTTTGTATGAAACATGCCTAAGCTGAAAATTGCAATTTTCCTAATTTTTAAAACATAAATGAATCAGCTGAGTTCTCACAATTCTTCAGTGTTATTGTCATTTTTTTATGATTCCTTGTTTCATTTCCTTGTCCTTAAAATCTTAAACTGAAATTCCGGCTTGAATTCTCATCCACTAAAACATTAATCACTTCACTAGGTGCTCTCTCATTTGGTGATTTCAGTGTTTCTGTGTGATCTTTGTTTATTATTATTTATAACCTCCTAAGTTTAAAATCACCCATTAGCTGATCAGAAACAGGGACTTGCTTATGAATATGGAAACAATACTTTGTGATGAGCAGAGGAAAGGTTATCAAGAAAGAATCTGCACTGCAATGTGCACTTCATTTGGATACATTTCTACTTCAAGAGACAACCACAGTCATATTTTGAATCCGCTATCTCATTTCTCACTTGCTTCCATTAACGATTCCTACACACACACAGATCTGTGGTACAGAATGACTCATTCAAATGACAGAGATTTAGAAGCAAGTAATTCAAGAGCAGTTAAGCTCAATTCGGAGCGATGGGGTTAGGGACTGGTAGAAGGGTAGTATGCTGTCATCAAAATATTGAAGGTAAGACTAATGTACTGTTATAGATACATTCCTATTTTGGTCAATGTAGGTTTTACAAGCTTTCCACTGAAAAATGTATGCAGACTTTGATGTCATAACCACACGTACACAAAAGGGGGCTCATGAACTGTGAAAATTGTTCATATGAAAGTTAATATAAAGACCACTTGCAATATTATACCTCACATGATAATCAAAGCCATTTGCCAGCATTTGAAAAGTACTGTACTTTCTAAACTTTTAGCTGAGTCCAGGATATTTAATGGGGCTGATGCAAATCTGGTGCTATATCTCATTAAATTGATGTAACACAGATGTCTATTATGTCACCTTGAATTTGATTCATATATAGGCTTTAGCCACCAGCCAAATATGCTTGGCCAAGTAGCTAATGTTTTTAGACATAAGGGCTTCACAATTTGTAAAAGAAATTCTCACAGTTGGTAAAAAGAGACCGTGTTTGGTTTTGTAAGTTAAATTCAGTTGTGTCAGAACGAAACAAGTTGACCATGAAATGTGACAGACAATGTCACACTGATAATTTCCAAAGATTATTGTGGTGACAAATACCCCATATTAATATGAAATCAGCCTTCTGACTAGAAGATGGAAACTTTAGAACGAATAGGTAAATAAATATAATAAGTATTTCAGAATCCGTCTCTCCATCTTTATAATTCAAATCAAAAGTTTTGTTCCAACCTTTGTCAGGTAAGCCATTAATAGCCACTGAGCCACCATGAACCTCTGGATACTTTTCTTCTTTACATTGTCCAAGGCCATTTATGATTCATTAAATTTTACTTGTACGTTTCCTGATATTTTGAAAAGTGAAATCAAAATGAAAAAGAGAAAAGAATGCTGGGGTTACAGAGCATGTCAATCACCAGCTGTCAAGAGAAAATGCAGGATTACAATACACAAGCAGAGGAAAGATGAAATTAGGAGGAGCATGAGGTAGTTTGAATACTGGGAGTATGTTTACAAATTGAATGATTTCTGATCAGGAAATGGAGGATATTAAAGGTCAAATCAGGGAACAATAAAAATATCTAAAAGTAACAAAGCCCATGGGACGAAAAATAGATGTGGTAAATTGTGAATAAAAATCTAATGGTCAGAAATAAAATAGAAATACAGTAAAACACTTGGTATGCGGCACCTATGGGGATTGGAGGTAAGTGAATTTGCAGGTTGCTTGAGATTGGGTGGTGATAGATTGGTGAACTAACCCCTAGGAAACTTTTGCAATTTTTATCTTTATTTTCTGCAAATTTTTTGCCAGTTGCTTGAGGCTGCCAATTTATTGAATTCCAGATAATGGGAATTTTATTGTACATCATTGTTTCACCAATTCCAGAAAAAAGAGCGAGAATATCCAATATCATAAATACCGACTGAAGAAGCTCGGCAGGTCAAAAAGTGTATTTTAAATAATAAAGATAAAGATGCAAAACCAATGTTTTGGAATTGATCCCTTCATCAAGGTATGTTCAAAATGTAGGAAGATGTCCAAACAAAATGGTGGGTGAAGGGAGGCACAGGGGGAGGAACACAAACAGGATGTAATAGGTAGTTAAGGGAGGGACGATCCACCAGCAAACAGAGAGAGGGGTGGATGGCTCTATGAAAGAAGAGGGAAGAGGTAGGGAGCTGGAGGAAAGAAGGCTCAGGGAAAAGAGGTATAACAGGGAGTGGGCTAGTAGAAACCAGAGGCTGATGTTTATGCCATCCTCCCCATTTTCTGTTGTGCCCTCCCTCATTTATCTATGTTTACCTCTTGCCTGTGGGTCTTTGTTCCTACACCTGCCCTTCCACTCCACCATTTTATTCAGTCACCTGCTCATACCTTGATGAAGTGCTCAAGCCGTAATGTTGGTTATGTATCTTTATCTTTGCCATGTAAAGTACGCTGTTTGACCTGTATTGTGTTTTTATTTCGATCATGATGTCTGCAATCTTCCATGTTTTAGTACTGTCAGAACTTTGACTGATTTATTATTTGTAGAAAGAATGCTGAAATTATGAAGGATGATTCATTGAATGGAATTTCTCTTGTTGGAATGTTGTTTTATTTAGTTTGCTGTAAGTAATTAATAGTTTCATATCAGTGTTCAAGATGGAATTTATCCTTTCTTTGAATTAAATTTGAGTCTATCAGGTGAAACTGCCTTTCTTTCTGAAATGTTAAGCAAATCTAATGGTTGTCAATAAACTGGAGAAACTATTTTGAAGTGGCATTGATTTGCCAACTGGATACTTGAGGCAGGAGATCATCATTTAAATCTCCACTTAATTTAACATTTAAACTCCTTTGACTGGACCAGAGTCAACATTTCTTAGTCAAACTGTGAAATGGAGTGCTGATCTCAGATACCAAGGGAAAGAAGAGTGAGGAGTTAGAGAAAGATGGTAGGGAAAGGAGGACAGACCAATTAGTTCTCTCGACATAACCATATAATCATAACCATATAACCATTTACGGAGTGGAAACAGGCCAGGTTGACCTTTCAAGTCCGCACCGGTTCACTAGAACAACTCCACTAGCTCAAACCTCCCGCTCTCCACCAATAACCCTCCAACCGCCTCTCCTCCACGTACACATCCAACCTTCTCTTAAATGACAGAATGAACATGTTCCACAGATTATGGAAAAGTTGCTTCCAAACTGTTCTGCCTTCCAAGCTGAATGAGGTATCATTAAAATGAGAATGAAATTGAATATAGGGAAACACAATAAAAAAAATGTAACCACAGTTAATGAATGTGTTTTATTAATGTGCTATTGGCCAATGGCCATAAACTTTCCACTTAAAATATTGCAATGGTTGATCTTCCTTTTACAAATGTCCAATTTAAAAGGTTTCTAAACTATGCATGAAATGTTCTAACTCTTTTTCCTTCTTTCAATACCCAACATATGTTACTTCTGTTGATTTCATGTGTGGGGAAACAGGCTTGTAATTAATATGGAGTTCATAAAAATATTGTAGAGTTAAGTTCTGATTTTCTTTGCACGATGACATGCAACAGGGTGGTTTTCAAACTGAATTGAAAGAACTGTCCATTAATCTTTTGAAATCATGGAAGTTTTACTTCTTTCAGTAGTTTTTCAGGTTAAATGAGAAAAAATGCTGCACTATTTGAATATTTTTATTTTATTTTCCTGCAGTACAACAATATGAATTTGCTTTCTGCAATAATTATTTTGAACACATTGTCATTTCATTTAAAAAGCCCAAGTCAAGTGATGGAGAGATAGCCATGTGTGATTTTTGTTTGGGAAAGAAGTTTCCTTGCAGTGTAGAGAATGTTGTGGACAACAAAAAGAAAAAATTGCACACATGCAACAAGCATATGCTTGGAACCAGATAATGTTTCTGCAGAAAACAATTGCATTGTAGGGCTCAGGACTTCCAACTAAATTTTGGATGTATTCATCAAATTGAGACAACCTAAACAGAACTGCATTATTGCACAACATAAATCGTGGCAGCAAGGTAAGAAATCTGGGAAGTGGCAGCAAAGTATGCCAAAAACCTTTCACAGGGCAGTCACTGCTCTTTTGTAGGTTAGCACATAATCAACATATGTTGAATGCAACCTCAGAACAAAGAAAAGCAATAGTTTGTGTTTGTGAGAAAGAAAATTGAGAAATTTTGCAAATATTAACCGTGAAAACTTCATCCATACACTTTTCAGATACCTTTTAATTTTACTTGCACTAAAATTTATTCTTCCAAAAAAGAGTTTAAATTGTTAGCATAAAAAATGTCCCTGAGAGTGGCTTGATGCCAAGTTATTCTGATTTCAGTGTGGTATAGCTACCACTGAGCAGAGCTGACATTGAATTCCACTTCATTTTATTGCCTCAGCAAATAGTGAATTAATTCTCCACTCATTATGAGCAGGTCAGTGAGTAAACATTACCCTCCCTCAACAACCTCATGTGCACCTGTACCCAGCATCATTGTCACTGACATCAGATCTGCATTCCTAAGAGTGAACTTATGAAAAGCAACTGGTCCAGATAGAGTCCCTGGCTATGTCCTGAAAACCTGTGCAAACCAGCTGGCGAGAGTATTCGTGGACTGTTTCAATCTCTCCCTGCTACAAGTTCTCACCTGCTTTAAGAAGTCGATTATTATCCCAGTGCCAAAGTAGGAAAACATGGGTAAATGATTATCACCCTGTGATTCTCACATCCATCATCATGCAGTTATCATTATTACTGTTTCAGTGCCAGTGAATGAGGTTCAAATCTGGCGCGGTCTGTAAGGAGCTTGTACTTGCTCCCTGTGTTTGTATGAGTTTCCTCCAGTTGCTCCACTTTCCTCTGACCTTTCAAAACATACAGGGGTTGTAGGTCCATAGGTAAAATAGGGTGGCACAGGCTCAAGAGGTGGAAGACTGTATGTCTAAATTTTTAAAAGTATATTACAATGTAAAATTTAAATGTAAAAAAGACTGGTCATGGCCCATATCAACTCCAGCTTCCCAGCCAGCCACGATTCACTACAATTTGCCCACCATTGCAAAAGTTATTCAGCAGATGCCATCTCTATGGCCCTGAACTCTGCCCTGGAACACCTGGATAATATGGACACTCATAACAACTGCCATTTATTGACTACAGTGCCATCTTCAACATCATAGTCACAAACAAAATCACCCAGAACTTTTATGTATTGCACTACAATCACAGCGTCTGCAGACTTCCTTGTTTTTTTATCAGCAAACCCCAAGACATGGGCTTCAATACCCCACTGTGTAATTAGATCCTGGATTTCCTCACCTTCAGA
The DNA here is from genome assembly GCF_036971445.1 of Narcine bancroftii. Lineage (NCBI taxonomy): Eukaryota > Metazoa > Chordata > Chondrichthyes > Torpediniformes > Narcinidae > Narcine > Narcine bancroftii. The sequence goes on from NC_091472.1 coordinate 181,305,648, forward strand.
CCCCAACCAATGAGTATTGGTAAGAACATCTCCTCCACAATCTTCATCCGTACCAGAGCACCACAGGGCTGCTTTCTTAGTCCGCTGTTCTACTCACTACACACCTATGTCTGTGTGGCTCGGTATGACAACACCACCATCTATAAATTCGCGGAAGATACCATGGTAGTGAGTTGTATAAAAAAAAGGGTGATGTCAACGTACAGGAGGGAAATTGAAAACTTGGCTGAATGATGCACCAAAAAAATCCTTGCACTCAATGTCACAAAAACCAAGTAGCTGATTGTTGAATTCAGAAATGGAAAACCAGAGATTTTTGTATAATCCAGTGATAATTATGGAATCAGAAGTGGACACAGTAAACATATTTAAGTTCTTGGGAGTCACTATCTCAGAGAACCTTTCCTGGACCCAACACACTAATGGCATTGTGAAGAAAGCCCTTCGGAAACCCGGGCACACAGATGTGTGGTGGAAAGTGTGCTGACCGGCAATATCACAATCTAGTATGGGGACACCAATACCCCTGAGCATAAAGCCCTGCAAAAGGTAGTAGACATAGCCCAAGACATCACAAGCAAAACCCTCCCCACCATTGAGAACATCTTCAGGGAACTCTGCCATCAGAGAGCAGCAGCAATCGTCAAGGATCCACACCAGCCAGCCCACGCTCTGTTCTCGCTGATACCTTCAGGAAAAAGGTATAGGTGCCACAAGACCCACACCACCAGGTTCAGGAACAGCTGCTACCACCCCCCACCGCCCCCACCATCAGACTCCTCAACAACAAACTCAATCAGAGACTTATTTGTCTCTTACTTGTGCACTTTATTGATTTTTTTCTCTCTGTATTGCACATTTTGTTTACATTTGTTTATGTTTTTACATGTGTACGTTGAGTTCATTACCAATAAGTGATAATTCTTTCTCACCTGCAGGAAAAATAATCTCAGGTTTGTATGTGATATCATGCACATACTCTGACAATAAATCTGAAATCTGTTTAAACACATCCAAAAATTTGAAGACCAATGCCTTAACACCCTCCTCTACAACTGAAAATATCAAGTGGTGAGGACGGTGCAACACCTCCTCCGTGATAATACCCATATTCCACAAGACTATATACTCATTCCCTTACAATTCTCCATACCCTCATGACTGTGTGGCAAAATATTGCTCTAACTCCATCTACACGCTTGCTGACAACACCACCACTGTAGGCCAGATCTCAAGCAATGACAAGATGGGGTATAGGAAGGAGATAGGGAATTTTGTGGTATTGTATCAAGATAACAGTCTCTCCCTCAATATTAACAAAATATATAGCCAGTCATTGACTTCAGATAATCAAGAGAACCACGTGTCCCTGTATATATCAACAGTAATGAGGTGGAAATGGTGGAAAGTATCAGGATCTTAGGAGTATATATCACCAACAGTCTATTGTTACATTAAGGGCTAGCAGCAATAGAAATTCACCAAGACAATGTTATTTTTAAAACAATATTTTTATTAATAATTACTAATAATATAATATCTTACTTAAATCTAAACTTAACCCCAACTATGCACAAATATACTTGTGTGTGTGTGTGTGTGTGTGTGTGTGTGTGTGTGTGTGTGCGCGCGTCCATTACAGTTTAGGCACAATTATTGAAAGATTGAAAGTCAATTCCAAAAGTTCACCGTTAGAAATCCAGTGTTGAAATTCAGAACTTTTAAACTGGTTTTCAGAAGTAATTATGAAGTAGATGAGACACTGTGTCATCAAACTGCTCAAAATTCACAAATCCTTGCCAAGTTGCTTCCAGGGAAGTGTTCTTTCATATGAATGATTGCATAGGGGAAACAAAACTTGTGACTTCCAAGAACTCAGGCAAGGGTCAGATGAAATGACCATTCCAACGGTCATTATCCAAATGCAAGAATCATCTTGCTTTCATTACCCAGATATGAGTCAATCAAAAAGGTCCATTACAATGTAGACATTAGATCACTGTTTTCCCCGACAAAGAGAAACAACAGAAGTGTCCTTCTCACACAAAGTTACTTCATTTCTGTCTCTTGCGATCTCTGATTATTTATTAATCAATCTTGGTTCATCAAGTGTCTCAATCACATGACTTGCTTGAGCAATACTGAAATCTTTTTTGTTTCAATTTCCCAAAAACATGACTCATTACAATATGATTTGTATATGTGCCATCAGTTCTTTCTTCCTGAAATAGCAACCATTGTTCTTTTGATCGTTCAAACCATTAACTTTGTTTATGGCTCCTACTTGATGGTGCCTTTTGACTGACCACAAGCTGTGGATGGTTTTGCTGTGAAAAGGTATTGTTATGAAATGTTTTAAGCTTGTGTTAACCCTTAAAGTGTGATTAGTAAATAAAATGTGAGCTTATAACACCATCCTTTGCATCCATGATAACCAAGAAAGCACAACAATGTCTGAACTTTCTTAGAAGCCTGAGGAAATTCACCATGTCCCTGAGATTTCTCACCAATTATTCAGATGCACCGTAGAATTACCCTGTCTGAATGTATTACAGATTGTCACTGGAATTGCTCTGGAAAGCCATTTTGAGTAAAACTATTGCTCTTCTAGGAGAAGGCCCGCTCCTATACCTTAGAGCAACAGGACTAGCAATATATGCTTGACAACATCTTATCAGCATTTCAATCTAAAATTCTTGACTAGGTTTCAAGCAGATTTCTTTTAATTGACTACTGATTGACTCGTTGAACTTTGAGTGTTCCTCTGCCATGTTATCTTGGGCCATCAGCTGGATCTTGCTCCTCAAAGCTTTTGTGGAAATAACCACAGATTTCTATGACCTTTAAAAATAAATTAACACACCAGTAGCTTTCAACAACAGAAGTTTGTGGCAAGATGATAGCTTCCAACCTCTTGATGGAATTTTTAATAAAAAGCCAAGGAAATGAATACTGAAATTAATATTTAATGGGTGATTGAACAAAGTAATCTGACAATATTTTCTTGAAAGGGTTCAGATTTACACCGTGCATATATATTGCACCGAATTTAATTCTTAAAATTAAACAGTACCTGAGATCACAATATTAGGATGGACTTACTATACGAAAAAAAATGAATCTGGCACATATCTAATTAAGTCACATAAAACTAAGAACATAATAACATAGCCTCAAGATTCAAGGGAGTAAGTTTAGGACAGATGTGAGGAGTGATGAATCTGTAGAATTCTCTGCCCAGTGAAGCAGTGGAGGCTTGATGGTTATTTGAATACAGTATCCTGAAAGTATCCCTTGTGCACTTTAGAGAACTCAATGACAAAACAGCACTGTTACTTAATTAGCACTTTAATGTCTACCTTCCATGTTTACATTATTAAAGCATGATGGTGCTGGAGAATATGCTGAATTTGTCCTCCATTTCCCTCTGATCATGTTGTATCAGAATTGTTTTTCTGCATGTTAAATGAGGAAAAAAATTCACGTTGTCAGCTGATGTAATTTATCTCTTCCTGCTTCATCCATCAATCTGCTCAGTTTCAAAAATCTTTTTGATTTATTATTTTTAATTTTTAAAAATTTACATTAAAGATTTGAACATGTGTGGACATTTATATATGGATTCATTCATTTGCTCTATTAAAAGATCATTTATTCAAAATTAATTTGCTAATATGTAACTCATTTTCAAATGTAAAGTGTACTTCTTTGCGTCACTTCCAAATATTTTCTGTACCTGATGTAAACACCAAGAGGTAAGAAGTTACCACAGGCTTGGGTGAGATCACCAAGCGACGATTACTGCCATATGGTAATTATGAGATCAATAGACATAATAGATAGTCAGAAAATGATTTTCCAGGATAGAAGTGTCAAAGAGGGCAGAGTTTTGAGGTGAGAGGGAAAATGTTTCAAAGAGCATTACAAGAGAGGCATTTTGTATACAGGTGCCTCGAATATGCTGCAAGGCAAGTGGCGAAAGCAAACAAAATAGCGATGTTTAAGTGGCATTTAGACATACATACAAATAAGCATGGAATAGACAGATGTGGATTTTGAACAGGCAGATGTGCAGTTTAAATTGGTATCATGATGAGTATCAACACTGTGGGCTGAAGGGCCTGTTATTGTGATGTTCTGTTCTATGTACTATGTTTGATATATAGGATAATTACATTTGATTCTAATACACTACAATGTATTTCAATAGGTTTAAAGAGTAAGTTGAAGTTTCATACCCTCTGATCATAGAAACCATTTAATTTTCACTCAAAAACATTCCCATCTGAATTCAGAAAGGATGAACTTTACTATAAGAAAATGTATCCATTATGACAACTAAAGAACATTTACTTCAAGTATAGGATTGGTTGGAGTGGATACACATCCAGGTCCCATTCATTTCCTGCACTGGTTTGTTAACAATTACAAATCCTCAAATCATCTTTATTTGGTGCAACTGTAATAAACCTTTTTTTTTGCTCATTATATGGAATTGCTATAACTTTGTAAAGGTCCCTTATTTTAAATGTACTCTTCTCATTGTAGTTAATATTTTGCATTTATAAGAGTCTGCATTTTATTGAAACATAAATTTTACTAGCCACATCAAAATGAACCTAATTCACGTGTGTCAACTTTATTACACGGAGATAGGTCCTGAGGTAAGATACTGAACCAAAACCAATGGGAGTTTCCTTGGGTTAGATATGTGGGGGTCACACAGACATTTTGTATTGGAAAACTGATATTGGCACAAAGTAGAAATCATACAACTAGTACATCTAAAGAGCTCTGTTGACCCTATATTTTGAGTTTATGGTTAAAAGTTTATGTTGAGTTTATGTACCATTGAGAGATTTCTTACCTATGACATCTCAGTGTGGTGTGACAATTGTCTAGTATTGGACCGTAGAACACTTCGGCAGGAGGTGAAAAATGTCATCATCATTCAATTGCCCACCATTGAGAACATCTATCAAGAACGCTGTTTGGGCAGGGTGAAGAGCAGCAGCAAGGAAGCATCACACCCAAATTATTCTCCTTCCATCCAATAGGTTCCACAGAAGCCTTCGCTCTCGAACCAGCAGGCTCAAGAAGAACTTTTTACCCCGAAGCTGTGACCCTGCTGAACCTTAAATCACAGCACTGAGTGGTACTGCACTCACATTGTACTGTCAGTACTTTTATAATTGTTTGCTTGCTGAATGCACTTGTTTTTATTTGCATGTAGTCATTTGTATATAGCCTTATTTTTTTTAACTCTGGTTGGATGCTAATTGTATTTCATTGGCTTGTATTTTACTTGGCACAATGACAATAAAGTTGAATTAACCTTAAAAAAAAGCTTCACTTGGTATAATTGTTTATATTTAATTAAATGTCATTTTCCTAGTCTACAGATGTAAGAATAAAGATTATACAGGGCTGACAAGATCAGATCCTGGTAGGGCAGCACTATTCATGTAAGGCTGACCTTCGTAGTAGTGGCTATTCCACAATAAGAATCTATAGTTCTCTGTAAAGCCCGAATCTCGCAGATTTATTGTCAGAGTATATACATGACATCACATACAACCCTGAGATTATTTCTCCTGTTTGGTGAGGGAGAATTACCACTTATGGGTAATGCAAATAAAAACTGTACACAACATGCACATGTAAACAAATAAAGAAATGTAAACAGTCTGTGCAATACGGAGAGGGAACAAAATCAATAAAGTGCAAAAATAAGAGTCCTTAAATGATTCGGCGATGCAGTTCTTTATTGAAGAGTCTGATGGTGGAGGGGTAGCAGCTGTCGCTGAACCTGGTGGTGTGAGTCCTGTGGCACCTATATCTCATTCCCAATGGTAGCAGCTAGAACAGAGCATGTGCTGGATGGAGTGGATTCTTGATTATTGCTGCTGCTCTCCGACAGCAGTGTTCCCCGTAGATATTCTCAATAGTGGGGAGGGTTTTGCCTGTGAGGTCCTGGGCTGCATCCACTATCTTTTGCAGGGCTTTATGCTCCAGTATATTGGTGGCCCCACACCAGACTGAGATGCAGTTGGTCAGCACACTTTCCACTACACATTTCTAGAAATTTGCCAGCGTTTCTGGTGTAATACCAAAACTCTGCAAACTCCTGAGGAAGTAGAGGTGCTGATGTTCTTTCTTCATAATGCCATTGGTGCATTGCGTCCAGGAAAGATCCTTCGAGATAGTGACTCCCAAGATCTTAAATTTGCTCACCCTCTCTACCTGTGGTGCCCTAATGATCACTGGATCATACAAAAATCTCTGATTTTCCCTTGGTTTTTATGACATTGAGTGCAAGGTTGTTGTTGGTGCACCATTCAGCCAAGGTTTCAACCCCCCTCCTGTACGCTGACTCATCACTCTTTTTAAACAACCCACTACTGTGGTATCATCAATGAATTTGTAGATGGTGTTATTGTCATACTGAGCTACACAGTCATAGGTGAAAAGTGAAAAGAGCAGGGGGCTAAGAACACAGCCCTGTGGTGCTCCGATACTGCTGGAGATCGTAGAGATGTTCTTAACAATCCTCACTTATTGTGGCCTGGTGGTGAGGAAACCAAGGGTCCAATTACACAGTGGAGTATTGAGTCCTAGGACTTGAAGTTTATTGATCAATTTTGAGGGGATGATGGTGGTAAATAAAGTCGTTTATTGTAATCTGATTTCACAACCCAGGGAAATTGTGTTTTCTGGTCCTCGGTACAAAATATACAGACACACAACCAGATATAACACATATACAATACATAAGCTGGACAAGTATTTCGTCCATACAAATAAATTAATAAATATTGTTTTGTACATATGAGAATCTCAGATGGTTAGTGTGAGCAGTTCATTTGGTCATTCAGCATTTTCACTGCCTGTGGGAAGAAGCTGTTCCTCAGCTTGGTGGTGCTAGCTCTGATACTCCTGTATCGTGGTCACGAGAATCACAGTGGACATGATGAAATAACCATATAAGGTGTTTCTAGAGTGAACCAAACAGATTTACTCTTTATCACCTGAGCAACCTTTTAAAAGCCAGAATCACGTTCTCGACATGCGCTGACGTCATCACACACTGTCGTCCCATGGCCGGTTCGATGTCTCCTTGGAGTTGTAGAGCTGCCATGGTGCCGCTACAGTATCTCTTTCCCAATGCGGGCAGCTGAAAGATAATTTGTGCAGGGTTGAAGGGGTCCTCAATGATTTTGCACATCGTCTTCAGACAACAATCTTGGTAGATCATTTCGATTGCGGGGAGGGAGACTCCAGTAATCCTCTCTGCCAGTCTTATAGTCGTGTGGATTGACCTCTGATCCATTTCTCTGCAGCAACCATAACACACTGTGATGCAGCTGGCCAGCATGCTCATACAAAAGCCCAGATAGAAGGTTGACATATTGGTGGCCGGTAGCTTTGCCTGTTTCAGTCTTTGCAGCAACCAGGGATGAGCAAATTGTCACTTACTACCAGTCAGCCCCATTTCTTAACACATGATATTTTTCCACAATGATGAGGAAGATTTTCACATCTATCAGGGTGAAATACCCTGATTGTAAAGAGATGAAAATCAATTAGGATTCAACTTGGCGAACAGTAAGTTCATTGTACTCCATACTTGGGTTAATACTTACTGCTCTCTTTACCAGCTGTGAAATCTTGAGCGAAGAGCAGTTATGGAAAAGACGTTTATATTTTCAAACTCTGCAGCTCATTTATCCTGCTTCACACACAACGGATGCCAACAAGTCCATGAAAAGATAAGGAACTGAGTTCTCACAAACAAAATTCTGAAGCAAACTCCACTATCACTGAGAAGTAACTCATGTTCAATGTTGCAGGAAAATTCATGCCAATGTTGAAGATAATCTGAAGTATTCTTCTTCAATGTCTTCTATCATTTGGTCTGAAATGTTGCATATCCTGTTGATTGTGCTATTTTGCCGAAGTATTTTTTTTGTCTTAACCACATGTTCTGCAGAAATCCTTTTCACACTTATTGCTCTGGTTACAATAATAATGGTGACATGGTTTACATTACAAACATTCAGCATTAAACATGATACACTGGAGTCATTGTTTTAATATTGTAAGCATCAATCGGAGAAGAAGATTGTCATGCAGAGGATTATATTATGATTATAACATTGCATATCTGAGAACAAACAATTTTCTGTTCTACTAGCAGGCAATGAGGTTGACTTTGAGTGGATCTAACTGCAATACATGACAGAAGGGTTTTGCTGTGGGGGTTAATTTGATGAGTTGGTTCTTTTATTGAATTTCAATCTCCCTTAACCATTGGCTAAGCTGCAGATTTTGAGATAGTGTGAAGAATTTTAACAATAAGTCGTTATTCAGACCATTAAAAGTACAGGTTAAGAATATAAATGTCTTTGTTATAAAAAAAAATTGCACCTGGTGCAAACAGATTTACTATCTACTGATAATTTGCCCCAAAATATATGGCAGCTAAAACTAATCATGAGTGAAATTTGAATAATTCACTCACTCATTATTGAGGTATCCTAGCAAATAGATAATCAATTTAAAAATAAAATTGTATTTGTATAACACTTCCTATGTGGCAGATCATGCAGACATGTACATAAATGGTGGCCATTGTAACTAAGCTAAATTTTGAATAGCCCAAGAACTGTCATTTGAAAATTAATGGTACTTTTTTGCTTGGTTTCCTACTGAAAGGCACATAGAATAAGGGTAAAACACTTCCTTTGCTGGGCTTCACAGTGAAGCCCAGGATTCTTCTCTCGATCAAATTAGCATTCCATGCTCAGTCAAACATAAGCATTTTCTCCCATTCATGTCCAGGATCTTATTCTGGTCAAGTCAAGAGTCCCGCATTCTATCAAAATGAACCTATGATTATTTTTGGATCAAATCTAGTATCCAACCTGTGGATAAGATGAGGATCACACAGTCAAGTTCAGTATAATTCAGGATTACTTTGATCCCTGTATCCCATCCTTGGTCAAATCTAGGATCCCATACTTGCTTGAGTTGAAGGGGGTTGCATACTCAGTCAAGCTTAGTATTCTACAACCAGTCAAATGTAGGATCTTTCCATTCAGTAACCATCAGTAAAGCCAAGGATTGCTCCTCGATCAAACTTATTACATCACCTTTGGTCATATCTAAAACTTCACCAGTTTATGATCCTTTTTCAGTTATATCCAAAGCCCCATTGGTTTAGGATTCCATTTTTTGGTCAGATCTAGGATTCTACTCTTATTCAATTTCAGGATGCACTCTCACAATCCTGTTCAAATCCTGGATCTCAATTTTGTTCAAGGCCAGACTTAAACTCTCATTTTAGCCCAGGAACCCAATCTTAGTTATGACCAAGGTTACACTCTCACTTAAGTGCAAGATACCACCTTCTTACAAATCTAGATGTCACTCACAGTCAAGACGAGGATAACTCTTTTGATCAATGCTCAGATCCTACACCTGGCCAATGCCAGGATCCCAAATTCTATCGTCTAGAATTCCCTTCTCCACCAAAAATAGGATTCCACTCTCAGCCAAAGTTAGGTTCCCACCATCAGTCAACTCCAGAATAATCAACGATATTAAGTCCAACTATCATTCTTAGTTCAGCCTCAGATCCCACTCTAGGTCAAACCTAGCACTGTGCCATCGATCAGGTCTATTTTGACATTTGGCTATGTCTTTGGGTTACATCCTGAGTTTGGTTCTGGATTCTATGCTTCCAAATTATATAAATATTAACACTTACAACAGCTCAATGAGCTTACATAACTTGGAATCCATTATAACTGCATCCAACAGTTGATTTTCAATAAACATGAAATGAAGACATATTTAAAGGCAAACTTAATCACATCCAACCACAGTGAGGACCTTTTTTTTTTAATCAAGATCCTCTCCATTATTTGATTCCTTCAATATTCTTTGGTTGTTTTACTAATACTTTGGTTTCTAATCTTATGAATCTCATTGCATTTGTAACAGTGGCAACTTTCAGATTAAATGTTAAATCAAGATGTTGTCTACTTACTCAGGGAGACATAAATGATCCCATGGAAAGACTTCAAAGAACAGCAATGATGTTATCTACAGTTCCTTTGAGTTCACTTAACTAGTGACCTATCATGGACGTTCAACATCTCACTTGTCAGGAAGGCGCAACAGTGACTACACTTCCTGAGAAGGCTCAAGTAGGCAAGGCTACCATCCACCATAATGTCAACCTTCTATAGGAGCTCTATTGGGAGCTTCCTGGCTAGCTGCATCACAGTGTGGTACAGTTGCTGCAGAGATATAGATTGGAGGTCAATCCAGAGGACTATTAGATTGGCAGAGACAATGACTGGAGTCTCCCTATTCCCCTCCCCCCACCCTCCATTGACATGATTTACTGGGATTGTTGGCTAAAGAGGGCATGGAAAATCAATGAGAAACCCTCTCACCCTGCAAACAGGGTGCACCCATCGGGGAAGAGATCCAGGAGTATCAGAGCCAGTACCACCAGGCTGAGGAACAGTTTCTTCCCATGGGCAGTGAGAAGGCTGAATGATCAAAGGAACTGTTGATACTGACCATCTGAGACTCTCATATTCACGAAACAATATTTATTAATTTATTTGTATAGATGAAATATTTGTACTGCAAATGTATTTTTTTGTCTGTGAGTAATTTCTGGTTATATGTTTGTGTGTTTTTGCACTGAGGACCGGAGAACGCTGTTTCGTCAGGTTGTACGTGTACAATCAGATGACAATAAACCTGACTTGACAGTTCCAGCCCCCGTTAATCTCTTACTCTGCACTACTAAATAGATGAAGAGGCCGTTATCATTTTGTCATTTGTGGAAATGTGTTAAGGACAAATTGGCACCTGCATTTCCTCCTATCCTAAGTAAATACACTTCAAAAATACTTCATTGGCTGGAAAGCACTTTGGGACATTCCAAAAGATTCATGAAACGTGCAATACAAATACAATTCTTTCTTCCTTCCTTTTCTCTATATGATATATGTACAGGGAATCCATGAAAATGAGATTCAAAGAGCCCAGTTAAGATTAAATAAAACATAACCCACTTAAGGTGAGAAATCAGAATGAAAGCCTGAAATTACTAGAAGCAATCAAAGTGCATTGCAGCAACTGTGCATCGAAAAACAGAATTAATATTTCTTGTTTCTGACCTATTGTCAGAAAATTCATTGACCTGAAACATTACCTTCACTCCTCAGTATAGAATTGACCGAACCCATGAGTATATCTGACATTTTTAATCAGTCAGCCTACCTTTTTCATATTTTTTTAAAATTTCACAATTTAATTCTTTAATTGACTCACTTATACCAGTTATTACAAAGTTAACAAAAAAAAGATGGGAAATTCTTAGTGGAGAGTTAAACAAGTCTATAGATGCTGGTTACACTCAAAAGGTCATATAGCATCTAAAGGACCTCCAAGTGGCCAACTAGTTTAACTCCATACACCATTCCCACACCAACATATCCGTCCATTGTCTCATTCACTGCCAAACTGATGCAACCTGCAAATTGGAGGGACAACACCCAATATTCTGCCTGGGCACTTTCCAACAAGATGGCACTAACATCAACTTCTCCTGTTTCTGTAAACCCCTCCCTTGAATCTCTCTCTTTCTCTATCCTTGTTGTCCTCTTTCCTTCAGTTGACAGTGATGTTTCTTCTATTGTGATAAAGAAACTTGGTTTCTTTTGATTTACTTATATTTTATTATCGACTCACAACCTCGTGTGACACATCCATTTTGTGCATCTAACCTGAGGTGGAACATTCCATCTCTGATACCCTCTGGTGGTCTGGAGGATCACCAACACCCAATCACCACATCCCCATTCCTTAAGATGTTCAATCTAGCAACATTACATGGTAATACAGTATTCATTTCAGTTTAAAGTTAAACACGTGTGTTTTTAAGTGTGCAGTTCTTTTTCTTTTAGAGATTCAGCCTATTGGGTGCTTTGATAAAGCATGTGGATCTTCTCAACACAGGTGCATGTGTCAGCTCTGCTGGACTACTTCTGTCTAGCACTGGTGTTGTTGCCTCTATGGCTATGCAGGCTAGATCTTCTGCATTTGTCTGCTCTTGCAGCATCACTTGTAGTTTCAGCAGACTCTTTTGATTCCTCTTCAGTATTTGATCATCCTCTGTTTTGACAATGTTTGCTTTTTGTCTCCTTTGCAGAGGCTTTTGTTTCCATTTGATATCTCTGTTTATGTTTCAGTCTACAGAGTAGGGAAGTGTGGCATATAGTCTACATCCCACCAGGAACTCAGCAGGTGACCTGCCATGTTCAAGTGGTGAAGGTCATTAACTCAACAGAGCTAGATAAGGATCTGAGCCACTGTCTTGTGTGGGGGGGGGGGGCTTAAGCAGCAGTTTAACTATATAATCTCCTTTCTCTTCTTTATCATTTGACTGGGGATGTGGAGGACATGAAGTCACATATCAGAAAACATACTCTTCTGCAAAGTTCTGGAATTCTCTACAACTGTAGCATGGTCCATTGTCACTGTAAACCAGAGGTTCTCAACCTTTTTGTTTCCACTTACATACCACTTTAAGTAGTCCCTATGCCATTAGTGCTCTGTGATTAGTAAGGGATTGCTTAAGGTGGTAAGAGAAAGTTTGAAAACCACTGTTTTAATCGTACCTCATTGGCTTGTGATGTGCATGGTTTCATAACTCCAAAGGAAATGGGCCAATGACAATTTTTTTCAAGCAAAATATTTCAATAACAATTGGAACTAGAGCAGTGATTCTAAACTTTCCCTTCCCACTAATCACAGAGCACTGATGGCATAGGGATTACTTAAAGTGGTATAAAGTGGAAAGAAAAAGGTTGAGAATCACTGCTGTAGACAATTTGAGGAATTCCAAGTCTTGCAAAGTTTGATTTCATGTATCTGATTACTCAGGCAGTAGACATGTTGGGAAGCAGCACCACCTCAGGAGAGTTTGATAGATAGTCAACAACCAGCAGGTAATTCTTTCCATCCAGGTGGAACAGATCAGTCCCAACTTTCTGCCATGGCTCCTCTGGTAAGTCAGTTATGATCATGGGTTCATTTGGTTGGTTTGCGTGATTTTTCAGATAGGTCTCACAGCTTGAGACCATTCTGTTGATGTTACCATTTATCCTTGGCCAATAAACAGCAGTTCTGGTCCTCCTCTTGCATTTTTCCATTCCAAGGTGCCCCTCATGCCCTCTTTTCAGCATGCCTTGTTGCAGTGATGGAGGACTGATAATTCTGCTTTGTTTGAGTAGAAACCCATTAACAGCACTCAGCTCTGCTCTGATGTTGTAGTATTGCTGACATTCACATCTTGCCCAACCTTCTTTCAAATTCTTGATGACCTTCTTAGAACTATGTCCTTTCCTGTTTCAACTGCGATCTGCTTGGATTTAATGTCAGATACGGGAAGAGATTCAGTGATCATGTTCATGTGGATTTACATCTATCTCTATGGAACTCTTACTGTGTCCTTCACAATGCATCAGCCAGCACAAAAAGTTTCCCTGGTGTGTTCACCAATTCAAAGTCATAACGTTGTAACTTCATCATCAGTCTTTGGATTCACGGCAACATCTCACTGAGATTTTTCTTGATTATGGCTATTAATGGCTTGTGGTCTGTCTCTGCCATGAATCTTGGTAGACCATACATATGGCTGTTGAATTTATTCAGTCCATAGCGCAGACGTAGGCACTCTTTCTCTATCTGCGCATATTCTGATGTGGTCCTCGCTCTTGATGCGTATGCAACTGGCCCTTAATTTTCTCCCACAACCTGAAGTGGTCTGGCACCTATTCCATCTTTTGAAGCTTCCGTAGATATTTTTATCCTTCTGGATATGTCAAAGAACATCAAAAGCACCAGTTCTGTAGTTAGAATGATCTTCATTCATCCTCATTCCTCTTCGTGGTTGGCTGTCCACTTGAATTCACATTTGTCATGCAACAACTCCCTCAGGTACATTATTTTGGAAGACAGGTTTGGTATGAATTTACCAATGAAATTGATAATTCCCAGCATTCTCAATATACCTTCTTTGTCAGTGGGTCTGGGCATCTCTAAAATTGCTTTCATCTTCCTCTTGTCTGCCTCCACACCTGCTTCTGTCAACTTATCTCCCAAAAAGATGATTTCCTTCACAACAAACTGACATTTTGCACTGTTTAGCTGTAATCCGTACTTCTGGATGTGTTGTAGCACTTTGATGAGCCTCTTGTTGTGTTGTTCTTGTGTGGATCCCCATAGGATCTTGTCAACCATGTACATGCGTACCCCATTTATCCCCTCAATGATGTGGTCCATTGTCCTGTGGAACACTTTAGGTGTTGAGGAGAACCCAAAGGCATTATTGAACTGGAGTATCGGCCAAATGGTGTATTGAATGTTCAGTATTTTGTGATATCTTCATGCAGTTTTAATTGCCAGAAGCCCTGGGATCATCCAATTTAGTGAAAAACTTTCCACCAGCCATCTCGCTTGCAATTTCATCCCTGGTTGGAATCTGATAATGTTCCCTCTTTATATTGGCATTCAATTCTTTTGGGTCCATGTGCACATGTAGGTGTCTGTTCTTTTTGAAACACACCATTAAATTCACCCATTCTCTGGGCTTCTCTACTTCCTTTTTGACCCCTAGTGACATCATTCAGTCGAGTTCCTGTTTGAGCTTTTCTTTCAGTGGCACTGGAACCTGCCTTGGGGCATGCACTACTTGCTGTGCATCTGTAGCACTGCTAAAGGCAGAGTTGCTGAAATAAATGTTGTCCACATCAAGCAAGTAAACCAGTAACTGCCGTTTATTCAAACCACACACGTTCCTTTTTAGGGGAGGCGACAGGCTCATGGGAGTGATGTCATAATTCTGCTGTGAGGCCTGGCCATTCCCCTGGCAATGTGGTCCTGCAGCCTGGAACTTCTGCCCGGTGGGCAAATATTCCCTTGCTTCTGCCCCTTGTGCCCTGCTGTGCTGGCTGTTCGCGACAGTGATTCGACCTGTTATGTGTGGGATTGACCCAGCCCACTAAACATCCTCCTTTAACTGTATCTTATAGGTGAATGTTGGAACTCCAAACCCCTTGAAGATGTCTAGAAATTTCCTCTATGCTGTTCTGTGCATTGGCACTGTTAAAGTGGTACACCCTCTTGACTAGGCCTAAGTTTTCACATACTTTGTCACCAAGCAGTGAGTCATGTCCATCTGCGACTGCTACAAACATGAAGTGGTCCTCTTTATACATTTAACTTTAATCTTGAGTCTACATCTACCTTTCGTGTCACTGAGCTATCCATTGTAGGCTTTGAGCAGAACAGAATTTGGAAGGATGTGTGGCTTTATCTTCATTGCCTTGATGATGTGCTCACAGATCAAATTGGCCTTTGCCCCTGTGTCCAGCTTGAAAGGAATATCTGCTCCGTTTGATGCAATGGCACTGTTCACTTGTCCTGTTCAACTGTGTTCATGCTTGACTGTTCAGTGTTTGTTGGTTTGAAACTCTCCTGTGCTACCATGCCCAGGATGAATGCAACAGTGAGGGCAGTTTCTTCTATTGTGTTCATACTTTCACTTCTCTATTGATTCCCTTTGGAAAACATTGGTCTGCCTAATGATTCTGCCCTTTGCATTTGTTAAAGACTTTTCCATAGGCTGGGCATCTTTTTGGTGCATGTTGAGGACCAAAATGTTTACAATTGTATGTCTCTCTGCCTTTTTGTAACTTCCTATATCTCGTCCTCTACTTATGTGTATCCAGACACTGTGGCTATGGCTGTGCCTTCATTTTCACAAGCCCTTGCACTGTCACCGAACATTTTTGTATGCTACAGAGCTAATTCGTTGGTGTGGTCCATTTCTCATAGCAACCTCTCATTCATTTTCTTGTCAATAATTCCAACACAATTTGATCATGGATCATTGAATCTTGCAGCGATACAAAATTGCATGTTCCTGCTTTCAATTTTAAGTCCATTAAAAAGGTATCAACGCTCTCTGCCTGCTGCTGCATGCACGAGCAAAACACATACCTCTTGAATGTTTCATTTTTATTTGGTGATTAGTGTTCATCAAACATCTCAATAACCTTGTCGAACTTGCCCTGGTCATCTGCCTCGGCATAAACAAAAGTGTTATAAACCTTTAGAGCTTATGGTCTCGCTATTGTAAATAACAGTGCAATCTTCCATGCATCTGGTTTGCAATTTAGTCCAATGGCTTGCAGAATCAGCATAAATCATTGTTTGAACAACCACTACTCACAGTGGACATTTCCAGTCCAATTCACAGCATCAGGCTACTTCACACTTTCCATGTCTCTTACTGATACCCCATTGATACCCACTCTTTGTACCATGATGTTTCTTCTATTGTGATAAAGAAACTTGGGTTCTTTTTGTATTATAGTACTTGTACTTTATTATCTAATCACAATCTCATGGGACACATCCATTTAGTGCATCTAACCTGAGGTGGGACATTCCATCTCCAATGCCCTCTAGTGGTCAGGAGGATCATCAACTCCCAAACACTACATTTGCCACCCCTTCCCTTCACTTCCCACTCCGATCAGAGAGCTACCACTTTCCACAATCACCTCAGCTATTTTCTCTTCTACTCTCCTATCTATATTCACCTATGACTTCTTACCTGTTCACCTGTGCTCCTCCCCCTGCCCCATCCTCTCTCCTCTCTTCTCCTCTGCTCCTCCCTCCACCTATTTGTTCAGACACTTGCCTCCTTTTTGCTCATATATTGATTGATGAAGGGTTTAGCCTGAAACAGTGCTTACTTTTGACTTCCTATAAGTTATTCATAATCGACTGAGTTTCTCCAGCACCTTTATGTCTCTATCAGTAGAATTGTCTTTACAGTAACTATGGTGGTTCACATCTGTGGCATTAAATTTACAATTACATTCTTTCACCTTTTTTGGGATCTTGTGCAGTTTGTGCTCCTGTACAAGTGACATGAATGCTGGTAATTGAAAGGTTCAAGTTACATTAAGATTTTTTTAAAGCCATATATAGCGAAGCTTTATTTGATAAATGTTAATATCACAGTACATTTGAATGCATCATATTTGATTTGAAAATACTGTGCGCCGCTTGGAACTATAAAGACCTGAAAGATTTTAAACAAGAACAAATTTATCCAGTGACTGGATCGCTTTCTGAAGTTAATCTAAAATAACTCAATGTTGCCAATTTTAGACAATAAGCACAGTTTTTTTTTCAAATCTTCCCCCAAACAAGAGCCTCCATTGCCAATAGATTTATAATGAAACAGAAAGCTGTCCTGGTGGCAAAGTCAGAATAAAATTATTGTACTGGCATGTTCTGGGAATTGTTCCTGGCATATACAGTGTTTTTTTTCTGTTTTTTAGATAGACTTTGCACGATTTTACAGGTCTGAAGAATATCCAACATCTCGGCATTTGGTCATTCACACACGAATGACCATAACTCCAAATCTCCATTTCTTTACATGATTTCAGATAGCATATCAGAAGTGCAGTAAGTAAACAGGTGGGACTTGCAACGCCACTGTGGCTACATCCTATTCATTAGGCCATTGTTTACAGAATGCTTGCAGTTCATTTTAGACTGCAGGCATTGCAGGAAACTTACTAGGGGTCTAGAAGGTAAAATATCAGAACAGGAATGGTACCCTCATCCCCGTTCTGATCTTTTTACACAGCATGCATTCTGGGAAAATGGGAATAATTTCCTGGAATGCAGCAACTGTGTAAAAACGTTTTTGATAGAAATTGCCAGAACATGCCAAATTAGCAAAGGTAAATTTCATTGTATAATTTTCAGTTTCTATTGATAAATACATTCACTTAAACTGAAGGAACAATCCATCTCTCAGGATCTACTGCCACTTACCAAACATTTCTTGGAAATGTAACAATGATCTTATTTACTCAGTTTCATATTGGTCCAGTTTGATTGCCAGCTCTGAACACCCAAGCCAAGGACAGGAAATGTCACCTGATGATGAACAGTATACTTAGGAAATGTTATTTTTTAACACTTCCTTGGTAAAATGATCTTAAAATAAGTCAGTCAAATGCAGTAAACTAGCAGGCACTCGAGAACTTTGATGAATCTTTTGAGAATTATCACATACAAGTTTAATGAGGAAGATGATACAACAGGATGACAAATGCCCCAAAGCCAGTCATTATTCTCCACATGAAACCATCACTGTTCACCCTACTCATAGATTTTGGACAGAGAGTGTTATGACTCATTTGAAAGGGACAGAGATCAAGACAACCAATCCATTCCTTTAATTATTTTAAACAATGATTATGTGAAATTATGCCTCAGACTATGGATTCAACAGATTACTTTATACGGATCCAATAAACAACATATCTATCATATCAATAAGGGTCAACACTTCTTGATAATGGAGGTCAGTCTTGTTTCTAATTCCACATTAGCACATTAACAACTTTAAGGAAAGCAGGATTAGTTTACACAAAAATACTGGAAAATAATTGTCTTATTACAACAGTGCTTGTCTCAATGTCACTGTGTTCTAATTGACCAGCATCAATTGCTATCTGTGGAAATAAGCACCAAATTTTTACCACCATCTGCATGCAGTATTTTATTTTTTCACTCCTGAAAAGCCTCTGAGAGTTTGCTCAAAAGCAATTACACTGTATTTATTTTTTTTGTTTGTTTGTTTCAGATGCTTTTCAAGACAAGTTAGATATGAAGAATTCATAAAATTTTCCAAGGTATTAAAATAAAAAATGCATTGAATACATTAAAATAATATATAATTGAAACTATTAAGATGAATTAAAATTAAAAAAAAAACACTTTTTTGCATGTACCTCTTGATTCCAGCTTGGTGTCAAATGCTTGAAAGGGAATGTGATGCTGAGTGCAGCTTGTCTCTGATTTCCGCACACCCCAAAGTCAGAAACAAGTTAACTTGCAAAGACTATTTTGCTCCTGGTTTAGTAAATACATTGTAGACTGTTGTTTCTGAATACCCTCTTTTTCCAAAAATGATGAAAATTAACATATTTTAGTATCCCTTGAAAGCTTATTTACAGATTTCCAGATTTCAGATTTATTGTCAGAGTTCAGATAGGCCTCGACTTACAATATTACAACTTATGATATTTGAAGTTTCGATGATCAGAATCTGTTTTGAATTTAAGGTGAGATAGGGTCTATCTGTATCGTGCTTTGATTAACCCAACACTGGTGATTTGGAACACGTGCAGATTGCCGTCGCTGGGGAAGAAGAGAGATTGAAGAGGGAGAGAGGAAGTGATGGAATCTGGACATGCGTTCCAAATCACAACGTAAGTTGCGAGGTGATGCCGCTGCCCCTAGTTACCGGCATCACCTCGAGCTCCTGGCAGCAGCAGGGATGTCAGCCTCCCGCTGGCAGCAGCAGGGACGTCAGCTTCCCGCTGGCAGCAGTGGGGATGTCAGCCTCCTGCCGGCAGCAGCAGGGATGTTGGCTTCCTGGTAGGGACAGAGCAAATTACTACCAGTATAGGTTGACCCTGATTTACGATAATTTCATCTTATGATGTGAGTCCTGGAATGGAACTCCATCATAAGTAGGGGTCTACCTGCACATACATGACATCACATACAACCCTGAGATTCCTTTTTCCTGAAGGCGCAGCAGAATTAGCCCTAATTGGTTGTGCAAAAATAAACTGTACACAGCATAAATAAATAAAAGAATTGTTAACATATCATGAATGTAAAAAAAACTGACTGTGCAATAGAGAGAGAACAAAAAGGAAATCAATAAAGTGTAGAAGTGAGAGTCCTGAAATGATTTTCTGATGTATTTCTTGTTGAGGAATCTGATGGTGGAGAGGTAGCAGCTGTTTCTAAACCTGGTGGTGCGAATCTTGTGGCACCTGTTCCTCTTTCCTGATAGCAGCAGCGAGAACAAACCGTGCGCTGGGTAGTGAGGGTCTTTGATGATTGCTGCTGCCCTCTGATGGCAGTGTTTCCTGTCAATATATTCAATAGTGAGGAGGGTTTTGTCTGTGACCATTTTTGTAGTTTTTACGATCTATTTTGTTACTTTTCCTTGTATTCCAGGAATTACATATTTCTGACCTGTTATATTCCTTTTCATTTAATCCCATTTTGTTCTGTACCTTTTCAGCTGTATTTTCTTGCAGCTATAGGACTCACCCCTTAAAGATTTAAACTACAGCTACTCCCCACCATACATCTGTGTTCTGTTCTATATGAATGGTTATATCTCAGAATGGACGAATGTTGGAATTGCATACTTACCTCGTTAGTTGGCATCCCAGGGTCTGTAGGCTGAGTGCGGCGATATTGGTTCCCGTGCACATGTGCAAGTCTTCAGGAGGTGCATGCTTGGTGGGTTCACATATTGGAGTTTGGTTAGCGCATGCATGAGAGTTAAGTGCCCTAATGACATTGAATTCATTCTCTTAACTCTCGCGCATGCACCAACTGAACTCCAATATGCGAACCCACCGCGCATGCACCAAATGAAGACTCGTGCATTAACAGAGGAATCAAGATGGCTGCGCCCACACTATGGATCCCGGGATGCTGACTAACAAAGTCATCATGCACATTTTGGCTCTTATATGCCTGAGCCCTGTTATAGCTTGTCAAATACCACATAAACTGCATAAATTTTATATTTTTTTTTAAAAACCTCAGTCATATGTGCAGATGGAAATGTCACATAGGTTGCAAATCAAGGAGTACCTGTAAAGTAATACCACAAATTCTCTCATGAATCCTTCTCATTTCTCTATTGTCATTCTAATTATTTTGTAGATTTGCCAAGTTTACTGTGGACAATGTCATTTTTATCAGCCAACCAATTTTCCCCTGCAACCGCTGCAATCGTGTCTGCCTGTCCCGCATCGGACTTGTCAGCCACAAACGAGCCTGCAGCTGACATGGACTTTTTACCCCCTCCATAAATCTTCGTCCGCGAAGCCAAGCCAAAGAAACTTGTAAATAAGGTCATGATTGTTCTGTGCTTTTTGATTTTGGGAAGGACATTGAACTCACCATAGTACAATTACTAATTGATAAAGAGACATATATTGTCGTCTGCTAATTTAATCTGGATCACTACACAGTTCTAAATTTATTATGAACTACTACTTGTTTGTTCAAAAATATATATTTTTAGAGGCCAACACTTTGCAACCTTCCAGATCAATGTGAAAGTGAAAATCCTCCATTAAAACTACTGTTCTTTAATGACATGTTGATCAAATTTCTAAATTTAGTTAGACAAAATTGAATAGAGGGACATATGCCCATAGAATTTGCCATAGCATTGAATGGTTGGCATGTTCAGTCATGGTTATGATATAGAATTATGGTTAAAATACACAGTAAGGGTTAAGAAAAAAAAACTGTCTTGATGCTTCTGTGTTTAATTAGGCTAGAATTATTTTTATTCTTATCAGCTTCTTCTGACACCAGAGAGTAAAGAAGCAACAAGCATAAATAGTTTCTGGCAGGTGATGAGTGACTGAACAGAGGTAAATGGATAATTTAGGTGGGGATAACCTTTGTCTTTTTTACTTTTGACAATTATTATTTTTCCTCTTATTGATGATGAATTCATTAACCTGAACTCATGAAAGATTGTGACAAGGATAAATAATTGAGAATTTATTTAGTGCCATTAAGATGACATTGTGAATGTCATTGATTTTTAGATCAGAGAAAATTCCAAATCAGTGGAATAATGAAAATATACATGAAATGGGTTTTATACTGAAAAATCCTGGAAAATTTGTCTCTTACTTCTTGCATAGCAAAGATCATTTAAGGCAAAGCAAAATGATTTCAGATTGATGGACCGTAAAGAGGACCAAAGCACGTCTTAATTTAAATTTAAAAAGTGATGATTGTTTCACAAAACTGAGCAAAATCATTTTACACAAGTTTCAGATCAGCCATCTGAAATTACAGTAGCACTTTCAATTTTGCCTCTTTAACCTGTTGATCTATTTTCAAAAGGAAATAAAATAAAAATAATATCATTGTTCAAAAAGAACAGGCAGCAATTGTTGCTATTGGCAAAGGCTCGGTAATCAGAGAACACAGATTCAACATGATTAGCAAAATAGGAAGATAAGGAGATCTTTTCATGCACATATGACTGAGGTTTTTTTTTTAAAAATGTAAGAAAATATATAAAATTGATGCAGTTCATGTTGTATTTGACGCTATAACAAGGGCTCAGGCATTTAAGAGCCAAAATGTCCATGCCGACCTTATTAGCCGGCATCCTGGGATCCGTAGTGTGGGCGCAGCCGACTTGATCAAGAATGCCTAAAAACCTTATAATGGAAACTCCAGAATCAAGAAACACCTGCAAAAAATTCAAGTTCATTATCATACAACTCTACAGATATATCCAGGTAAAGCAGCATTTCTCTGGACAATTGTG
This sequence comes from Narcine bancroftii, assembly GCF_036971445.1. Classification (NCBI taxonomy): domain Eukaryota; kingdom Metazoa; phylum Chordata; class Chondrichthyes; order Torpediniformes; family Narcinidae; genus Narcine; species Narcine bancroftii. The sequence goes on from NC_091472.1 coordinate 181,328,167, forward strand.
CACACAATAACACATAATAATCATATATAAATATATAGATACATAAGGATATAATTTAAAATAAATATATATAAATATTTTGGATACAGGATACTGCTCATCGTTCTCACGGCCTATGGTAAGAAGCTATTTCCCAGCCTGGCAGTCATGATTTTGATGCACCTGTACCTCCTTCTTGATGACAGTAGACCAAAGATCTATGTGATGGAAAGAATGGATGGAAAAGATCCTCAATATTTATTTAATTCCTATTTAAGCAAGACTGCAGGTGAAGATCATCAATAGAGGAAAGGGGGAACACCAGTGACCTTCTCAGCCATTTTGATGATCTTCTATATTGCTTTGGAGCTACCATACCGCACTATATTATCAAAGGCATGGAAAGGAAACTAATGGAATAGCTCTTTTCAAGAATTGGCATAGAGTTGAACTCAATGAAATCCTGAATTCTAAAATACAAAATGAGCCTTTGAAAAGTCATCAAAGTCAGGATGCCAACATACGTTTCAATTCATTCCTTATTTTTATGCTCCTATTTAGCCACGGATTTTTCTAAAATTCTGTATTTTTCAGTTCTTTGGGCAGTCACTTTGACACCACCAAAAATATAGATTTTTTAAACATTCTGCAATACTGATGTTTGAGTGCAGATTGCTGGGGGTCATTCATATTGCACGGAAAGGCTTTGAAATCTGAAATGTTTATAAATGCAGTGCAACAGGGAAAAATAGTTTGATTCACTACAAACAACCCTCTTATAGTGTATTCTATACCAAATATCTTACTTGCTGCAGCCACACAGGTCCATAATCTACATCAACAACAGTATTATAAATTAAATTACCACAATCGGCCAAGACTGAAAAAGAGGGAATAAATATAAAAGTACAGATAAATAAATATTCACAGTGGAGTTAGTGCAAGGAAAGAGTGATGCTTCCTTCAACCGTGCAGACAGATTGTTTGGAGGTCCCAGAGTAGTTTATGATTAAGGTGAGGGAAATACAGGGAGTTCAAGACCCTGATGGCTGTTGGAATAAAGCTGTTCTTGAATCTAGAGGTGCTGGTCTTCAGGCTTCTGTATCCAGTGGCGAAGCTAAGCGAGGGGGGGGGGGGGGGAGGGTGTACAGTGGCCGCTCCCCCTTAGCACATTCTTCGATAGTGGTGCCTTTTTGAACTGTGTGCTCATCACTGCTATGATGCACTGGTGGGCCACCACTCCTGTGATGTGCTTGTGCTGGTGGGCCACCGGTCCTGTGATGTGCTTGTGGTGGTGGGCCACCACTCCTGTGATGTGCTTGTGCTGGTGGACCACCGCTCCTGTGATGTGCTTGTGCTGGTGGGCCACCGGTCCTGTGATGTGCTTGTGGTGGTGGGCCACCGGTACTGTGATGTGCTTGTGGTGGTGGGCCACCGCTCCTGTGATGTGCTTGTGGTGGTGGGCCACGGGTCCTGTGATGTGCTTGTGCTGGTGGGCCACCGCTCCTGTGATGTGCTTGTGGTGGTGGGCCACCGCTCCTGTGATGTGCTTGTGCTGGTGGGCCACCGCTCCTGTGATGTGCTTGTGGTGGTGGGCCACCGCTCCTGTGATGTGCTTGTGCTGGTGGGCCACCGCTCCTGTGATGTGCTTGTGCTGGTGGGCCACCGCTCCTGTGATGTGCTTGTGCTGGTGGGCCACCGCTCCTGTGATGTGCTTGTGGTGGTGGGCCACCACTCCTGTGATGTGCTTGTGCTGGTGGGCCACTGGTCCTGTGATGTGCTTGTGATGGTGGGCCACCGGTCCTGTGATGTGCTTGTGCTGGTGGGCCACCACTCCTGTGATGTGCTTGTGCTGGTGGGCCACCGCTCCTGTGATGTGCTTGTGGTGGTGGGCCACCACTCCTGTGATGTGCTTGTGCTGGTGGACCTCCGGTCCTGTGATGTGCTTGTGGTGGTGGGCCACCGGTCCTGTGATGTGCTTGTGCTGGTGGACCACCGCTCCTGTGATGTGCTTGTGCTGGTTGGCCACCGGTCCTGTGATGTGCTTGTGGTGGTGAGCCACCGGTCCTGTGATGTGCTTGTGCTGGTGGGCCACCGCTCCTGTGATGTGCTTGTGCTGGTGGGCCACCGCTCCTGTGATGTGCTTGTGGTGGTGGGCCACCGCTCCTGTGATGTGCTTGTGGTGGTGGGCCACCGGTCCTGTGATGTGCTTGTGCTGGTGGGCCACCGCTCCTGTGATGTGCTTGTGGTGGTGGGCCACCACTCCTGTGATGTGCTTGTGCTGGTGGGCCACCGGTCCTGTGATGTGCTTGTGCTGGTGGGCCACCGCTCCTGTGATGTGCTTGTGCTGGTGGGCCACCGGTCCTGTGATGTGCTTGTGCTGGTGGGCCACCGCTCCTGTGATGTGCTTGTGCTGGTGGGCCACCGCTCCTGTGATGTGCTTGTGCTGGTGGGCCACCGCTCCTGTGATGTGCTTGTGCTGGTGGGCCACCGCTCCTGTGATGTGCTTGTGCTGGTGGGCCACCGGTCCTGTGATGTGCTTGTGCTGGTGGGCCACCGCTCCTGTGATGTGCTTGTGCTGGTGGGCCACCGCTCCTGTGATGTGCTTGTGCTGGTGGGCCACCGCTCCTGTGATGTGCTTGTGGTGGTGGGCCACCACTCCTGTGATGTGCTTGTGCTGGTGGGCCACCGCTCCTGTGATGTGCTTGTGCTGGTGGGCCACCGGTTCTGTGATGTGCTTGTGCTGGTGGGCCACCACTCCTGTGATGTGCTTGTGCTGGTGGGCCACTGCTCCTGTGATGTGCTTGTGGTGGTGGGCCACCACTCCTGTGATGTGCTTGTGCTGGTGGACCTCCGGTCCTGTGATGTGCTTGTGCTGGTGGGCTCCCGCTCCTGTGATGTGCTTGTGCTGGTGGGCCACCGCTCCTGTGATGTGCTTGTGGTGGTGGGCCACCGGTCCTGTGATGTGCTTGTGCTGGTGGGCCACCGCTCCTGTGATGTGCTTGTGCTGGTGGGCCACCGGTCCTGTGATGTGCTTGTGGTGGTGGGCCACCACTCCTGTGATGTGCTTGTGCTGGTGGGCCACCGGTCCTGTGATGTGCTTGTGCTGGTGGGCCACCGGTCCTGTGATGTGCTTGTGCTGGTGGGCCACCGCTCCTGTGATGTGCTTGTGGTGGTGGGCCACCGCTCCTGTGATGTGCTTGTGCTGGTGGGCCACCGCTCCTGTGATGTGCTTGTGGTGGTGGGCCACGGGTCCTGTGATGTGCTTGTGCTGGTGGGCCACTGCTCCTGTGATGTGCTTGTGGTGGTGGGCCACCGCTCCTGTGATGTGCTTGTGCAGGTGATGGTGGGCCACCAGCCATCACAGGAGTCGGGGTGGAAGGAAAAACTGACATCCACTTGCTTAAAATGTGCTCCAAAGCATGGTTGCCACACCCTCTTTCTTTTCAAAATATTTTTATTGAGTTAAACATAATAATGCATATTTCTTCTTTGGCTTGGCTTCGCGGACGAAGATTTATGGAGGGGGTAAAAAAGTCCACGTCAGCTGCAGGCTCGTTTGTGGCTGACAAGTCCGATGCGGGACAGGCAGACACGATTGCAGCGGTTGCAGGGGAAAATTGGTTGGTTGGGGTTGGGTGTTGGGTTTTTCCTCCTTAGCCTTTTGTCAGTGAGGTGGGCTCTGCGGTCTTCTTCAAAGGAGGTTGCTGCCCGCCAAACTGTGAGGCGCCAAGATGCACGGTTTGAGGCGTTATCAGCCCACTGGCGGTGGTCAATGTGGCAGGCACCAAGAGATTTCTTTAGGCAGTCCTTGTACCTTTTCTTTGGTGCACCTCTGTCACGGTGGCCAGTGGAGAGCTCGCCATATAACACGATCTTGGGAAGGCGATGGTCCTCCATTCTGGAGACGTGACCCATCCATCGCAGCTGGATCTTCAGCAGCGTGGACTCGATGCTGTCGACCTCTGCCATCTCGAGTACTTCGACGTTAGGGATGTAAGCGCTCCAATGGATGTTGAGGATGGAGCGGAGACAACGCTGGTGGAAGCGTTCTAGGAGCCGTAGGTGGTGCCGGTAGAGGACCCATGATTCGGAGCCGAACAGGAGTGTGGGTATGACAACGGCTCTGTATACGCTTATCTTTGTGTGGTTTTTCAGTTGGTTGTTTTTCCAGACTCTTTTGTGTAGTCTTCCAAAGGCGCTATTTGCCTTGGCGAGTCTGTTGTCAATCTCATTGTCGATCCTTGCATCTGATGAAATGGTGCAGCCGAGATAGGTAAACTGGTTGACCGTTTTGAGTTTTGTGTGCCCGATGGAGATGTGGGGGGGCTGGTAAGCATGGTGGGGAGCTGGCTGATGGAGGACCTCAGTTTTCTTCAGGCTGACTTCCAGGCAAAACATTTTGGCAGTTTCCGCAAAGCAGGACGTCAAGCGCTGAAGAGCTGGATCTGAATGGGCAACTAAAGCGGCATCGTCTGCAAAGAGTAGTTCACGGACAAGTTTCTCTTGTGTCTTGGTGTGAGCTTGCAGGCGCCTCAGATTGAAGAGACTGCCATCTGTGCGGTACCAGATGTAAACAGCGTCTTCATTGTTGGGGTCTTTCATGGCCTGGTTCAGCATCATGCTGAAGAAGATTGAAAAGAGGGTTGGTGCGAGAACACAGCCTTGCTTCACGCCATTGTTAATGGAGAAGGGTTCAGAGAGCTCATTGCTGTATCTGACCCGACCTTGTTGGTTTTCGTTGACCCGACCTTGTTGGTTTTCGTATAATGCATATATAATGCATTCTATAATGCATATAGAGGTTATTAATATAGCAAAGCAATATGATAACATATACATAGCTCATATTTAAATAAATGCATAATATGACACATTTTAAATTGCATCCTTAATTGTTAAATGTAAGTTTGATAAAATGATTATACATAAAATCAGTTAAATAATATTATAACAAATCTCATTATACCTTAATATAGTATCTAAAAAAAAAGATATCATCTAGGATAATCATAATTAAACCCCATAAATCAATTTATCAAAAAGAAAAGAATCAACTAAAACTAATCTAACCCCTCCTTCACTCAGTAAGTAAAAAAAGTCAAGTGTTGTAGTAAACTAACAAAAACTTTTATTTGCCTTCAAATGAACTCTATGCTTTATTCAATGACTTTTGCCCTGCATGGCCTTGTTTATTTATGCTCGCAGACCAGCCGAAGCCCTAGAAGGGCTTCCAGCTCAACGGAATCCTCGGAGCAAGTCGACAGGAGGTGCAGCCCGGCAGGTTTGAGCGATCAACAGCTCCTGTCACCCAATGCAGAACTGATATCAGTGTCAGCACAACATTGAATTTTTTTGATTTATATAATCAGTTATTGAATTAGGCTCAACTCAGTTTTGAAGGCATTCCTCTTTTCTTCCCAAAGCTTTTCTCCATGTTCCATTTGAGTTAAGATTATCATTCATTTCACAAAAGTGTTGTGCACACTGTAAGATTATAAAGACACCTGTGGGTTGTGGATTCCCATCTTTTATTCACAATTCACATACGTTTAAGTATGAAACTAATCTTTGGTTCTCTCTTGTGGAAGTTTGTTGACTTTATTTGCATTCCGACAGACTCAGGGGAGTCATTCCTCTCCCCCCCACCCACTCCACCCCCACCCACAATGCCACTGAAAAAACAGAGCAGCCCGCCATTCAACCACTGACTCGCCATCTGGTATGTGTAATGGCATTTTTTTAATGTGCTCATTCCTCCTAAATTTAGAACCTGGCTACACCCCCGTCTGCATCTTCTAACCGATTATTGCAGTGAGGAGACATTGAGTCCAAGGCATATTTTATATATAATATATAAATATATTATATCAGCCATTCTCAACCTTTTTTTAACTGTGGCCCCCTTAGGACTCTACTGAAAGTTGATGGGCCCCCTTCGCTGTGAAACAGTTGAATTTTTGGTTTCCTCTGTACTTCTCTCCTATGGACTACATAAGAAATATTTATGTTATGCGAGCTGAAAAGAAAAGGCTTTTACTTAAATGTGTAGGGCCCCTGTTAAGAATGGCTGATATATATCATATTTCAAACATGTTTTTAGATATCATAGTCACTGACTGAATTGGAGGCCAGTGGCCATGAAAGTCTCGGTCAGCTTTGTTACTTTCTGCATTCCTGAATACTTGGGTTTCCAAACCAGGCCACATCAGTGTACTTTCCACAGTATACCTGTAGTAATTGAATAGAGTATTTGACAACATGCCAAATCTCCACATCCTTCTTTCAAACTAAAGGTGTTGGTGTGCCTTCTTCACGGTTGTTTCAATATGTAGGGTACATGAGAGATCCTCGTATGTGTGGACACACAGAAACTTGGAGGGATTAACTCTCTCCGTCAGTGTCCAGTTAATGATTACAGATGCATGGTCCTTCTGCCTCTCCTTCCTATTGTACATGATAAGCTTCTTGGTCTTGTTGATGTCATGAGCTAGATTGTCGTTTTGACACCACACAACCAGATTTTTGACTTCAATCATATATTCTGACGTATCATTAACCTTTGTCTGGCCATGAACAGTGGTGTCGTCAGTGAATTCATAGATTGTGTTGGAGCTGAACTTGGCTATGCAATCATGAGTGCAGAGGACAATAGACTCTGGGACTGGGGGAGGTCATGTGATGCGGTAGGGAATGCAGCGCACCCTCACGACTCCTGGGGATTTTATCAAAACAAGTGTTAATTGAGTAAAATTTATATTGTTAAAGTTATTTTAAAGTTGCTACAGAAATGAAAATGATGCTTCCAAGAAAAGAAAAGTACTCGAAAATCACCCTGAAAGAGAAATGCAAAGAAAGGAAGGAAAAGGAACGTGATCCTACCGTATCTGTGAAGCTGGACATTGAAGTATCTTCTGGAACCGCTGGAGACAGCCCCGGTGAGGGAGTATCTCAAGGAGCTACCTCTGCAGCTCTCCGCAAAGATGGCGCCATCGGGAAAACTAGATCTGCACCACACATGCGCACTGGAGATGAAAAAAAGACAAGGAAAAATATCTCCAACATTTTTAAAAGACCAGTCCAGCATTGCACCTGCTGAAGAAAATTTTCCTGACATAGAAGATTACTCTAACAACTTGACAAGTGAAGAGGAAGGTGCAAGTTATAGAAGAAGAATTTAAAGGCAAGGCTAAGTTTTTAAGAAATAAAATGGACAAAATTGAGAATAAAATTGATAAACTCACGAAAGCAATGGAAAATAATTTTACATTTCTAACTGGAGAAATACAAGTTAAAATTGACTTGGCCAAATCAATAAACAACGTTTCAAAAAGGGTTGATAAATTAGAAGAAAGAATGCAAGATGATCGTGAAGAAGTTCAACGTATTGCAGAAAGAGCGAATGCCATTGAAGATTCTGTTAATGCTTTGGTTTCTATGAATGAAAAATTATTGGAGAAGGTTGATATTTTGAAGAACTAATAGTAGAAGGAATCATCTTAAAATTGTTGGGATGTCTGAAGGTAAAGAAGGCAAAGATATAATTTGTTTTTTTCCAGGACTGGATACCCAAAATGTTTGGGCGAGATAATTTTGAAGAGAAAATGATGATTGAAAGAGCACATAGAGCTCTCCAACCAAAACCAGGACCAAACCAGAGACCTTGATTAGATTTCTTAATTATCAAGATAGAGAGATACTTGGTCTGGCAATGCAAAGAGCTAGAAAACATGGACCTTTGTGTTTTGAGGGTGATAAGATCTTCTTCTAATGCAGATTTGAGTCCAGCTCTTCTGAAGAAAAGGAAGGAGTTCAATCCAGTTACGAAGGCTTTATATGACAAAGGTTACAGATTTGTGCTTCACTATCCCAGCTACGTTGAATGTATTCATTCCAGATCCACCATGGGACTAAGCACGCAGCCTTGAGGTGCTCCCATACTGATTGATCAGCAAGGAGCTGGTAATGTCAATCTACACTGATTGGGGTCAACTTTGCATCCACAGTTCTGCTTTCTCAAGGGATTTATTATTTTAATTCTAGTGTCAATTGAAGTAAACTGATTTTGAAATATGCATGTTGGTGGGAGGAATTGGAAAAAGTTCTGAAACACTAGAATTCTGCATAAAATTACAGCTTTTGCCATTTATTGTCTATTGTTCAGAACAATCTTGATGACTCCATTCAAATTAATGCAGGAGCTTTCCTTCACTGTAGGTACACTAATGATGTCAGCTCATTCCAGAACAAAATATGTCCATTCCTAAACAGTGATTGATGTATCAATGTTAACAATTTGATACTTGTAGAGTAATTACCTGATTGAGGGCACTTTGCTTCTATTATCTGTCCGGCACATCAGACTTAATTAAGTCAGTGTCTTCATTAATAGATAAGCTATCTTTACCTGTGGCATAATGCAATCCTCTTGACTCACTAACGAAACACTTCAGGATCAGAACCCTCGTTTGCAGCAAGTGACTGTCCTGCAGCCCTGACAGGAGTCCTCAGTCCTATGTTACGTGTTTCAGTAAGATGATCTTACCCACACTTCAGATTTAGGCCTGTGATATGGAAATTAATAAAGCAAGTGTCACTGATATCCACCTGTGCTTCTGAGAATGGGAAGCAATAACAATGGACATGTTAGTGAAACACCTGTTGCTCCTTTTAATGAGATTACCTGATACAGGAAATAGAGCAATACACGGAGAAAGTAAAAACAGGTGAATGTCATACTGTTCCATTGCTGAATGCAAGATACATTTTAGTAGCATGTAATTTTAAACAAACTTGAGGTTGCTGTTTTTAAAAACAGAAGAGATGTATCATTCAGGCCTTAATATGCATTCTGAGTTAGTTGATCAAAGAAGCAGCAATCTAGAAAGAAGAAATCCTGGTAAGGCTTATAAATAAAATGGCACTATATTATTATTATTACTTGACATTTTTTTGTGATAACAATTGGATAAAAATTAAGGCTATGACAGCTGTGATGGTGCAGAACTTAGAAAATAAAATTCAATTACCTCAGAATTGGGTTACATACTTCTCTTTTCTTCTTTGGCTTGGCTTCGCGGAAGAAGATTTATGGAGGGGTATGTCCACGTCTGCTGCAGGCTCATTGGTGACTGACAAGTCCAATGCGGGACAGGCAGGCACGGTTGCAAGGGAAAATTGGTGGGTTGGGGTTGGTGTTGGGTTTTTCCTCCTTTGTCTTTTGTCAGTGAGGTGGGCTCTGCGGTCTTCTTCAAAGGAGGTTGCTGCCCGCCGAACTGTGAGGCGCCAAGATGCTTGGTTGGAGGCGAGATCAGCCCACTGGCAGTGGTCAATGTGGCGGGCCCCAAGAGATTTCTTTAAACAGTCCTTGTACCTCTTCTTTGGTGCACCTCTGTCACGGTGGCCAGTGGAGAGCTCGCCATAGAACACGATCTTGGGAAGGCGATGGTCCTCCATTCTGGAGATGTGACCCACCCAGCGCAGTTGGGTCTTCAGCAGCGTGGATTCGATGCTTGGGGACTCTGCCAGCTCAAGTACTCCGATGTTGGTGATGAAGTCACTCCAATGAATGTTGAGGATGGAGCGGAGACAGCGCTGATGGAAGCGTTCTAGGAGCCGTACTTGAATTACTACCAAATTACTAATGGAAGCAAACTTATCTTTTTTCAAGCCTGTCCAGTGAACTTCTTGTAACAGTCAATATTATTCAGTAGAACGTCCAGAGAAGGCCTTATACAACATAGAAAGGCTTCATTTATACCTTTTGTTTTATACTTTGCAAATGCATGAGTGTTATTTGACAGAGCCAACAATTGTTTGGCTTTGGATATTTAATGAAACGATTTCTACTTCAACACTAAAGTAATTGAACTCTATATAAGAAATGGTTTGCTGACAATTATTCTTATGATTTCTTTTTATGTCTCACTGTGATATGACATTTCCATTCATATTAACTTAGTTCATTTTGGAAGGAACAGAGCCGTAAGATTTACAAAGATGGGACCATGAGACTATCTTACCACAGCAATCATGTCCGCACCACCACCACCACTCATACACTCTGTCCTAACATAAATATTTCAATACTGACAATTGATTGTGGCTAACTTCTTGTAATATCTACTTGAATATCATCACCCAACACTGGGATATTCGAGTGAAACATCCCTTGGGTTCTGTGTAGGCTGAAAAATCCATTTAATATTTATTGTTTTCAGGAAGCTTCTGAAGAAAATTAAAGAGTAACAGGCAATTGCTTCGATCCCTTGTGCTGTTTGCTTTGAACGTGCAGTATAATTTTCCATCCGACGTTAAAGAGGTAGATCTGGTAGCCTCTTAATTAAGGAGATAAGATCAAGAGGAATAAATGTGCTTACAATGTAGTTCAACAGCCAAGGATTCATTAAATTTTCACGGAACCTAACAGATAGTTCACTGCCTCCACAGGCTCATAACTGAGGTCAAAGGAACAGGCGTCCTGTGTTAAGAATTTGGATTAAAAAATTCAGATTATGAGATGAATAGATCAAATTAAAGCATTTTAGTTTTAAAAGGGCAATAAATTACTTTCTAACCCTGTCCCACATATGGATCAAGGTAAAAATGGATAGTGTGAAATGTATCAAAATTTATATAATTAGAAGGAGAAGTCATCGATGACCGTGGTAATTATGCCTCCACTCATTTTTTTTAATTGGTTGAATTATTGTCATATCTTTATTGCCAATAACGAGAATCCGCAGCAAAATGTTTTTTTAACCGAGTCTGCATTACTGATATGCGTTTGAGTATTCTAGTCCATAGAATGTGAGAGCCTAATTTCTTGCAACAATTTATATGAAAGTTAACTTCAATATCACTATTCAATGCATTTTATAGAACATGCATAGTAGTTAATCAGCTTCTCATAAGGAAAGACAGTTTAATTATTCACTAGTTCAATAATATTCTCTAAAAAGGAAATTTGACCATACTAAATCAAGTCTATATGTGGCCATTGATCCACAGCATTTTTGTAGACTCGTATATGATCTCAGAAATAGCTTGTTATTGTACAATGTACAATAAAAAATGAGCCTGATGGGTCATTTAACATCCAACTGGATCAATGAAGAATGACAGAGCAAAGATTGAACTCTTCTCTAATCTGATGCCAAAATTGGGAGAGAGGTCCTAATGGCCAGACAAGGTTTTCAATGTTCCAGATTCATTCATCTTCCTTGCACAATAGGCCTACCAGAGAGTTGGAAAACTGTTCTCTGACAGCATAAGGTCCAACATGAGCAAGGAAACCTTCTGCTGATTACAATGTATCACCTTCCCTCAATTGATGGTGTTTTGTTGAGAAAATGTTAGGTTCGGTGGGTTCAAAGAGAGATGAGTCAGGACACAAGGGTTTGCAATCAAATGTAACATTATTAACACAACAATTTATAAGAGAGTGTGGGAACATACGTGCACAATTTATAAGAACGTGGGAACATTCATGCACAATTTATAAGTGTGGGAATATATGTACACTATTTATAAGGGAGAGTGGAAAAAATCGTAATAAGAATCAACAGGGGAGAATGTTAAACAGTACACAACTATTAGTTTACACAGACGATGCAGATATTTGCATCCTATAAACAGGGATTACACAGACCTTCTCCTCCCCAGACCCGATTGAGAGGAGGTCAATTCTGTACCACTGTACCTGCAGGGGTATACGCACACTTTTAGACTACTGATCAGTTGAGAGGTGGATCTGGTACTACTGTACACATAGGGGTATAAACAGACTCTTGGACCCCTGTGAAGTGCCAGTTGATGAAGTAGACAAAGACGATGTGGTCAAACAATAATCATGGCTTTTATTAGCAGAAACTCATGGTACAATAATGAAAGACAATAGGTGCATATACAGTTATATCCAAGGGGAGTGTCCTTAACAGTAGAGATAATGCACAGCCAATGTCAGTACAGACAGGCAGCTTGGCAGACATTCACCACACCCTGATCAGCTGAGAGTGGCAGCTCTACTGCCAGTCTTGATCTATAGCAATTTGAGCTATAACAATACAGCTCAGCTTCAGTGCAGTGTGAACCTTACCCATGACTCTTCCAAGCGAAGTCTACAGTAACGACCTGGCATAGAGTGATGTCCGGGGTTATCACCACAAGGCAGAGAGAGCGAATGTCCTCTGTGTTGGGGCTTTAGCCAATAAGGATGCCCAGTCATTTGAACCAGCCTATGGCAAGGTGTCCACTGACCAGTGGTCGGACCCCAATCTTAACTGATGCTCCACCTGCAAACCGTAACTCTGTCTACAATGTAACTTGAGAGAGAAACAAAAAGCACACCACAGACTGACAGGTAACGTGACTTCCGAATGAATTTCAGACGGGGAGGCCACATGACCACCAGCAATAGGCAGGGTAGCCACGCTTCCTCCACACACAACAGATGAATTAACACTTTTTTTTTGTTGAACAGCATTAATAAAACAGTGTTAAGAAAGTAAGGTAATGAAATCTACCCTGAATATGGAACTTCAATGTCTGAGAGTAGTTCAATTGAACCAGGCCTGGAGAACACACCTACCAGAGTGGGAACATGACAGCTAGTAAGAATAGCCACATGACGGAAAGATTTGATTACCTTCAGCTTCATCAATCCATCTGTTACTGATGTGTCTACCTGGAAATCCATTGCAAGAGCATTCATTACTTATCAAGAGAGGCTAAAGATGAAATAGCAACAACAAAATAAGAAATCAGCCTTACTTGAGAAGCTATGTAGTATACAAATGGGTTGAGACCATTGTATCAATCACATCTGATGATATGAATGCAATATTTGTAACATATTTTTGCACATAAATCATTTTAAAATTCAATTTAAATTTAAAATACAGCATGGCAACAGGCCCTTCTGGCCCATGAACCTGTGCCACCCAAACACCAAAATTAACTTACATCCCCCATATGTTTTGAAGGATGGGAGGAAACCGGAGCACCCGGAGGAAACCCATGCAGACATGGGAAGAATGGACAAACTCCTTACAGATTCGAACCAAGGTTGCTGGTGCTATAATAGCGTTAACAAGAAATATTTAAATGAATTTTGTAGAAAGCAGCAATTCCACTGAATAAATAGATAGGAAAAAGAGAAATCTGTATCTGTATAGAACATTCCATTATCTCTGGACCGATAAATCTCACTGAGCAGTGTAATGGCTAATTCTGAAATATGTTCAAGCATTGGCCTTATGGCAGATAACATAAATAGTACAGAAAGAAAGAGCTCAAGGAAAGGGGGTAAATTATAGGAAGAGGATTGCCAGGTTGGGTCTTTACTCCTTAGAGTGGAGGCAGCTGAGTTTGTAACCTTATAGAGGTTTACAAAATCATGAGGCGCACAGTTAAAGCGAATGCTCAGTTTTATTTTCCCCTTCAAAATAGTTGATTCTAGAACTAGAAGGCAAAGGTCTAAGGTGAAAGGGGAAAGATTTAGGAGGGACTTGAGAGGCATCTTTTTTTTCGTAAGAAAGTGGTCTGCATCTGGAATGAGCTTCCAGAAGAAACTGTAGAAGTGAGTGTGATAGTACAGATTCTATCACCAATGTGTATATGTACAGATGATAGTGTAGGATGACTGTGATTGGCTGAGAGAATAGCCACATCTACTGGCAGGTCTTAAAGGATTGCTCCTAGCCAGACCAGGTCATTCTGGACTGGTTGACCTATTGTGATATGCTTCAATCTTTTAGTTAATAAAAGCCTTGGTTTGGATCAAGAAGTCTTTGGTTCTTTCGACACGCTCTACAGTGGGCACAATAAAATATTCAAAAGGTATTTGGACAGGTTTAAATAGAAGGGATTGGAGGGATATGGTCCGAGCGCAGGCAAAAGGATTGGCTCAGAATATTGCACCATATTGGTCAGCATGGACTAGTTGGGTCAAAGGACCTATTTAATTCTGTATGACTGATAAACATATTAATAATGCAGTTCACCATTTTCTTTTCTGTAGTTTGATAATTTGTACTTTATGTCATTCAGCCAATTGATATCATATACAGCTGCAACTCCCCATCACTTACAACAAGGAATTTGGTGCTGAACTTCTGTCACTACAAACATAGGTAGAAACTGCATGCCCATTCAATTCCATGAAGCAAAATGGTTGCTAGGGATACAAAGACACACAAGACTGCAGATGCTGGAAACCTTCCATTGAAAATTACAGCACAGAAACAGGTCCTCATGTTCCTTTCTCCTGATTCACACAGGTTCTCTCACTCACACACTTTCTTTCCAAACATGGCCCCGCCCTGTTATAATGAGGTTAAATTGTTGTAGGCTAATGAGCGTATGAGGTTATAACCATAAACATTACAGCACAGAAACAGGCCCCTTTGGCCCTTCTAATCTGTGCCAAAACTTTTTTTGCCTACACCTGACCTCCACCTACTCCAGAGCTTTCCATACCTCTACCATCCATGTAGGTATCCAAATTCTTTTGATGTTAAAATTGAGCCCATATTCACCACTTCAGATGACAGCTCGATCCACACTCCCACTACTCTCTCTGTGAATAAAACTTCACCCCTTTCACCCTTAACCCATGTCCTCTGGTTTGTATCTCACCCAACTTCAGTGGAAAAAGCCTACCTATATTTACTCTGTATATCTCCCTCATAATTTTAAATACTGCTATCAAATCTCCCCTCATTCTTCTATGCTCCAGGGAATAAATTCCTAACCCGTTTAATCTTTCCCTGCAACTCAGTTCTGAAGTCCGGGCAACATCCTAGTAAATCTTCTCTGAACTCTTTCAATGTTATTGATATCTTTCCTGAAGTTAGGTGACAAAAAATGCACACTATACTCTAAATTTGTCCTCACCAATATGTTATACATCTTTAACATCCCAAGTCCTATACTCAATACTTTGATTTATGAAGGCCAATATGCCAAAAGCTCTCTGTACAACCCTATCTCCCTTTGACACTACTTTCAGGGAAATATGTATCTGTATTCCCAGATCTTTCTGTTCTACCACACTCCTCAGTGTCCTACCATTTACTGTGTATGTCCTTTCTTGGTTTGTCCTTCCAAAATGCAAGACCTCACACTAATTTGCATGAAACTCCATCTGACATTTTTCAGATCATTTTTCCAGCTGCTCCAGATCTTCCTTGTTGTCCACAACCCCTCCAACCTTTGTGCCATCTGCAAACTTGTTGGTCCAATTTACCACATTATCCAGATCATTGATATGGCTGAAAATCAACAATAAATCAAGCACAGATCCCTGAGGCACACCACTAGCCATAGGAACCAATCCAGGCTGCAAGAGCAAATCCAGAACCAAACAGTCAAAATGTTGTTTGGAAGAAAAAGGGTGATCAGGAAGACTTCAAATCACAATTTCTTGATCAGATACATCCTTGTTATTTATAAAATGTCCTTATCAATAACATGCTTGTATCTCACTGCTGCTTTATACTTTATTCACAATAAATTATTTGCAAAACAAGAAAACCATTCAAGACTTTTTACATTCATGGTGTTGGTCATATTGAGACATTCTCATCAAAGTACATTTTACATTGTTCTCTCAATACAATACACCGTTAAAACCACTGTGGCCCTTATCATTTCTATACATTGTCATTAGACATGCCATGTGTAGAAAAAAAATTATTTACAAATAAGATGAGTTCAAGTTGCTTTACACTCATAATGTCAATCATATCTATAAATTCACATCAATGTACTGTTGAGGTTATAATAGAATGGTTATGGATAAAAATGTCTTTAAAAGAGATAGATTGTGGGGGTTTAGTGTAGGTCACTTCACAAGCAGAGTAACACTTCACAAAAGACATCTGATTTAAAATGCAAGAGTTTTTCTGAAACTAGACATTGAGGCACCGATTGATTTTGTAGAGACAATGGAACTGCCTTGGAAAGACTTAAAAAGGAGGCAGAGAGAGAGAGAGAGAGAGAAGAAGAGATTATCATTTGGAACACCCATGATGGGGCAAGTTTCTTCAGCAAGACACTGATGTGACTGATTGGAGGAAATTAGTATGTGTGCGTCCAACAAGCAACAAATTTATCTTTGAAACCAACAAGAGTCTTTTTGAGCGGTAACCATTTAACTTAAAACACAAGAGCCTGGTGAAGATTCATAAATGTTGAAATCTGTGCACAGTATGAGAATTTCATGATACCAGAGAACTTGGAGAAGAGAGATTGGACTGTGAAGCAAAGAACTTTCCTGAATAGATACACATTACTTTCCAACAATCTCCATTTGTATCTCTTGATCTTATTCCTTGGTAGACTTTGCTTTAGCTGATTTAACTAGTGAGTACCAGAAACTGACACTCTTTACAGTCCATCAGATTCACTTGGTCAGTCATCAAGAAGTGTTTTATTGTTCACTCACAGGATATGACTTTCCCTGGTGAACACAACACCAACCTTTCAATTTTGCTGAATCAGATTATTGCCTTTTTTAGAACACTACGCTCACATGCCCCATACAAATATTAAAAATGGGAATGAAAATATTTCAACTCCATCCTGCAGGAAGAGCTCAAACGTTCAATTATTATACAGTACCTAATGCATGCTGAAGTCTCCCAATTAGTTCACAATAAAAAATACAGCCTCTCACTGAGTTAACACAATTACCATAAAGTGATTTAGATGCAACATGTCATAATGTATTTCCACAAAGAGCAATCTTTTAAAACTGTTTACTCTTTTACTCCACGATAATTTGTTTAACAATTATAGTTGGATTACAAAGGCATTATCTTGTTTGGGAATTATTTGTCTGACATAAAAGGGTTTGAAAACAAGTTTATCTTCTAATTTTTCAGACTTGTACCAAAATCAAAATAACTAATAATTTGCAGTGGAGATGAATGGATCAATGAGATTGTTTGTCAGACAGTATATAATTGAAGTGCTACAGAAACATAGCAGGTCATGCAGCGTCCATAGGAAACAAAGGTATATAACCAACATTTTGGGCCTGAGGCCTTCATTAAGGGATGAGCAAAAATAAAATGGATACCAAATAAAAAGGTAAGGGGAGGAAGGACCAAGGGGCGGGGGTCAGAGCACAGGCCAACAGGTGGATATGGGTTGGAGGGCAGAAGAGAAAACAGCTAAGAAGTGATAATATTGAGGGGAAGTTCTCTGAATGGAGAAGGAAGGGAGTGAGGAGCTGAATGAAAGAAGACAGAGGGATAGGAAAGGAGAGAGAGAGAGAGAGAGAGAGAGAGAGAGAGAGAGAGACACACATACAGATACAAGGGAGGTGTGTGATGGAAAGCCAAGAAGATATTAATGCCAAATGGTTGGAGAATGTCAAGACCGAATATTAGGTATTGTTCCTCTAATTTGCTGGTGGCCTCAGTTTGGCAGTGTAACCATGGGCAGACATTGGTGTGGGATTGAGGCATGGAATTAAAATGGTTGGCCTCTGGGAGCTCCTCCCGAATATGGACAAAATGCTAAATGAAATGATCTCTCAGTCTGCATCCAGTCTCTCCAATATAGATGCAGATACAGTCTATGACCCCCGCAGATTTACAAGTGAAGTGAAATAAATGCAGACAGTCCTCCTTCGCTCACCACCTTGCTTCCTGCCCTGACAAATGAATTTGCTTGCTTTTACATTTATATTTGCCTCAACTTTCCCATCTGTCACGCTACTAATAATATAATTTTACTAATGGTTTTTCATAATGATATATGATCCAGTGATCGTTGGGGGATCAGAGGTGGAGAGGGTGAGCAAATTTAACTTCTTGGGAGGAACATCTCATAGGATATTTCCTAGACCCAATACACTAATGGCATCGTGAAGTAAGTGCTTCAGCGCCTCTACTTCCTCGGGAGTTGCAGAGGTTTATGACATCAGAAACCTTGGCAAATTTCTACAGATGTATGGTGGAAAGTGTACTGACTGGTTACATCAGGGTCTTGAATGGGACACCAATACCCCTGAGTGTAAAGCCCAGCAAAAGGACAACCCAGGACATCAAAACTCTCCCCACCATTGAGAGCATCAAAAGGGAAAGCTACCATTGGAGAGCAGTGGCAATCATCAAGGATCCACATCATCCAGCACATGCTCTGTTCTCATTGCTACCAGCAGGAAAGAGGAAGGTGCCACAAGTCTTGCATCACCAGGTTCAGGAACAACTGCTACCCCTCCATCATCAGACTCCTCAACAACAAACTCATTTAAGGACTCTTACTTTTGCACTTTGAAGATTTTGTTCTCCCTGTATGATAGTCAGTTTGTTTACATTTCTTTATTTGTTTACATGTGTATGTTGAGTACAGTTTTTTTGCATAATCAATAAGTGGTAACTCTGCCTCCCCCACAGGAACAAAAGAATCTCGGGGTTGTATGTGATGTCATGTATGTACTCTGAAATCAAAATATATTAGCAATTTTTTTTTCCCCACAAAATATGGTTAACAGGACCTTAGACATTTATCTTTTCCATGTTCTACAATTCTGGTCGTATCCATTCTCCTTCGTTTCAGGGGCAGGCTAGAGTTTCCATTATCCTCTTGTTCAACTCAACAAGAATTGACCTTCGGTAGAACATCTCGACTGTTTCGAGCACCTCCAGTCAGTTGCATACCTCTCCCTTGCCTTTCAGCATTATGCAAAGGCCATTCTTGTTGGAAGATTCTGGTTCAGTCTCCCATCACTTTCTCGCCTTCCATTGTCCAGTTCACCAAACTTAGCTTACATGTGATGAGGAATTAACGCACTGATCTTTCCATTTAGGGTCCAATCATTGCTGCTTGTAACCTATATTCTCTTCATGTCTTTTTTCACCTTCTTTACATTTTTGTTATACTTAATTTCATCTATTTTGCAATTTATCACAGATCTCTCTCTTTCATCCATTTTCCCATTGCTTTCCTCATTACATCTTAAAAAACAGTCTTTTCCTAATTCCAATGAAAATTTATTGATTTGAAACATTGTCTCCAGAATGTGATCGAGTAATCCCAACATTACTGGTTTTATTCTGTTGTTTTTATTCTGATTCTTGCAATTAGACTGCTGCTTTTTCTTTGTTCAGTCATTTTTCACTAGCTTGCTTCTCAATTTACAGAGATTTGGTGCTGTTTAGCTGCGTGATAATCAGTATCTGTCGAGCATAATTTACTTTTGAAAATCGAACAAAACAATCTTCTCAATTACAAATATTATGTCAAATTACTCATGCTACTTTTAGTTTCTATGGCTATTTATCCATCCCTGCGCAAAAGTAAAAGATGGCCTAATGGTTCAATGAATTGTGGATTATCTAAATGCAACGGACAAAGATTAGGCTTAAAAATTAAGATTAAGCAATCACAAATTATAGGTAACAATATAAAAAGTCAAGAATAAGGAAAGGCCAATTGACTCATCTTCCTAATATGCTTAAGCTTCCATGATTTGAATCTGATCTTTGTACAGTAAACAAATTTTCTGCCTGAACTTCCCCACCTGCCAGGTTAATCCAAACATCATTCTAATTACATTTTTTCTTCCAATTATTTTTCAATCACCAAAATTATCCCCTTCATTTGACTTTCTGAACTCAATATGGAATAATATATCATCTCATCAGAGTGATTACATTTTGTTCTGCTGAGAAGCCTTTCTCACAGTAGCAAATATTCACTAATAGGAAAAAGCAGAGAACTATGTCTTCTTTAATCTAAAAACATGCCATGAAGAGAAATATATTTGGTTCAGGATGAATTACTGTATTCCATTTCAGTATTTTGCACTGAAAACAACTTACATTGCAAATCATGTTCTTTTGTTTCCTTTCCTTTCCTTACTACTAAGCCATATTACATTAAATAATTTATTTTTAGATTAAATAATTCCTTGGAAAAAATAATGAGTGATCATCAATATAAAATCTACATAATGGCCTTGATACTTAACAGAGAAGTGTTGAGGATAGGATTTTCAGAGAGGATGGCTTGAACAAAATTAATTCCTAATTCCCCCCCTCCCACCCCACCCAAGATTATGGATCAATGCTATGGATCTTATGGGGATTGAATAGTTTATCAATTTAATGTTGGACCAGTATTCAGTTGGTTTGGGGACTTCAAAGACAAATTTCAAATTAGAGTATCAAGAATATGTTGATATTTGATTTTGCCAAGCAAGAGAAGAAGTGAATAAACTGAAATCTTCCATCCCTCCTGCACACCTGCTTGTCTTTGACATTTAACTTCCAAACCAAACCACTTGCCCATCCTGCATATGGACTCCTGTGTGAGTCTGCAATTTCATATGCTAATTTAATGAGGAACTTTCTGATCCAATTTATGTCCATACATAGCATCATAATTTCTGAGCAGGAAACTGAGCATCACTGATAAAGCACTGTCAAAAAAAGGAGCTATCTCAATGTTACGTGTGTCGTGCCTTTATTGCCAATACCCTTCACATGCACATATGAACAAATATAGCCTAATAAAGATTGTGATTGCAAATTTATATGCTTTTTTTTGTTGTAGCTGACAAGTATGACACAATTTTCTATAATTTAGTGGATTTCAATAATTTTTCTAAACCTTTTTTGATTGTAGAATTTAAACATTTCTACTTTATATTACAAAATTGAAGCATTTCATTACTTCCAAAATTCACACTGCTCTTACTTTCACTTGGTCCATCTCTGATGCCTCTAAAACTCTTCTGGATCTGTCTCCATCTCAAGGGATAGATTAACAACAAACATCCATTTTAAGCCCACAGCTCCCTCCCCCCAGGAAACTGCTCCCCCGGAAAACAAGGGCTTTTCACAGCTTATAGCAATACATTTAAATTATTAAAAACAGTCAAGGAACAATCAAAAACAAGGGCTTTTGGTAAATTATAACAATATATTTATTATGTTTAATTACAAATAATGGAATACATAATTAATTTAATAAATGTTTGTATATTGTATGATTATTTGTATAACAGTTGATTATTTGTACAATAAATTAGAACAATATATCCCAAAATATTCCTTTCCTTTCCCCACGGATGCAGAATGACCAAAGGCTCTTGTTTTTGATTGTTTCCCCGACTGTTGTTAATAATTTAAATATATTGCTATAAGGTACAAAAAGCCCTTGTTTGCCGGGGGAGATGTTTCCTGGGCAGGAGGGAGCTTCTGCAATGCCGGGTGTTCTGCAATGCCAGCAGACGCTGAGTGGGGCAGGGAGCTGGGCCAAAATGTCCAGCGCCAAAATGTCTGTCACCAAAATGCGAGTGCCAAAATATGCCGCATCAAACTGCGGGCACCAAAATGTCAAATTCTATGCTATTAATATATTAGCTGGCCACGATTTTTGAGCATGAGAGGCCAAGAGTCAACAATGATATAACACATAAAGTGTCAAACTGTACAATATGCAGGAAATATCAAACAAGCAATCCTGCAGAACCACTAAAGCCACACCCAGCACCATACAGACCTTACCAGAAGGTAGGCGCTGACCTATTCGAATGTCAAGGGAAGGACTATCTGGTAGTCATAGACAATTAATCCCTGTATCCGGAGGTGTGTAAACTGAACACCTCCGTTGCAGATGCTGTAATAATAGGTATGAAAGCCATATTCTTCTGACATGGCGTGGCAAGGGAGGTCTTCACAGACAATGGACCCAAGTTTTGTAATTTAAGGTTCCGATACTTTTCCAAAGAGTGGGACTTTGTGCACACCACGTCAAGTCCTCGTTTTCCACAGTCCAATGGTCTAGTGGAAATATCAGTACAGACAATGAAAAGAGTGATGAATAAGGCAAAAGACAGTAGAACAGACTTCTACCAGAGCATGCTAGTATAGCGCACAACACTGTTCGAGTGTGGTATGTCACCAGCACAACTCCTTAAGGGACATAGGCAAAGATCAAACCTACCCATTCAGGAGAACCTCCTAAAAATAAAAGGGGGGGGGGGGAGAAAGTGAGGAAGTTCAAAGAACAACAGCAAGAAAAATCAAAAGTATAACTTTGACAGAGGAACAAAAAAACCTACCAGAACTCTACAGTAGTGACCAAGTAAGGCTAAAAGACAAAACAAACTTATGGACTCAGAAAGGAACTGTTTTTACTGAAGTCCAACCAAGATCATACACTATTCAGACAGATGAAGTTGCTGTTCTGTGAAGAAATTGTCGAGACCTTCAAATGGGACCAGTAACAGTAGATGGAAAGATGGATACTGTTGAACACTTGAATGCGCATCTGAGAAGACATCCTCTGAGGAAAACACTCAAATTCAAGGACAATCAATCAGGAGATCGTCAAGACACACAAATCCTCCTAAGAGACACATTGAGCAAATTTAAGGACTCCTGTTATGGAATGAAGTAATGCTATCTTATTCGCTCTTCAAGTTTTAGTGCATGTAAATGTGAACACACAAAACAAATTTAAAAATGTTAACAATGTTGATAATAATGAAAATGTAAGTTCTTGGCGTTATAGTTAAAATTGCAGAATTTTACAAAGAAAACATATTAGTTAAAAGTAAGCTACTTTTGTTTTAAGAAAGGGAGATGTAATGATAGAGATCGTGGTTGCAAGCAACTAACAATGCCTTACTGTTTGATTATACTTGTGTGCCACCAAGGGCTGACACAGAGTAAGAGACACACAGTATGCTGGACCTATAATAGAGACTTACAGCCTCATGGCCTCATGGTGCTGCTCATAACAACTTTAAAGTAAAGAACCTTTTCCTTCATCCATGTGTTGTCTAAGAACTCACAAACACAAATACAAGATGAAACAAATAACAGCTTAACGAGATGGCCAGGCTCATTGGCAGTAATCCACTGCCAGTACTGACACAGCCTTGGTGTGATATGATGTTTAATCACAGCTCTCCACTGGCCACCGTGACAGAGGTGCACCAAAGAAGAGGCACAAGGACTGTCTAAAGAAATCTCTTGGTGCCTGCCACATTGACCACCGCCAGTGGGCTGATATCGCCTCAAACCATGCATCTTGGCGCCTCACAGTTCGGCGGGCAGCAACCTCCTTTGAAGAAGACCGCAGAGCCCACCTCACTGACAAAAGACAAAGGAGGAAAAACCCAACACCCAACCCCAAGCAACCAATTTTCCCCTGCAACCGCTGCAACCGTGTCTGCCTGTCCCGCATCGGACTTGTCAGCCACAAACGAGCCTGCAGCTGACGTGGTCATTACCCCTCCATAAATCTTCATCCGCGAAACCAAGCCAAAGAAAAGAAAGAAGCACAGGACTAATCTCAGCAGAAAAATCATTTTGGTTTTCAAGTTCAAGTTTGGAAGTTAACATTGAAGCTTCATATTATATGGCATTCACTTGATATGGCATATCTGCTCCAGATAAGTTTTGAGCTCCTCTTACATTTTTCATATGAAAGGGACAAGGAATAATGCTAATTAAATTGTTGAGACCTTACATTCACAGGTACATAACACTCAGAGGAAAGAAAACAATCCAGAGGGACCGGATCACAGAATTCAGCCAGGAGACACCCACGGCAGTAAAGGTTGAGGGGAACCTCAGTGGATACACCACACTGACTGTAAAAAGAATGACCCTAAAAAACGACAGTGTGACGTATCCAAGGATAAGTAAGAGCCCTGACCAGGCTCCCAAGTGGAAATGGGCAATTATCATACTTATGGGTTTTTTGGGTTTTGTTTTGGGCTCCCTTATAATGAATAACCTGATGAGAGTGAAAGAGAATTTAAATCAGATAGCTAAACATAGCAATACATAAAGCATATCAAAACTTATTAACAGATGTTCAAACTATGAATTTATCCCCCTGTTGGACCTGTACCCATATTCCAACCCATACTAGTCAAGGGGATCCTGTGGCAGCAATACCCTTTAACAATACAGAACATTTACCATGGGAATGCCACTACAACTGGATTCTGATGGTTTTTCCAACAAAAAGATGTCAATCTGCTAGATGTCATTTACTAATTGGTATAAGCCCAACTACAACCTATCCACACAGCCCCTGAATTTTATGCTAAGCAAGTTCACCAAGGGAGGCATCTGTTTGTGTTGGGGGAAATAAAAAGAAGACTGGAATAGATCATGGCACTAAAGAAAGTAATCAATTTGGCTTTTTTTTAAACAGGGGAAGCAACCTTGAATGGAACCTGCCTTTGTGATGGACAAAAAGCATATCCATGTCGACCATACTATTGACAGGGGTGTTACTATTTAACTTATCTTGTCCCAGCAATACAACATTTTGAGGATATGGTATTACTGATCATCCTTTAATTTAAGTAAGAATTTAAAAAAAGGCTATTTCTGAGACTGAAAGGTTCTTTATGATTCCCTTTCCCACTTATGGTGTTGCTGTGGCAGCCCAAAAATCGAGTAGCTTGGCTGCTGCCCCAGAAAAGCTTGTCAATGAAACTGCAAAGATTGAGGAAAACACACAGGCCCAAATTCGCCAACTCACCAATGAAATAGTAGCCATTTGGCCTTTAGCTTTAGACTTAACTTTAACAGAAAAAGGAGGAACATGTGCAGTAGTGGGAAAACAAATACTGTATGCATTTCCCTGATGCTTTGGAGAATATCACTCTCTTAGCAGACCACATTAGAGAACGGATACATCAAGTGCAGTCAATAGCAAGACAATTCCACAATTACAACCCCCCGGGATCATCTTGGTGGCATTTTAAGGGATGGCAGATTACATTTGTCCAGGGATTATGTGTCCTATCCATCACCCTACTGGTGGTGTTGTTTTTGTGATTCTTTGATTCATTCATGTCTTAAAACTAACTTGTTAGAAGTGGTTATCATGACAGATCATAGCAGAGTTTCATTTTGCTTTATTTGCTTTTTTCTTTAATAGTTAGGGGTAACATAAACCATATTCTAACAATTATATTAGTTATCATGAGATGATAAAAGTGCTGAATGTGAAAGAATAACTTCAACAAATATGCTTAACAAAGAATTATTGAATTAGGTGAGAAAATACGGTAGTTGCCTGTAAGATGGTAGGAATATAATTGCTTTGTAAGCATGACTTTCTCTGTGTGGTAGTGAGTTAGTAATTAACACCACAAGAATGTAAATACGCCTTGAGTAAAGGAAACCCTGACATCTTCCAGCCTTCTATAGACACCACAAGGGAACATGTTTTGTAAAAAAACAAGAAAACACTAGCTGTGTGAAACTCATGTGAAACTTGTAGGGTCTTACGTAAACCCTTGCTCAAAGGTGTATAAAAGTGTGATGAACATTCCTTATGCTTTGAGTTGGGGCTCAGTATAGAGAATGTGTTACTGAACTCTTTCTTTGTACACTTCACTCTTTCTAGCATTATCAAAGGTGAACAAAGTAAACCGTTGTTCGCTTAATTGCTGTGTTCTGTTTGTTTTATTACAGCGCGGGATGACTTTAACACTATTTACTGGGATCATCAACCTACTGGCTTTGTTGTTCATTGATTTCTTCTGGCTGTTGTGATTTTTAAGAATTTGTTTTTTTTTCCATAGTCATTTAAAATTGCCAATATTGCAGTGTTGTGCTGAAGGCCTTTTGGTGACATTTGGCTTTTGCATGAGCAATTTGGTCTAACTGTTGGATCATCCATAAAAGGGACTTACATATGTTTGGAGCAAGCATTGAAATATAATTATCCAAAAATATTATTCACGAGATCAAAGGCAGAATAATAGTTTAACATGGACAAAATGGGCCAAAGAGCCTGTTTCTTTGTTGTCTTATAAAAGAGAAAGTCAGGAAGAAGCCTAGTGGCAGATAGTTACATTCACCAGGGGTGTCAACCATGAAATTTATTTTCTTGAACCTATGAACCATGTATGAGGTAGTTTAGAGTATGGTAGCACCGGCTCTGATATTGAACTATTAAATAGAGATTGGGCAACTGAATTGGAGACACACAAACACCACCATTTCACTGGTAAATTGAAATCAATTTATAAAGTTTATAAATTTAAAAGTAGGAGTCACACAATCATCCTTATGCTTTCCACTCCGTGTCTATCACAGTATTTTAATGTAATCCAACTTGGCCACACCTGGTGGAAGAGTGTTGGTGTTCAGTTATAGAGACTGCAAATGGCCCTGAGTATTGTTTTCTTCTTCTTTGGCTAGAGGCCAACTGCGGGCAGGCCAATAATGACATGGACAGCAGCAGTCAGTTTGTGAAATTGTTGGCTTTATACTGAATTCAGTCTTTATGACAGATTTTATAAGGCACTGTCATTTTCATTCATGCATAATTGCTATTTCTAAACTTAGTTTGGTCCACTCAAGTCTTCTTTTGAGTCCACAGTAACAGAATTTCTATGGTTAGCTGCAACCTACTACACCAGCTTGTCTTCTGTCTTGGCCGCAAGTCATTCATGATCAGTGTCTCTCTTCGTTTTGTTTAGTCTAGGTGTTAAATTAAATACCAGTACCTGTCTGTGTTGGTGGCTACAAGTTTCAATGTTGGTGTGTCTTCATCATACCTTCTCAGTAGTTGATGAAGCACTTGGAAATGTGAAAATTGAAAAGGGCAAAGCACATTTCTAGCGTGGGGTAGGTAAGGATATGGATAATAGTTCGGCACATCCTTACATCATTTTACAAATTAGTGGAAATAGAAGAGGTGGTGCAATGTGATAAAGAGCATTCATCATTGTATGCCAACTTTATCTCTATCTCTAACCATAGTGTAACACATAGCCATTCAAATAAGCGCCTGTTCCACAGGGATTATAGCATTTATGTATGTTTCTCTCCATTCGCCTTCTAATGCCTCGAATTGTATGTCACCTGGTCTTGCAAATCAAAAGATGTTTTTTTTAGTGAAATATGTTTGCTTGATGAGGCTCTAATGGTCAAATATTTTGCAATTTGTGTAAACTGTGAGATGTGTGTGCTGTCTGTGTTGAGATTAACTGGAGCAAAAGAATATTAGATACCAGACTGTTCATGAAAGTTAGTGACTAAATGACTGCTATGTGGTGAGTTGAACAAAATGTAAAGTCAATTGGGCATTTGGTAGGTTATAGCAACCTACATATGTTCACAGAAATGATCATTTGTGAGAGGGCACCAAATACAGTGCCCTCCATAATGTTTGTGACACTTAATTTTCCTTTATTTGCCCCTGTGCTTCCCAATTTTGAAATTATATTCAAACATATTCTGTTCATGAAGTCTTCTGAGGACCATAGTCATTGATACCTCCACTCCAGTTGAATGTGGATAAATATCAGGTTATCCACTTTGGTGGCAGATTATTATTTAAAAGGAGTCAAGTTAGGAAGTGGAGTAGTGCAACGTGATCTAGGTGCACTTGTACATCAGTCACTAAAAGGTAGCATGCAGGTTCAACAAGCTGTGAAAAAGGGAAATGGCATGTTGGCCTTCATAAAAAGGAGAATAGAGTGTAAGAGTAAAGATGTCCTTTTGTAGTTGTACGGGGCTCTGGTGAGACCACATCTGGAGTATTGAGTCCAGTTTTGGTCTCCTAATTTGAGGAAGGACATTCTTGCTATTCAGAGAGTGCAGCGTAGATTCACAAGGTTAGTTCCCGGGATGGCGGTATTGACGTATACCAAAAGAATTTAGAAGGATGAGAGGAGATATGATTGAGGAATATAAGGTTATTAAGGGATTGGACACAATAGAAACTGATTACATGTTCCCGATGTTGGGGAAAACTAGGACAAGAGGCCATAGTTTAAAAATACAGGGAACGCCCTTTAGGACAGGGATGAGATTTTATTTTACCCAGAGAGTTGGTGGTCTGTGGAATGCTTTGCCACAGAGGGTGGTAGCGGTGGATAAGTTCAAGAGAGAGCTAGATAATGTTCTTGTGCACAGGGGAATTAAAGGTTATGGGGAGAAGGTAGGGACAGGGTACTGATAGTGGAAGATCAACCATGATCGAAATGAATGGTGGTGCTGGCTCGATGGGTCGAATGGCCTACTCCAGCCCCTATTGTCTATTGTCCTGCCTCCTGAAGAGTGTTTCTTAGCTGTCAGACATACATTTGAGGATTTTTCATATTATAATGGGAATTCCTTCTAGTACCACTCTTCCTTGGAATACCCCTGTGATTACTGAGCTTCACCAGTGCACCCTTTCTTCCTTTCTTTTTGGAAAATTTTATTTTTGAAATTTTAAGTCATACCTTCATCTATATTCAAAGTTCATTATACAATAGAGACATAGAAATCATAGATTCCAACTCACACTCGTATATATTCAAAATTTATTGTACAATATAGACACATCATCATAATTTCATATCATACTCATCTATATTCATAATTAATTTACAGTATCATTATATAAACCATATTACATGCTGACTTTAAAACCCAAATCTATTCTACCACCCAGTTTCCCACCCAACCCCCAATCCTCACTCCTTTCAAAAGTTATTCTCCGTCTCACAAAATTGGACCCACTACTAACAACACTTTGCAAAAAAAATTATTATTATTAAGAATAGAAAAAAATCTTACGATTAGTATCAGAACAAAAGGGATCTTGTTCCCTTTACCAGATCTAAAATAATCTCCGTGTGAATTTCAAAAATATAAAAAAACACAAAACTTTAACATTACTTAAAATCTTTAGTTATATTCCATACAAAAAAAACCCTTATTATTGTTATTACATTTCACCCCTTTCCTTCTATCCTCGACACATTCCTTTCAAAAACCATTCTCACTCACTTCTTTCAAACAGAGGACTCAATACCAATACTTAACCCAAAAAATGAAATTTCAAGAAAAAAAATTATAAAATAAGGGAAAAAGTGAGAAACCCTCCCTTTAGTGTGAATAAAATAAATTACACCACCTTCCTCTATTTTACAGGTAGTGGGAAAAACCCACTAACAAACACATATGCATGGATTCTGGAGGCCTGCCTCCCGAACTCCCAGGCAAAACAATTTTTTAAAAATTAATCTTTTTTCAAAAGGATTGATATTAAACAAAAACAAATACACAGGAAGAAATAATATCATAATTTAGATTTAAAGAATCAGGTTTAAAGAAATTCTTGTAGCTACCTGCTACAAGCTATGGCTCTGCAGAGCTTATAGCGCAGGAGAGGTTATGGCTGTATGCAGGTTGGCTTGGAAAGAACACGCTGTTCCCAGAAAGAACGACGCGAACCCCAGTTGAGTGCAGTTAACACACTCAGCTTTATTGGGCTCACAGCCCTCCTTTTATTCTCAAGCTGATGGGCATGGTCAAAACGCTCTCAGCACTGATCCACTTTCCCTGATAGGCCAGTTAAGCTCTTTTGGTTGTGGCCAATTGGAGGGCAGCGCTGCGGGCATCGTGCAGCCTGCTGGATCGTCGCGTTCGTCCTTCATTTTGTGAGGCCCCGTGGGGGAGATGCGAAGGGCTGTCACATTCTCTCATTTTCTTTCAATTTACTTCAAAGTTGGTAATTTGTTCACAAAAATTCTTTGCTGTTTCAATATCAGCTAAAAACTTATTTTGTCATTCTGGTATCGTAATTTTCAAATTAGCTGGTTGACGCAGCACAAATTTGTATCCTTTTTTCCAAAGGGTATTCTTCAGTGGATTAAATTCCTTTCTACGCATTAGCGCAACATTTGTATCAGGGTTTTTGAAAAAAAATTTTTCACCTTCAACTTCTCGTGGTTTTCCTTCTCTCTTCTTAACCTTTTTTGCTGCAGCTCTTGATATTTTTCCACAATCATTAAATTTCATACATCTAATTAATATAGAGCGTGGTTTTGGATTCATTCCTGAACGTAAATAAGGAGATCTATATACTTTCTCAATTTCTATCTTTGCTCCAACATTTTGTACTCCCAGGACATTTGGTAACTATTCTTGAAAGAAGCCAATAGGATTTACCCCCTCCACACACTCTTTGGGACCCACTATTTTAACATTATTATGTAAAATTTTCTTAAAAATCTATCTTTTCCAATAATTTTGCTTTTACTGTAGCCCATTCGTTTAATTCTTTTTCCACTTTAACCACTCTTTCTGTAGTTTCATCATTTTTTTCTTCTACTTCTGTTACTCTTTCATTTAAAACACCATTTTCTGTTTCTAGTCTGGTCACTACTTTTAAAATATTATCCAGTTTCTTAATAGTATTCTGTTCTTTTGATAAAAGTCTTCATTAGTATATTTCCTTTTAGTTGGTACTTTAACTTTTTAAACTTGACTCACTGGTTTAACATTTGCCAGTTCATCCTCTTCTTCTGTACTTTGATCAATCTCCAAATCGCCATTTTGAAAGATAGCTCCTTCTTCTTGTTTCTTCCAGTTCTCCTTCACTGTGCGCATGCCCTATTTCTTTTTTTTCTTCTTCTACAACATCTCCTGACTCCAATCTATCATTCTTCCCATGCGTCAGGTTGTCTACACAGAAGGCAGAACAAACCACAGCCCCTGGCTTCTTCTTGTAGGTAGGCCCTTTTCTGTTGGGAGCTCAAAATCACTGACAAATGTTGATTCTTTTTTGGCATCTTCATAATAAAGATATAATCTTCCTTTTCTTTCTGTTTAAATTACTATGTTATTTTATTTTCCTTTTATTTTATAATTACCTGGGAG
The DNA here is from genome assembly GCF_036971445.1 of Narcine bancroftii. Taxonomy (NCBI): domain Eukaryota; kingdom Metazoa; phylum Chordata; class Chondrichthyes; order Torpediniformes; family Narcinidae; genus Narcine; species Narcine bancroftii. Next base: position 181,358,802 of record NC_091472.1, read on the forward strand.
CTTTGAGAGGCCGCCTCCTTTCTCCACTACATCATGTGATGTTCCCCCCCCCCCCACCCCCCCACCCCCTTCCTAATGATGTTTCAAACTGTTGATTTTGGTAATTCTAAGGTTTGGGCAATATCGATTACTGTTTTATTCTTGTATTTCAGTCTCATATTGACTTCTTTGACTTTTACTGGTACAACTCTGGCCCTCATGTATAAAAATGGCAGCTACAAACTCCAACGGTGATCAAAAGCTTAGAAGCAAGTCTTGCTCTCTTATACCTGCACCAATGATGCAACAAAACATACTTGAGTTCTCACAAACACCTGTGAAGCCAAATGTCCCAAACATTAGGGTGCCCTGAAATGGTTGGAACTGAGTATAAAAAATGAGTAACCTCTACATCAGGGGTGTCAAACTCAAATTCACAGAGGGCCAAAATTAAAAACTTGGACTAAGTCGAGGGCCGAACTAAATATTTATTGAAAATTTTCAACAACATCTGCATGTTTTCTCTTCTTTCAACATATGTAATGTTAAACTTTTTCTTATTAAAATAAATGTTTAATAATAGTTTTGGATAAACTCTTTCCAGAAGTATTAACAAATGAGAAATAAAATATTCAATAAATAATATTTCTCTATAGAGGATTTGTCAAATGTTGCTAGTGTGCTGTCGAATAGTAAAATCTGAGGGCTATTGAGAATGTGGGAGAATAACATGATTCCTGAAACAATCAAATGGGTGACTGATTGTGGGCATGAACTCTAGCAGGGTTATTTGCCATGCCCTTTTTCCATTGGTACAGATATCCTTTGATTTACGCACTTTTCAAGTTTTATGCCTAATGAGCTTGTATCCAGGTCCAGGACCATTTTTAACCAGGAATATATTTATCACTGTGACATGAAACTATTGGAAGATCGTTTTATCCTGAGATTAAAGTTCATAATACTTACTCAGGCCTGTGTGCGGAAGGGCGGGGGTTTGCGGGTGATCGGGTTGGACAACGACAGTGCGGGGACATCGGCTCTCGCTGCAGGGCGGCATCTCGAGGGATCAGCGGCCCCGTCATCGTGAGTCGCAGGTCGGCCTGCGGCAGGGAGGGGGAGTGGGCAACGGTCCTGGCGAGGTCAGGCCCAAGGCCTCTGGTTCCGGGTGCTGGGAAGCAGCCTTGGCTTCCCCTGACACCGGCCAGGCTGCGCTGCGGTGGGGGGGCGGGCAGGGGGACACGACAGTGCGGGGGCATCGGCTCTCGCTGCAGGGCGGCATCTCGAGGGATCAGCGGCCCCGTCATCGTGAGTCGCAGGTCGGCCTGCGGCAGGGAGGGGGAGTGGGCAATGGTCCTGGCGAGGTCAGGCCCAAGGCCTCCGGTTCCGGGTGCTGGGAAGCAGCCTTGGCTTCCCCTGACACCGGCCAGGCCCCAAAACCAGAGTCCACGGTGAGACCCTGCAACGTAAACAGAGGAGGTGGGGGCGATTAGCGGGCTGACACCAATGCATTCTGGGATTTGTTGTATTACCGTGCATGCGCTATACTGGCGCGGCGCCCAGTGGGCCACCTCTAATACATTTTTGAAATGATCTTGTGGGCCAAATATAATTATATCGTGGGCCAAATTTGGCCCGTGGGCCAGAGTTTGACATGTGTGCTCTACATGGTCAAACCAAAATGTATACAATAACCTTGAATAAAATGTGGAATGTATATGCAAATTATTTGATTAAAATTTAAAACTGTGGAGCACAGGGGCAAATAAAGGGGAAAAAAAGTGTCTTTGTCCCAAACATTGTGGAGGGCACTGCATCTTGTAGCTTGGGAGATGACTCTATAGGGAAGATGACCACAGTAGCAGACCAGTGAGGGGCTCAGAGGCTGAAGGACCCACACAGTCTGCGGGATCCTGGACACTGGCTCTTGGGCACCAGGTATCAGAACTTTGTGAGGAGTTTGAGGAGATTCAATATGTCACCGAAGACTCTCGGAGACTTCTACAGGAGTACGGTGGAGAGCATTCTGGCTGGTTGCATCACTGCCTAGTATGCCTATGCTCAGGACAAGAAAAATGTCTCCAAAGGGTTGTTAACATGGCCTGCAACATGACGGGCAGCAATCTTCACTCCATCGAGGACACCGTCAAGAGGCAGTGTCATAAGAAAGCAGTTTCTATCTTCAAGAATCCCCACCACCTAGGCCATGCCCCCTTCACTTTGCTACCACTCAGCAGAAGAAGGAAAGCTTCTTCCCCTCTGTCATCAGATTTCTGAATAAACAATGAACCGTAGACACTACCTCACTTTTTCTTATATATTTATTTTCTAATGTGATTTATATAAATGTTTGCACCATGATTATGCTGCAAAACAACAAATTCTGTGACATGTTCATGATGATAAATTCTGATTCTGAACTGGGATTCGAGAAGGTACTGAGGGCAAGAAGGGCTCCCAAGGACTTTGGTCACTGACCTCTTCCTGATCTTATTGGAGATTTGTATCTGGAGCTCAGGCTGTCATTAGTTTAAACAGGAGTCTGTGCGACTGCAGAGGCTGCGGGAGCAATGAAGGCAAATCCATGCACACTCAGTCTCGGAAGGGACTTTCTTTTGCTTTCTCTATTGTTAAGGGCACTGCCCAATGGTCATGGTGACTTTGTTTGCCTTATGGCAAAGAAAAGTTGAAGTATGTTAGTATATTACATATTATATTTTTCTATATTATTACATGGCAATAAAAGGAACCTTGAACCAAGGGTTAAGTCTTCAGCACTGGTCCATTGTTCCATCTTCTTTCTCAGCAGATGTTCAGTCTTCTGATTCCCGGCAAAACATGATTGTTTACCTCCTCTGCAAGGCCAACAATGCAGTGCATAAAAATCATCAAACCCACTCATTCCCATTCTTTACCATTTCTAAGAACAGATTCATAGCATACATCTATAAAGTGTAACCTCTGCCCTTAGATTTCTAATGCAAAAAATGCTATCATTATGACCACAACATTTTTTTAAAAATATGTAAGCAGTGATGAAAAATGATAGATGTGATACTGAAACTAAAGACAAAAATTTGGATCCCAATTTTGTGCCTTTAAATCTACCATACATTTCCCTGCTACAATGTAATTAAAGTAACTTTCAAGGTACTATATTTATTGGCATATAGGACCCAGTGGCAAATAGGAACACCACCCCACCCCCCATTTTTAGCGTGAGATTTTAGTAAAAATTTGTTTTAGTGTATTTATCTTCACTCACTTCGATGGAAACCCTCAGACTTGCAAGGCTGAGATGCCAAAGCCTCCTCACACATGACCAACAGCAGCAACACATCCTCCTGCCCATCACATGCCAAGGCTTAGGCCACACCCCCCTCCCACCGTGGGATTGAATGACAGGCACGCGAGGGTGGGAGGGAGAGAAGCTGGTCACTAGGGCAGTCAGTCAGTCAGTTTTGTGCTGAACCTCAGATTCTTTAAATTATTGTTCAAAAAGCAATTATGGAGTAGGTGTCAGGCCTCAGGCTTCTCAAAACTCACAACATTCGTGTAGAGTTGTTTTCAGAGAATTGTTTCTTCATACGAATGATTTCCCTCTCTTGCATGGAGGATTCAGGACTCCCATGGTAAAAAGAATGGAGGAACAGTACCTCTCCAACTGGAGGCTACTGCATTTCTGATCAGATGTTTCTAGGTGCAATATTAAAATGCAGCTTTTCAACAGTCTTCAACCCTACATGACATCATGGCTGCTTTGAAGTTTGTTCACTTCCAAAAGTATGAGTTGATATGGTTTCGAATTGTCTTCTGAAACCACAGATGTCTTTTTTGTACACAGATCACGGAACCAAAAGCCAGCTTCTTTGCACAGATGCTTCTGAGTTTCCATTCTAACAACATAGAGTCTTTTGCTTAACTAGATATCCTCCTTGAGCACGCCACCATTGTTCTAGATATTTCAATGAACAATCACTTCTGGTTTTATTACCCTGTTTACCAAATTTTACATCTCTGAAAATGGCTTCTCTCTGAGTGTAATTGTGTGTCTGTATTATATTGTATTGTAAGTATGCTCAAAACTCAAAATGGTCAACCAGTTAACCTATCTCAGCTGCACCATTTCATCGGATGCAAGGATCGACAATGAGATAGACAACAGACTCGCCAAGGCAAATAGCGCCTTTGGAAGACTACACAAAAGAGTCTGGAAAAACAACCAACTGAAAAACCTCACAAAGATTAGCGTATACAGAGCCATTGTCATACAGACACTCCTGTTCGGCTCCGAATCATGGGTCCTCTACCAGCATCACATATGGCTCCTAGAACGCTTCCACCAGCGTTGTCTCCGCTCCATCCTCAACATTCATTGGAGCGACTTCATCTCCAACATCGAAGTACTCGAGATGGCAGAGGCCGACAGCATCGAATCCACGCTGCTGAAGATCAAACTACGCTGGGTAGGTCACGTCTCCAGAATGGAGGACCATCGCCTTCCCAAGATTGTGTTATATGGCGAGCTCTCCACTGGCCACCGAGACAGAGGTGCACCAAAGAAGAGGTACAAGGACTGCCTAAAGAAATCTCTTGGTGCCTGCCACATTGACCACTGCCAGTGGGCTGATATCGCCTCAAACCGTGCTTCTTGGCGCCTCACAGTTCGGCGGGCAGCAACCTCCTTTGAAGAAGACCACAGAGCCCACCTCACTGACAAAAGACAAAGGAGGAAAAACCCAACACCCAACCCCAACCAACCAATTTTCCCTTGCAACCGTTGCAACCGTGTCTGCCTGTCCCGCATCGGACTTGTCAGCCACAAACGAGCCTGCAGCTGACGTAGACATTACCCCTCCATAAATCTTCGTCCGCGAAGCCAAGCCAATAAAAAGTATGCCCCTGTCCAGACCACAATTCCTTTACTAAAAAATATATATTTTGTGCAAGTGAGAAAGGATCTCGGAAGTGTCGATTAGAATAAACTGTTTTCTGACAAGGATGTATCCAGCAAGTGGAAGGCCTTCAAAGGCAAAATAAACAGGCATAGGGAACCTTGATTTTCAAGGGATATTGGTGATATGATTAAGAAGAAGAGAGAGGTGCAACAAGGAGCAAATGAGGTACTTGCAGAGTACCCAAGCGTATACTAATAAAGGAAATCAGGAAGGCAAAAAGAGGATGCTTTGGCAGATAATGTGAAGGTAAATCCGAAGGGTTTCTACAAGTATATTAAGAGTAAGAGGATAACAAGGGACAAAATTGGTCCCCTAGAGGATCAGAGTGGTCAACTATGTGTGGATCCTCAGAAAATGGGGACATATCTTAAATAGGTTTTTTTTTTGCATCAGTATTTACTCAGGAAGCTGGCATAGTGCATTTGGATGGAAGAGAAACAAATGAAACCTATGGAGATTAAGGAGGAGGAGGTGATTGCTGACTTACAGTGAATAAAGGTAGACAAATCCCCTGGGCCAGACATGATATTCCCTTGGACCTTGAGGGAGACAAGGGTTGAAATTGCGGGGGCCCTGACGGATATATTTAAAATGTCCTTAGCCACGGAAGAGGTGCCGTAAGATTGAAGAATAGCTCATGTTGTCCCGCTGTTTAAGAAAGGCACCAAAAGTAAACCAGGCAACTATAGACCAGTGAGTCTGTCGTTATTGGAAAGAGTTCTGAGAGATAGGATATATAGGTATTTGGACATCTATAGGCTGATTAAGGACAGTCAGCGTGGCTTTGTGCGTGGTAGGTTCTGTTTAACAAGTCTTGCAGAGTTCTTTGAGAATGTTACCAAGAAGGTAGATGAAGGAAAGGCTGTAAATGTTGTCTACATGGCCTTCGACAAGGTCCATCATGGGAAGTTAGTTTAGAAGGTTAAGAAACTAGGTATCCATTGAGTGGTTGTAAACTGGATTCAAAATTGGCTGAATGGTAGTGGATAGTTGCTTCTCAGACTGGAGGCCTCAGGGATCTGTGTTGGGACCATTTTTTTCTTGTCTATATCATTGATCCGAATGATAATGTTATAAATTGGATCAGCAAGTTTGCTGATGACACAAAGAGAGGAGGTGTGGTGGACTTGAGAAAGATTTTCAAAGCTTGCAGATTGATCTGGACCAACTGGGAGAATGGGCCAGTAAATGGATGATGGAGTTTAATGCAGACAGGAAGAGCAAATTAAGGAAGGATGTACACTGTAATGGTAGAGCACTGAGGAGTGTGGAGGAGCAAAGAGACCTGGGAATACAGGTAGATTGTTCCCTGAAGGTGGCATTGCAGGTGGACAGGGTTGTAAAGAAAACATTTTAGCATCTTAGCCTTTATATATCAAAGTATTGAATATAGGAGTTATGTTGAAGTTATTTAAGACATTGTTGAGGCCAATATTAGAATATTGTGTGTCGTTCTGGTCACCTAGCTACAGGAAGGATACCAGTAAGATTGAAGGAGTGCAGAGAAGATTTACTAGGATGTTGCTGGGTCTTCAGGAGTTGAGTTACAGGGAAAGATTAAACAGATTAAGACTTTATTCCATGGAACAAAGAAGAATGAGGGGAGATTTGATAGAGGTTTACAAAATTATGAGGGGTATAGACAGAGTAGTTATGAATAGGCCCTGTACACTTAGATTAGGATTAGGAAAGATAAATATAAGAGGACATGGCGTTAGCTGAAGGGGAAAGTTTTAGGGGGAACTTCTTCATTCTGAGAGTGGTGGGAGTGCACTCGATCTTGGGGTTTAAGAATACATTGGATAGATACATGGATGGGAGAGATTTGAAGGGCTATGGAATGGGAGCAGGCTATTGAGATTAGCTGAATAATGGTAGGCACAGACTAGAAGGGTCAAATGGCCCATTTTCTGTGCTGTAGCTTTCAATGGTTCTATTTTATAACTAAAAATTAATAGTAACACAATTCCATAACACGATTTTTCTGCTCTTGGTCCGTCTGTTGTTTCCATCTAATCTCTCTTCATACCACCATTCTCCCCACATTTCAGATTCCAGAACTGCAATCTTTGTCTTCTAATCTCCCACTCTACTCTATATAACTCATCATCCTCCACTTGACCCCTTTTTTTTCCTCGTCATCTGCCAGTTGTATTGCCTCTGTCTCTCATGTTTCACTTCCACCTGGTTTACTAATCTCACCATGGGACCTTATTCCACCCTTTCCTCTTTACACTGGCTTCTCTTACATTTCTCCAGTTTGGTAACGGGCTTCAGTGCGAAATGCCAAGCTTTCATTTGCTCCCACTGATGCTGTTGTTCTATATTCTTCTTGTAGAGTGTGTTTAGATTTAGTAAATACTATACTCTTTTGATATCCTGTGATAAATACTACCTGCCTCTCAGAATACATTCTTTTTGGGCCTTTAAACTTATTTGTTACTTTCAGGCTATTGACTCAAGTGAGATTTCCTTTTGTCGCTGTCGGTTCTATAGCTCTACATAGGTTCTTGTGATTGTTTTTTTTAAATTTAGACACACTGTGGTACCAGGCAATTTTGGCATATGAGTCTGTGTCGCCCAATTTATACCCCATTAGCCTACACCCCCAGAACGTTTTGAAAGGTGGGAGGGAACCAGACCCGCCCCCCCCCCCCCCATAGAAAACCTATGCAGACACAGGGAAAATATTCAAACTCCTTACAGTCAGTGCAGGATCGCTGGCGCTATAAAGACATTGTGCTAACCGCTACACCAACTGTGCCGTACCTTTCAAGAAAGTACTTATTGAATGAAAGAGAGATTTCCATTATACATCGCTTCTCGCAACAATAAGATGTCCAAAATAACTTTACAGCTAATTAGCTACTTTGTTATTCTAAGGCAAGGTGTAGAAAGCAGTCTCATCGATGTATCTTGATAGCTACATAAAATGTTTGTCAGCCACTCTTATGAACTTTTCTTTCTCATTTAGAGGAATACAGCATGGAAACAGGTCCTTAAACCCACCAAGCATAATTTACGTTTATTCAATTTTATTCTCCCCACATTCCCATCAATTCCCCCCAAATTCTATCACTTAGCTGCACACATGGAGTAATTTACATTGGTAAATAACCAATCAACTAATATGCCTTTGGGATGTGAAAAGAAAGCAGAGCACCCAGGTGGTGATCTGACCACCAGCCTACTGCAGGGGGCGATCTTCGTACCTGCAGGAAGACCACCTAAGGGACTGACTCCACCTGGCTGGCTGTCCATCAGCCAACCTGAATATAAACCTGAGCTGGCCCCTCCTGAGCCAGTCATACAGGGAACCACTAAGGCATGAACTGGTGTTCAGACTTTTACTGGAATAAAACCTGTTGTAGTCTTTTCTGAGTTTGTGCTTGCTCGCTGCTACATCAGTCCACCACAATGCAGGTGAAACCCATGGGGTCACAGAATGCAAGCTCAAAACAGACAGCATCGGAGATCATGTTTGAACATGGGTCGCTGAATTTGTACAACTGCAGCTCTACCAATTGTAGCATTGTTAATAGAAATTAACATTGCAAAAAGGAATTTGACTATATGGCTTACATTCAATTCAATTCCATAAAAGGTTATACTCCAAGCATACATTTAATAAATGCCTAACATCTATTGGAAGACACCTCACGAAAATTCATTTAAAAAGAGCTGGGCAGGGGCGGTAATATCTCTGCCAATTCACGACTACTTCTGCAATAAGTTCTCCTCCATATAATAATCTTCGACTGGAACTCTAATCTCAATCTTCTACCACATGCCTGCTAATTTGGAAAACTAAAAACTGCTGGACAATAGATTCATGCTAATAACATATTTACAACAATAAAAGACAACAAAAGAATGTGATGCAGCTATTTAAGTCACAAATTGTTTATTTAAATCATTCAAGTACATTTGAGTGAAAAAAAAACAAACCTCTCAGACACAAAACTGCAGTTTACAGAGAAAAGAAGCATGAAAGTTGATTTATTTTTTGATACTTTTTATTAATATCTTCACAAGGATTTATCACCTGCTGGTGAGTTTGTGGCTGGGTGAATAAAGCTCAACAATGTGAAATAAATTGATAATTTAATGCAAGTTCCCCCTAAATTCTCAGTGAGAGATAGGCTAAGTTTGGATAACATAACATGTTCACATTTAATTTTTCAATACACTGTCAAATTTGTCTATTTTATATAATTCCCAATGAATATATGGGGAGCCTTTATGTTATTTTCTGCATTTAGTTTGAAATCCAATAACAAAATTATAGTAACTAAAACTTGAAAAATATCAAAATTCAGTCGAATTAAGATGCCAGACTTATGATTTTTTGAAGTTATGACAGTTTGAATCCATACTTTCAATTTCGAATATCGATCTGTTTTCGTGCTTGTAATATGCGGTACACTACTCCACCATCAAGCAAATTAATTTTAGTTCAATGCTTCAAACATTCTTCATGCCCAGTGTGCTTTCAGCTGTGTACATTAATGGTTTTTTTCAGTGTGGAGTAAAGGTATTCAAAATTTAATTATAAAAAATGGTAGGTCCGGTATTCTTTTTAGACTTACAATGGGTTTGCTGGAACAGGGCCCCATTGTAAGTTGAGGAGTACTGGAGAGGAGAATTGTTATCCTGTTCTGTGCACTTAATTTGTTGGTGTCTGCTCCCACCTAGCGGAAGTTTGCAAGTGGTGCATTTCATGAAACATCAGGAGAACCACACTGAGAAATTCCAATCATTTAACAATGATTTACTCAGCTTTGCCAGAGGAAATCAGTCATAGGCTGATAGCATGTCTCACCATTGGCTGCTCCCTTGTTCCACCTCCCTCTGTAACTGTTAATAATCAGTCTTACACAGAGACGTTTTTTTCTCTCTGTATTGGAGTTTGTGTACATTTGCTATCCATTTACAGTTCCTTATTTGTTTACATGGATTGCTGTGTACAGTTTTTTTGCACTACCAGTAAGTGGCAATTCTGCCGAGCCTGCAGAGAAAAAAAAGAATCTCCTGGTTGTATGTGATGTCAATCTGAAATCTGACATTATTGTTACTCATAGGTTACTTATTCAACCTATCCTCATAAGGCACGCACGCCCTCCAATCCTGGCTACATCCTTGTAAATCTCTCTATAGCATCCACATCTTTCCTGTAATGAGGTGACCAGAACTTATACTGCAGCTGCAACATTACCTCATGATTCTTGAACTCATTTCCACGGTTAATGAAGGCCAACACACCATAAGCCTTCTGAACAACACTATCAACCTATGCAGCATCTTTATGTGTCCTATGGTCACAGATCCCAAGATCTCTCAGTTTGTTCACATTGTATTAACTTTAACATTGTATTCTGTCTTTAAATTTGACCAACCAAAATGAACCACCTCCTACCTTTCTGGGTTAAACTCCATCTGCCATTTTTCAGCTCAGTTCTTTATCCTATCAATGTCCCTTTGTAATTTTTGGCAACCCTCTAGACTAGTGGCTTTCAAACTTTTTCTTTCCACTCACATACCATTTTAAGTAACCCCGATGCCATAGATGCTCTATGATTAGTAAGGGATTTCTTTAACTAGTATGTGAGTGGGGGGGGGGGGGGGGGGAAAGGTTGAGAATCACTGCTCTAGACTCAATTGTTACTGAAATAATTTGCTTGAGGAAAATTGTCATTGGCCCATTTCCTTTGGAGAAATGAAACCGTGCACATAACAAGTCAATTCAGTACAATTAAAACAGTGGTTCTCAAACTTTTTCTTCCCAGTCACATACCACCTTAAGCAATCCCTTACTAATCACAGAGCACCTATGGCATAGGGATTGCTTAAGGTGAGTGAAATAAAAAAAGTTTAAAAACCACTGTTCTAGACTATCAACAACAACTTAGTGTCATCTGTGAATTTACTAATCCACCCTTCCACTTCCTCATCCAGTTCAATTATGAAAATCACAAAGAGGAGGGATCCCAGAACAGATTCCTGTGGAACATCACTGATCACCAACCTTCATGGAGAAAACTAACCATCAACAACCATCCTCCGCTTTCCCTGGGCTATGGCAATTCTGTATCCACAAAGCAAGGCCTCCATGGATTCTATGCCTCCTTGCGTTCTAAATGAGCCTTGTCTGGTGAACCTTATCAAATGCCTTACTGAAATCCATATACACTACGTCCACTGCTCTGCCTTCATCAATGTTCTTTGTTATGTCCTCAAAGAATTCAAACATGACATGACCTTCCCCTGATGAAACCATGTTGACTATCCCTGATCAGATTATGCCTCTCTAATTGCTTGTAAATCCTGTCTTTTAGGATTGCCCACCAGTGAAATAAGACTCACTGCTCTATAACTTCCTGGGTAATCTTTGCTCCCTTTCTTGAACAAGGGAACAACATTTGCAATTCTCCAATCCTCCAGTACATCTGATGATGCCAAGATCATCATCAGTGGTTCAGCTATCTCCTCCCTCATTTCCTACTGTTGTCTTGAGTAAATCTCACCTGGCCTTGGCTTCATACTTTTCAAAAGCTCCAACAGATTGTCTTATTTAATTTCAACATATTGTAATGCTTCAGTCCATCCAAAATTATCCTCACAACTGCCAAGGTCCTAGTCTGTGGTGAATAATGAAAACCGACAAGAACCTTACTGAGCGGTAACCATTTAACTTTCAAGCTCCAAAGCCTGGTGAAATTCATGAATGTTAAATTCTCTGCACAGTTTTAGAATTTCCTGCAGTGAACTTGGAGAAGTGAGATTGGACTGTGAATCAAATAACTTTTCTGAACTTAATATACACATTACATACACATGTGCTTAGAATTAGAAGGGGTTGTTAGGTTAAGTTAATACTAATAAGTTGTTTGATCCTGTTTTCATGTTTAAAGATAATTAAAAGTAATTTTTGTTTAAGTAGCCATTTGTCTTGGTGAATATCTATTGCTGCTGGGTTTTGGGGTTCTCTGGGCTCATAACAGTCACCTTCTCAAAATAAAATCACTCAAACTTGTGAGATAGGATCTCCCCCTCACAAAGCCATGAAGACTGTCCCTAACATAAAAGCAATGCTTATCCAAATGCAAGTAAATCCTGTCCCAAAACAAAGTTCTCCAATAACATCCCTACCACTGATGTAAAGTTTGCCCGCCTATAATTTCATGGACTATCCCCATTGCCCTTCTTAACTAAAGGAACAACACTGGCAGTTTCCAGTATGGCATCCCCATGGCTAATGAGGATACGAAGATCTCTGTCAGGGTCCCAGCAATCCTCTCCTGTGGTATCCTTTGGCGAATTCCATTGCTTGTCTAATTTATCACCAAGGAATATATTTGAATGTCTTGGAACTGTTAAGGATACAAGCCATTTTGGATTCAGCAGTGTTGGTCAACAAAGTTCTTCATACTTTGAAATACGGGGTAAATAAGAGGACAATAGGAATGGAAAGATGATAATGAAGAAATTGGTGTTATTAGAACATGTTCTGACCAAAATGTATCCCTCGTCAATGATGTAAAAAGAATGAATTGGTAATAAATACAATGTGTCAGGATGCCTGCAAATTGGCCATCATGATTCAGACATTAGAACAGCAAATGATTACATTGTGGCGACTCACTACGAGGCAGGCGAACCGGCCTCGCTTGTAAGCCATGTGGCGGGGCAGCCGGCCAAAATGGCGCCGTCGGGGGTGTTCCCTTCCTCCCAGCACGGGGCTCAGAAGCCCGCACTGAGGGATCACGTGACGCCCGGGTGACGTATAAGTACAGCCCAGCAGCCTGCGATAAACTAGTCTGCTCACTGAGCTCAAGCCGCCTGGTCGCCGCCGCTCCGACATCCCCTAAAATACTTTGGTTGTAAGTCACTAAGACAAAGCCACTGTCTGGTACCAAGATGACAACATTCTGTGGCATGGTTCCAAAAAGTAATCAAACTAAAGAAAGATACTTTTGCTTTTAATCTGTTTACTAAATTTTCCCAGCTTTCACCGCTAACTTGAAACTTTGCTTCTCACTCTCTCAAGTTGCTGTTTAACCTATTGTTATCTCCAATATTTTACGTTTTATTTTCACATACCGCACTTATTTTTGTTGTTTTGCATTGAATGGTAAGGGGGTTTGGGGGGGGTGGGGCTGGGGGGGACGACACACTGAGATCTGTTGCCTACCTTGCATATGTCAAGTTAATATGTTGCAGGAGGGAATGTGATGTGAACCCAAGTTTTGTTCCTGATATGTGATGGGAGGATTTTATGTTTCTGCATTCTCTTCCAAATCAGATTCTCTGTTCGCCGCACCGCTGACGAACAAGAGTAACAGCTCATTGAGGATGATTATGTAACTTTCTTTTTTGGTCGGATGAAGCAGGCTCAGCTCTGCCATGCACCGCTCAGCATTGCGCTGAGACGCATGCGCGAAGGGGAAGCAACCGACTCGGTCGAAGGGCGTCCCTCGCCGTCCGCCGAGCGTGGGGCATTCTGGGAAGCGAGCCGCCGGCCGCGCGTGGGGCATTCTGGGAAGCGAGCCGCCGGCCGCGCGTGGGGCATTCTGGGAGGCGAGCCGTCCGGCGCGTGGTGGTGGGCACCTTGAGCGGGCGCTGGCACGATGTCGCGGCTGATCGTCAAGAACCTCCCGAACGGGGTAGGTGTTGTAGTCCGGGGAGGGTCGCGGGGTATCCCTGCCGAAGGTTTGCATCGCGATACACAAGCGAGCTGCGGAAACTCAACAGGTCGGGCAGCACCCGTGCGAAGTCAGGGGTGGCCAGCGTTTCGGCCCAGGTCGACCCCTGCATCTGAAGGCTATCTTGTTTTTAACGCCGTGAAGGGTGGCATTGCTCTGGTGGACACGAGAGACTGCAGAAACACGCGAAATGCTGGCTTGAGCTCAGGCACCATCCACGGAAGGCAGAAGATCATCGATCCCCGATGAAAGGTTATCTTTGCCTTCTTGCAAACTGCTTGCCCCGCTGTTTGCATTGTCGTAGCGCCAACAGCGTGACCGGGACATCCCAGGGCGATTGAGAGGAGATTTGATACGAGGCAAGCAGGCGGAGACTCATTCAGGGCAGAGTCAAGTCGCGTTTATTTGTCGATCATACCATAAACCCTGCCGTGTACAAAAACCCAACCCCAACCAACCAATTTTCCCTTGCAACCGTGTCTGCCTGTCCCGCATCGGACTTGTCAGTCACCAACGAGCCTGCAGTTGATGTGGACATTTACCCCCTCCATAAATCTTCGTCCGCGAAACCAAGCCAAAGAAGTACAGTGAAAAGGAGAGAGCGTTCCTCCGGATCGTGGAGCTGGTTATTTACGTGACTGAATTACTCAGTAATTTCACTTATGAATATCATGTCACATATGCTAGCCCTGTGTCCTCTGAGTTCAGAAACCTCACAGCTTGGGAGCAAAATGCTGTCTGGCAATCTGGTCGTGAGGGCCCCGAGCACTTCGGTACCTCTTCCTGGATGGCAGGAGGGAGAACGGATTGCAGGAGAGGGGTGTGTGGAGTCCTTCACGATGTTTATGGCTTTCCCCAAACAATGGCTGTTAATAATTGTCGATTGTGGCTGGGAGAGAGACCTCAATAAAACCCTCAGCAGTCCTTTCTATCTACTGCAGGGACTTCCGTTCTGAGATGGTACAGTTCCCGAACTAAGCAGTGATGCAGTTGCATAGGATGCTCTCAATGCATCCCTGTAGAACATAGTGAGGGTGGAAGCTGAACTTTCCTCAACCTCTGCAGGAAGTAAAGGTGTTGTTGGGCCTTCTTGGCAATGGATCTGGTATTGAGGGACCAGGAGAGATCCTCCGCCAGGTGCACGCCAAAGAATTTGGTACTCTTGACTACCTCAATGGTGGAGTCATCGATGGTCAGTGGAGTGTTCCACCCCCACCCCCACCCCCCGCCCCCCCCGGGGCTCTCCTAAAGTCGAACACCATCTCCTTTTTGTTGACATTCAGGTGTAAGTTGTTGTCTCTACACCAATCCATTAGTGATTGCGCCTCCTTTCTGTAAACTGACTGATGAGCCCTACCACAGTCATGTCATCAGCAAACTTGATGATGTGATTAGAACTGTATCTTGCTGCACAGTTGT
Organism: Narcine bancroftii; assembly: GCF_036971445.1. Lineage (NCBI taxonomy): Eukaryota > Metazoa > Chordata > Chondrichthyes > Torpediniformes > Narcinidae > Narcine > Narcine bancroftii. Next base: position 181,373,860 of record NC_091472.1, read on the forward strand.
TTGTCAGCAGAGTAAACAGAAGTGGGCTGAGCGCACAGCCGTGGGGACCCCCTGTGCTCAGTGTGATGGTGTTGGACATGCTGTTTCTAATCTGATATGACTGAGAACTATGTTTCTCCACTATGAGAAACTATGTTTCTCCACTATGTGTATTTTGCTTACTGCTCGGTCAAGAGCCAGATCTCAGGAAATGGGGGCTTGAGAAGAGAATTCCAGAAGCCACTGGCCCAAGATAGAGTGCAGGAGTCTCTGGGGAATGTTAAGTCTGTTTAAGCCCACAGGTAAAGTCAGACCACATCCTCAAGGGGTTTTAAAAGCAGGATGAGAATGTTGAAATTGAGAACTAACAGTATGGATGGAGGTGATTGGTGAATTGACAAATGTTATTTAAAGCATAGGCAGGAGAGTATTGGATGACTTTTAAGTTTATGGAGGATAGATTTAGAGGCCAACTAAGCACCTATTGGAATTGTCATAGAGTGTACAGTAGCTTGAATAATAATTTTGCTGTGCTTGTTCAAAGTTGGAGTTGTAATTTTAAAATGATCTCTGGGGGGAAAAACTTTGTAACATCGGTTGACGTACTGGCACAGTTGGCGTAGCAGTTAGCACAAAGCTTTTACAGTGCCAGTGATCGGGACTGGACCAGGGTTTGAGTCCCGCACCGTCTATAAGGAGTTTGTATGTTCTCCCCGTGTTTGTGTGGGTTTTCTCCGGGGGCCCTGGTTTCCTCCTACCTTTGAAAAAGTATCGGGGGTGTAGGTTAATAGGGTGTAAATTGGGCGGCATGGATTCCTGGGCCGAAATGACCTGTAACCGTGGTATATGTCTAAATTTTAAAAAATCAGAACTATGAGGATACCTTTACCTCAGTTATTGCTTTTCTGCCCAGCAACAGCTTCTTGCAGCCTAATTGATCTTCAATTCTACAGTAGTTCTTATCCAGTGGCTGCCAGGTTCTTCACTCTTCAAATTTACACCAATAATTATGTGAAAAATAGAACCCAAAACTGAATTAGGTACTTAAGAATAAGAAATCTAGAAAGTAGAAATTGTAAGTTTACCATAATGTAACACCCATGGATTTGTTGTTCACAACTTGGTATGCTAAACAAATGAGTACTGTTCCTGTGAACAGAGCACTTGTACATTATGTCCTTGTTATTTGTGAAGGAAAGGGATAAATTCTTTTAGGTAACAAAAATTGCAGCTACCACATGATGACAAACACCAGTGAATCTGTCTGTTGTCATTACAACTAAGTTCCACCTTGTATATTTTGGCATTCATCAGGCAACACTCTGGATACTGGCTCCAACCACAAATGTACCCATACTCTGACCCCTGCCTTCGTCCTCTATCTGGCCATACCCACTGCCCGTGCCCTACTCATTGGCTCCAGTAAACTGACTCTCGATATTGACACTGAGTCTTGGAATTTCACCACTTTCTGAATGAGGTATCAATATAAACCTCATGGCAAATAGAAGTCACTGGACATCACACAAGGCAGCTTTGGGCGAATCCGCTAAATTTATCAACATTCCACGGCCGACTTGCGAGTATTCAGTGGATACAAGTAATGCAGTTCATTGTTCCACGTTATTTTATTACCATTGCTGATGCCACTAGATAAAGTGAACATTGCCCTGATCCAAATGATAGCTGGAATGTGCCCACTGAGCAATTTTTACTTTTAGTTTGCTTTGTACTATTTTGTGCCATTATTAATTAGTGTTAAAAAAAGTTTTACATTTGGAATGTTTTCTCAGAACCTTTGGAGAATATTGCAAGCATTGGAGTAATGCTGCTTTCCCAGGGTTAAGGTTTTGTCAATTTAGGGCAAAGCCTTTGTGGTTTTGAAAGATATTGGAAATGTTCTTTATTCTACAATATCACCATCATTGCTTCTCTTCTGGGTAAATATTTTAACATCTGCATTGCTGTTGAGAACCGTGTTCATGGTTTCTCTTGAAACTAGAATCATAGATTTGTGCAACATGGAAACAAGCCATTCCACTCCACTTATCTGTGCCAGCCAGTATGCACCCTCTGTATTCACCCCATTGCTGAGCATTTGATTCATAACCCTGTAGTTCACATAATTCAAATCACCACTCCCTCACACAGTACATTCCATGCACTTGCTACATGGAAGAAGGTGAAGTAAGTCCCTCTCCTATATCCTCACTGAATCTCTTCTCTCATCCTAAACCAATGTCCTATAGTTTTGTCTACCTCTGATAATGGGGCATCATTTCCTGCAGTTTATCTGATTTATAAAATTATGTCCCTGTTGAACTTCCTCAGAGAATTATTCTTCTTCAGGCAACATCCTGCTGTCCGTCCTCTGCCCCCTCTCTTGCACAGTCTCGTCGTTCCTACATCTCGGTGACTAGAGCTGCACTGAAGTCATCCAGCTGGCATCTGCATTTCATCTCTGACTGGGGTATCAGTAGATACAAATGCATCTTATTTGATTTTGAGATGTTTGTTATTTTTCATTTCCCAGATGAAAGAAGAGCGCTTTAAATCTCTATTTGGTGCCTTTGGAACATTAACAGATTGTATATTAAAATTTACAAAGGATGGAAAATTTCGAAAATTTGGTTTTGTTGGCTTCAAAACAGAAGAAGCCGCACAAGCTGCTTTCAAACATTTCAATAAGACCTATATTGACACTTCCAAGGTTGCAGTAAGTATTCTTGAACCTTATTAGCTTAAAACACTATTTCATGTTTTTCCTAGCTTAATGGTTTATAAAGCCTTTCAATCCTTGAAGGTGATTTTCTGAGCATCAACCATTTATTGGGTTTGACATTTTTTGGTCAATTCATTAAAAAATTGGGAGATTGTTGAGAAAAATGGTATTTTGAATATGCCTAGACTTGTTTGTTGCATTGATGTCTTTCATCTTGCATAGCTGATGTGGCCTTTTGAGTGCAATTATTTGTATTCAGGATTATGCATTACCGGATAGCAAAGCCTTTACAAAAGGTGCCTTTAGAGAATAATTTTTAATGACTTCACACTTCATATTGGGAGTTTGACTTTACTAATTTCCTTTGATATGCAAAAGTTAGTCATGTAGTGAATTGTTTGATTATCTTAACATCTGGAAAAGATGTAACTGAACGATTTAACTGATTAATCAATGTCACTGTCAATTCATGGCCACTCTTGACAACTCTTATCAAGCATACTTTTCCTTCCTGGTGTTAATCCATTGTATTAACAGGTATTATAGAATATCTTGTCAGAACTGAAAGTGAAATATAATTTTTGACAAATCACAGCTGTTTTTCAAAAAGTGGTATGCAAAAATATAATTGTTTAATTATGTTATTGCATTCTATAGAAAAGAGAGAGCAAAGTTAGAAGGGTTGTGACAGCTTGTACACTCAGGTGCTTGCAGTCTAAAAAGGCGCCCAGTGTGAACAACCACACGGGTAATAATTATGACTCACCCCCCCCCCAACATTACAATCTAAAAAACATTAATGATTGTATATTTGCATCCAAGATCATCCATAGCTGATGTCATTTTGAAATTAACCTTTACTTGGTAAAGATGAAATGTACACCACAGAGACTGGTAGATTTTTATGGCAAGAGTTTTTAGGTCAGCAGCAAGACCTGTTACTTTTTTCTCTGATTTCTGGTCCTACCGTGTAGCTCCTCTCTTTGGAAAAACTCTTGGCTTTTTTAATAATTATGTTTGTTGGCTTACATGATGGAAGTTGTCCAGAAACTTGTCAATGCTGTCATCAGACGAAACATTGTTCTTCAGTCCTCAGTGTAAAAACATGCAAACTCTTGAATAGACATAGCACATACATTTGTATGCAGTACATATATTAAAATGTATACAGTTAAAAAAACAGTGGAGTCTTGAAGTGATTGTATGAGCAGTTCATCAGTCAATCAGGAGCTTCACTGCCCTTGGGAAGAAGCTTGTGGTTCTGCCTCTGATACTTCTGTATTTCTTTCCTGACAGAGTAGCTGGTAGATGATGTGTGCAGGATGATAGGAGTCCTTAACAATTTTCCAAGCTCTCTTCAGACAACGATCCCAGTAGATCACGTCAATGGGGGAGGGAGAGGGAGGAAGACCCCAATGATCTTCTCTGCCACTCCTATTCTCTGGTGGATTGACCTCCTCTCCAGCAACCGAACCACACTATGATGCGGCCAGTCAAGATCCTCTCAATAGTGCTCATGTAGAAAGTTGACAGGAAGGTAGTCGGGAGTTTTGCCCACTTCATTTTTCTCAGGAAATGCAGGCACTGTTGTGCCTTTCTGACAAATGAGATGTGTGTCCACGATAGGCCACTACTTAAGTGGATTCTAACGAGTCATTGAGACCTGTTACTGTTACCCTCTTTGGTACCTGGATGATGGTGACTGTCTTGAATCCCATGGGACGATGGACTGCTGTAGTGACATGTTGAAGATATCTATAAGGACCTCGGTCAGTTGGTCTGCACAGTCCTTCAGTACCCTATCTGGTTCTGTATGTTGTCTGGTCCCACTACCTTTTGTGAGTTCACCTTGGATAGGGATCTCCTCATCTTGGCCGCCATAATTCAGGTGGCTGGTTCATTAGGGGTGCATGGAGCTTTCTTCATTGTCAGCCTGTTCTTGTCAAATTGTGCATAGAAGATGTTCAGTCTGTCTGGAAGGAAGGCACTGTTGTCTTTGACTTGCAAAGCTGACGTGATCTTTTATGGTCTTGACCCTTTGCTTTGTGCGCCTAGTTTTGCATAGCTGTCTGTGGATTTTCTGTGCATACCACAGTTTGACTTCAGATTGCTTGGGGGAATTCTGCCCTGGCTCTTGCCATCTTGTCTCCTGTCCCAAAGGCAGCATCACAAGCTCTGAATGCACCCAGTCAATTAGTGAGCTGAAGAACCACCACCATCTCCCACCACCCCCCAACCACTCACCTTGGACATGTCTTGATCTCCCTGTAAACGGGCTTTGTTTGTTTTGCTAATGGCCTGTATGTAGTGTTAGCAAGACTGATAAGTGATCCAAGTATTTAAGATGAGGGAGAGGGGCAGCCTTGTATGCACCAGGGACTTTGGTGTGCACCCAATGAAGGTCAGCATATAAATGAAGAGCAAGGTTAATCCTTTGCATATTGCTCCCCATGAGATATTTAGTTGTTCCAAATAAATAAGAATACTGTTACATGGACACTTTCAATGAAAAATATTCATTGAATTATTTAGCCAACTATCAAGCGCCCATTTTATTCTTTTCCCCTGTACCCCTCTTTCTCCCCTCCCCCCAATTCTACCATGCACCAACAACTCGGGACAATGTGTAATGGTCAGTTTGCCCACAAACCCACTTGGGATGTGGGAGGAAGCCATAGTACCTGGAGAAAACCCACGTGGTCATGGAAAACATGCAAACTCTTGACAGCACAGAAATTCAGCAATGAATGCTGTTGGAGCTGTCAGGTAGTTGCTCTACTAGTTGACCCACTGTGATGCTGGTTGGAAAATATGGAGAATGTTGGAGTGCTTCGTGGTGAAATAGTACATAAATTCACGAGGGGCAGTGGATGATACGAACTTGCAGAAGCATTGCAGCTCGTAATGTTACAATCACGCTCTGCAATATTATTTTTATGAATAATATAGTGTGGTTGTCACTTTAATTGAAGATTTATTCTGCAGTAATCAGTGGTTATTCAGGTTCATTATCAGAGTACAGGTTACAAACCTAAGATTATTTTTCCTCCGTCGAGGCAGAATTGACCACTTGGGAATTGCACAATAAAGTGAAAAAGTAAGAGTCGAGAAATGAGTCTCTGAGTTTGTCGTTGAGTCTGATGGTGGAGGGGTAGCAGCTGTTCCTGAACGTGGTGGTGTGAGTCTTCTGGCTCTTTTCTGATGGCAGCAGTGTATGTGCAGGGTGAGGTGGATCCTTGATGATTGCTGCTGCTCTCCGACAGCAACGTTCCCTGCAGATGTCCTCGATGGTTGGGAGGGTTTTGCGTGTGATATCCTGGGCGGTGTCCACTACCGTCTGCAGGGGTTTATTCTCAGATTACTGGTGTCCCCTTCCAGATCATGATGCAACCGGTCAGCGCACTTTCCATCACTCATCTGTGAAAATTTGCCAGGGTTCCCAATGTCATACCAAACCTCCACAAGCTCCTAGGAAGTAGAGGGGCTGCTGACGTGCATTCTTCACAATACCATTAGTGTGTTGGGTCCAGGAAAGATCCTCCAAGATAGGGACTTCCAAGAACGTAAATTTGCTCATCTTATCCAACTCTGATCCCCCAATGATCACTGGATTGTATTCCTCTGGTTTTCCTTTCCTGAAGTCAACAATCAGCTCCTTGGTTTTGGTGATCTTGAGTGTGAGGTTGTTGTTTGTGCACCATTGGGCTAGATTTTCAGTCTTTCCCCCTCCCATGCTAACTCATTGCCCCCTTTTATACAATCCACTACCTTGGTATTGTCAATGTATTTGTTGATGGTGTTGTTGTTGTACCAAGCCACACAGTCATGGGCTTATAGCAAGTAGAGCAGGAGTCTAAGAACACAACCCTGTGGTACTCCAGTACTGATGGAAATTGTGGAGGAGATGTTCTTGCCAATCCTCATTGATTGTGGTCTGAAGGTGAGGAAATCCAGGATCCATTTACACAGTGGTGTGTTGAGTCCCAGGTCTTGGAATTTTGAGGGGATGACTGTGTTGGATGCCAAACTTTAGATGATAAAGATTTTAATGATCAGGAAGGAGAAATGCACAGTATGAGAAGGTGACCATAATTCAGTTCCTGTCCTTCATGGCGTTTTTTCTCTCTCCTCTCTCTGGTTAAAAATCTATTCGGAAAATAAGATTGAATGGGCTTTATTTCTCTTGCTTTAGAAATGTCTGAAAGGCATTTTTAGTGGCTTACATTAGTATGAAAGAAAGATTGCTGTACATTGTTGTAATAAAAATGATACTTCAATTATTCAAAGTATTTTTTAAAAATTACCTAAATTTTCACCAAAAGTTGGGTGAGATGGCCAGTGATGTACCTACTGGTCTTTGCTGGATGGAGTAATTGCTTTGTGCCTACATATTGGGAGCAAGAATGAAGTTTTGGGATGTATTGAACGAAACAGAAACTGTTTTTGTTCACATTTATAACTTTGGTCAGAATTTGGCCTCTGCTAAATTTCAAATTTGCAATTAAAAGGTGTGAAGAGAATTTTCACTGATGTATCTTTGAGCTAACCCCAATACACAAACTACTTATTATAGGTGGAGTTCTGCAAATCATTTGGGGATCCAGGATTGCCCAGACCATGGAGTAAACACTCACAGAAAAGTTCAAGTGAGGAAAATCCAAAAATGACAAAAGACCAACAAGATCAAAACAAAGGAAAGGTAGACAACTCTACTGAAAACCATACTTGTATAAATTCATTCACATGTGATTGTAAATCAATTTATTGTTATGATATTAATAAAGTTTAAAGTATTTTAAAATCTGATAAATTACTAAGTGTAATTCAGCAAAGCTGTATTATTTTGGGCATAAAGAATGGTTTTACATCTAAGGTGGAACCAGTAGGCCTTTTCACATTGGCAACCCGCTGAATTGGCATATGAATAACCCATTTTGAAATACCAATAGGGCCATTTACACTGAACCAAGAAAATCCGGATCCGTGCGTCTTTTCACATTACCAACCTGGTATCATGGAGGTAAGGGGGAGCCCAACCTCCAGCGATGGCGACCCAAGTGATGTATTGTATACTCAGAGGCAGTGAATGCTTTGTTCTATAAGGAGATTAACCACACCTCCCTCCAGCCCCTCACTCTCCAGGTTGCGGTGGGGGGGGGGGGGGGGGGATATGTATATAATGAGTGAGAAAACAGATTCGATGGGCCTCAAAAGCAAGGACTCTGCAGTTTTGGAGTGAATCATTTATTTACAAAAGACAGGCATGGGGAAAAATGGTACCGGAAATAACTTGCACACCCATGCTCACTCGTGCATGCACACTCGCTCTCACACAGTTCATACTGAGCGTGGGAAAGTGGTAGCAGAAATAAAATGCATGAGCGTGGGAAAGTCGCACTGACAATGAAACATACACACAGAATTTATAGCGCATGGGAAAGTGGTAGTGGGAATAAAACACATACGAGTGTGGGAAAATTGCACCAGCAATGAAAAATGTGTATTTTTTTGAAAAAACACCACCCAACCATCAGAAATGTTAGAAGTAATGAGGATTTTTTTTATTTATTCCATACCACAAATGTGGACTGTTTGTAGTCATTCCAACAAGTTCCTTTTGTTGTTCTAATTCTGCATTCTTTCCATATACTAGTTAACAGTGTTCTCTGCTGTGATCTCACTTTATTGCTCTTTCCTTCCCTGCCTCCCACGCATGCAAAAACGACATCAGCGCGTCACTAATGGGACTGGGCATACTGGATTGCCCGTTCACATTGGAGCCGATTCGAAATAGATGATCTCCCTTGGTGGTTAATTCCCTGGTCACTTTGAATTCCCCCCCCCCCCCATACTGGGTTGGGAGCATTCACATTGGCAGGTGACCTGGTAAATTGCTGGGTTCAAGTGCCAGTGTGAAAGGGGCTATTGATTGCCAATAAAAAAAACTAATTGATTTGTTTCTTGTTAAATCGCCTGGAGATCATAAGCTGGGTGAATTTGTTGGTGATTTTTACAAGGCTTCAATCAAACTGAAACATTTGACTGATGTGCTTTCATTTATAAATTACTTAAATTTTTGAGCAAATTTGCATGAATTTACTTTTACTTTTGTCATCCAGAGGATTTCTGTTCACATTGGCCTACAAACATTTAGGAGAAGTAATGCTGTTTATAAAAAGAATTCAGCTCTTAAAACAGAAATTTGTTACACAGTTCTTATTAAAAATTCTAGACTGAAACTGACAAGTGGGAACATTTTTGTAGAGCTAAATTTCTACCATTTGGGTTGACTTTAATACTCTAACTGTGTAGTTGTTGTACATTCTTAAAACATTGCAAGCTGTGTGCAGTTTTATGAATGGTAATAGGTCCTGATTCAAGATGTTTGACTATCATTCTATCTGTAAAGTATCGCCTGACCCATTGAATTCCTCTAGTAGTTTTTTGCTCCAGCTTCCAGCACCTGGAATCCCTTGTGTCTCCACTGTAGCAACCCTGCTTATTTTATGGTTTCAACTGTTCTGTTCCCTTCTAATGATTAAAAATATTAAGCATTACAAGGCACTTGCGATGCATCTGAATGAATCCCCTCTCTTGCTGCTAACCATATTTTGATAGTAAGATCCTTTCAAAGATGGAAGAAAATCTAAACTAATGAGTTTGAGTGACATTGTTGCCAACCTTAGTGTAATATTTCATTTATGGGACCAGACCACTGGAAATTCAGAAGATAAAATTATGTAGCGTTTATTGACATTTAAATGTCTGTTCAGAAATCATCGTCGTTGGTTAAAGAAATAATTATCTTTGGACATGTCGTGATACCTCACTCTATTAATTGCATGATTATGTTTTAGTGTTTTCTCTCAAGTTCTGGAAATACAAGCTGATAAGTGCAAAAAAGGCGAAAAGTCAAACAATTGGACAAGTAGTTAAAATTTAAGGAATAAATGAGGGAAGAACTGAATGGATGAACTTAATACCAAAGTAAACTTAATGTTTAATTGTATTCCATGTACAGTAAAACCCCTGTTATCTGGAATTCAGGGAACCAATGGCCTCAGTAACTGGGGAAAAAAAAGGAAAATAAAGAGGTAAAAATACAGAAATTTAAAATTGACATGCCTTGTCATCAGTTTGCCAATCGCACAAGAGGCAATCTCAAGCATCTGGAAAATACACTTATCCGACATTTGCCCATCCCCATAGTGTGCCAGGTACCAGGGGGTTTTACAGTAAGTGCCTTGCTGACATCTCTTGGTTGTAGTTCAGCTTTGTACTTTTTCCGTGGTTGTTGCTGATTGACAGTTTGGAGGGCAAATTAAAAGCCACAAAATTTGATAATTGTTTAAGTAACTGAATGTATGAAAAAAACTAACACTCTAATTTACTACTACAGGTTACTAAAAAGAAACTTGCCATTGATGAGCTAGAATCTGTGAGTTGAAATTTTATGTTGTTTTGAAATTGGTTGTGTACCAAGTTATTGGAAGGAAAATCAATGTGCTGGAAATGTGACTTGGCTTGTTTTTTTTTTAAAGCTGAAGAAAGATAGCAAGTTTGAAGAATTTCTTGCGGTACATCAGAAACGTTCCAATGCACCAACCTGGACTAATGACACATTGTCAGGAAAAACTGAAGAGTCAAAGAAGGTAGATGATTACCTAAACTTTGATTCAGAAGATTCTGAAGAAACTAGTGAGGAGGAAGATATCGAGGAAACGAAAGGTAAATACCTTTAGTTTGTACTTTAGTAATTTATTAGTTTATGGAGATAGCATTGACCCAAATTCTGTTTGATGATATTAAAAGTCAGTATTTGGCATCTTTACTCTGCTTAACTGCCAATAATTATCAATTTCTGAACCAGTGCAACTGTGGAAATTGCTGACAGCAATTTTTGATGAGGAAGTTGGCTGCAGGTGGATACTAAAGTCTCATGGAGTCTGGTGCAAAAGGGGGAAGCTTGCACAAATTGCTGGACACTCTAGTGTAAACTTCCCATGTGTTCTGCATGCTACAAAGAAGATATGGGGTACTCTTGTTGAGAGAAATGGAAAGGAATTACTGTAAATGTCTTAAAAAATTGGTAAAATAAAAAAAAATTTCAGATCGCTCAGTAGCTAAATATTTTTATAAATGGCTTGTTAATTTAAACTTGTGAAGTCTGAAGTTTTTTTTGTTTTCAAGAGTTTTGGAATTTTGTTTTAATTTGATTAATATAAGTTACCCAATTTGATGGCATACAAGACCCCCCCCCCCCCCTTCCACATTTCAGCAGGGAATATTAAGACTTTTTTTTAATGTATTTACAGGTAAGCATTTAACGTTATTGAAATGTGTAGCTACGGTATAGCAGAAAAAAATACTTGGGCAAAACATGCAACTGTGACAACAGGAAAACCATTTTTAATAATAATATTGTTAGAGCAGAAAATATTTTATAAAAACAAACTGCTGCCGTCGGTCCCCATGCTGCTCCCACTGCCTGCTCTCTCCCGGCAGCCCGCCGTTGGTCCACACGCTGCTCCCACTGCCCTGCTCCCTTCTGGGGTCGGGGGGGAAGCAGGGTGGTGGGACCAGTGGGGGGGCATCAACAGTGGGCCATCAGGAGAGTCTCCCAACAGCCCTCCACTAACTCTCACTGCCCCACTCTCTCCCCCATCCCCCCCATCCAACAACCTTCCCCTTCCTCCAACACTAGATGGCGGTGATGCTAGTGAGCCACGCAGAGACAATGATCACTGTTGGCGTTACTTGCCTAGATCACCTTGATTTCACCTTTGCATATGAGACCCGGGGAATATCTTTGAACCTTTTTTTTTTGGGGGGGGGTGGGGAGTGGGTCTTATTTGCCATAAAATACAGTATTTATTTTTAAACTTTTAAAAAGTTTTCAATGTTTGTTTAGAAACCCTCAACATTCAATGTTCAGGGCCCCAAATAGTCCTTCAAAGTGAAGCAACACTTAACCTGCAAATCTGCGGGGAGATTTAGAGCATCCAGTGCTCCGGGTCTGGCCACTTCTATATTGGAGACACAATGCAAATTAGGGGATGGCTTCATTAAACACTTTAGCTCCGTCCATCACAACAGCCAGGATTTCCAAGTGACCAATCCCATTAATTTCACTTGCCATTTCTCCACTGACATGTCTGCCTGTAAGGCCACTCACAAATTAGAGAAATGATACCTTGTGTTCCATCTCGTAGTCTTTCATAAGACCATGTTAATATGGAATTCTACACGTTCTGGTAACCACCCTCCTTGTTTTCCACATCACGCACCCCCCCTCCCCAAACTTCCACGAGCTTTTCCCTATCTCTCTGACCTAATTCTTCTTTCTTTCTCTTTCCTGTCACTTGACCTCTCTACCTGCCTTTCATCCATATCTACTTTTCTCAGCTCCCCACCCCTTTACCTTCCAATCATCTTCCTCTGCCTTTTCCTCCTGTCATCTTCTAGCTTCTTGCATTTTTTTCCTTTTCTCTCTCCCTCCTGTATTCACCTATAAGCTGCCAACCTGTGCTCCTCCCCCACTTGCCCTACCCCTACCCTGTAACTTGGGCATCTTTCTGTTTCTTACTATTTCTGATGAAAGGTTTCTAACTAAAACATTGACTATCTTTTACCCTCCAAGGATGCTGCATGACCTGCTGAATTTTGGGTGTCCCTCCAGTTTTCAAGCATCTACAGCCTCTCTTGTATACTACTGAGCAAGAACCAAGTTTCATCTAATGTTCAATGGAAGGAGTTCTGGTTCTGATTTTACTTGACATTTTTTGGAAATAAAATAGTATTGGCCATGATCCGTGAGAAAGTCATCTATTATTTTAACTTCTAGGTGCAGAAAAGAAAAAACTTGCATTGGAGAAAACAATATCGGACATGGATTATTTAAGATCAAAAGTAGTTAAGACAGAAGATGAGAATGCTGAAATTGTTAATGAAGGATCTGAGACCGATGAAGAAGTTCAATTATCTTCTGAAGGAAACAGATTATTACACACAATTGATGATGAAAAAGATCTAGGCAGAAATGTGGAGAAATTAGCATCAGAAGGAAGAGAGAAAAAGGAATTGGAGGTTTGAAAATGTTTCAATCTTTTGTATTTCTTAGTACTTTCATTTATGTTTGTTGAGAGACACTTTTGGGGTTCTTTCCTCAGTTAAATGATTGATGGTATTCCCATGGGTGTCTGTGTCACCTGCATTGTTTGAAGACTTTAAATACAGTAGAATCTCCATTATCCAGAATTCAAGTGACTGACAAAAAAAAAAATCAAGGAAAATAAATAGGAAAAAACACGTTTATTATTGGTACCCTAGCGGTCATTTTGCCAACCACACAACAAGCAATCTCAAGCAACCAGAAAATTCACTTACCAATCCCTTTAGATACTGGATTCCGGGGTGGTTTTAGTATATTTCTGATTCTAGAGACTGGAAATGTAATATCAATGTTCAATAGATAATTATAATAAATGAAACAAACTCTTAATACAATATATTTTTAATTCCCACTTTTTTATTGCAAAACTTAAAGCTGCTTTACAAATAGAAATATGGTATGAAAAATTAAAGGAAATATGAATAAATTTATGGTTCTTTCATATGGACATTAATGTCAGATGATTATTTTCAGAAACAAGCCCCCAAGTATGAAGCTACTACACCATATACCTTGAAGCTCCGAGGTGCTCACTTTAATGTGAAAGAGGTATAATTACTTTGTATTTCATGTGACATTGATTAATAATCCCTTGTGTAACTCTTGAGAGTTCACTTTTCCCGTATTGAACAGAGGCAAGGAAAATAATTCTATCTAAAGCTGAAAATTGTTTTATCTTCTATTTATAGCTGGTGGCAATTGTTTTCATTTTTTATGAACAGATATTGATGCAGAAAATAAAATGCCTATTAATCTGGTTGATAGAAGCTTTGCAGAAAGTTCTTGTGTTTGTAAATTTACAACTTGGAAGGTTAAATTACTGATGGGAACAAAATTGGACACGAGCAAAAGAAAAAAACATTAATTTCTGATGGGTGACAAATGTACAATTAGACAGAGCAAAAGGGAAGGAATAGAGATAGAAAAACTAATGGGAGTGCGGTGGGGGGGGGGGGGGGGGGAAATAAACTATTTTTGATAATATTTGAATGCAGTACCAAAACTGAATTAACAGAACCATAGTTAATTCCAAAATATTAGCAGTATACATAGTCAGTTTTTAACGTGCATTTATTGGTTTTCTGATCGCTTTCCAGAAACAAGTACAAGAATTCTTTTCTCCTTTACAACTTGCAGCTATTCGAATAATCAAAAATGCAAATGGAAACACAACAGGTCTGTTGCAAATTCTTCACATTCTCCTCGATGACTAATTGTGTTGCAGTCTCAAAATAAGGGTTGGTTACATGAGACTGAGCTAAGGAGAAACATTTTGTATTCATTCCCTAGACCTGAAGTATTTTTGATTTTTCTAATTCAGTTTAGTCTTGAGGTGCTGTGAAATCAGTATGCTGTTATGTAAGTAATGTAAATCTTGAAGCCTTCTTTCTCTGAACATGGGGGAGGCTTGGTTATTGTTCAGAGCTGTGTGATAGATTTTTGGACACACAGGAGAGGTGATGAGTATCCAGTGATTGGCTTGGTAAGCAACTTGAGGCAAAGGATTTGACAAGATCTTCTTTGAAAGGTAGAAAAGCTTCAAACACCCAAGTGTCCCTACTGCTTCTATTTCTTGTATTTTTTTAATGTATGTGTTATGGCTGGGATGATACACTGTCACCAATTGAAACCATATACCTTTTGCTTGGTTTGAGGTGGAGGGTTTCCTTCTGACTTCTGTTTTTTATTCATTTCATGATTTATTGTTAGTCTCATCTAATCTCTGGTGGTCAGATCATTTGTCTCTGCATAGACTAGGGCTGTAATAAATTTGGAATCTCAGTAATTGTGGCAGAACCCAAATTTTAGCATCAGTGTTTACTGATGACTAAGGGTGACTTTATAATGTTGCGTAGCTTATTGATGACTAGCTTTAACCTGATAAGGTCATTGATTAGATTCCATCTAATGATCAAAAATAAAGAAATGGAGAAGTAATTGACCAGATTAATGATGTATTTTATTGGCAGGAGCTGGGGAGTTTTCTCCATTGAAGCACAAATGCCCTGTTATTTTTTCTCTCTTTATTGCAGTCAGTTTGTTTACATTTCTTCATTTGTTACATGTATACATGCCTTCTTGAGTACAGTTTTTGCACGACCATTAGGTGGTAATTCTGCCTCACTCGCAGGAAAGAATCTTGATTGCATGTGATGTCATGTATTCTGACAATAAATCTGACATTTGGTAGCTGCAAAGTAGTTTCAACCCATTGCCTTTAATGTTGCCAATTCACACACAGGCAGAATCACAGTCGGCATGAGAAAGGATACAGGAGTAAGATAGAGAGCTAGTTGAGTGTTGTCACAACAACCTTGCACTCAATGTTAGCAAAACTAAGGAACAGATTGTGCACTTCAGGAAGGGGAGACCAGGAGAACACAAAACAGTCCTCCGTCAGGAGTGGGAAGGGTAAAGAACTTCAAATTCCTGGGTTTCAGCATCTCTGAAGATCTATCCTGTGGCTTTCATGTCGATGCAATCATGAAGATGGCTCGTTAGCCACTATGCTTCATGACCGTGGAGAGCATTTTGACTGGTTGCATCACTGTCTGGTATAGAAGGCAGGAAAAGAGTACAGAGAGTTGTGAACTTGGCCAGTACCATCATGGTCATTAGTCTTCACTCCATTCAGGACACCAATAAGAGGCAGTGACTCAAGAATCCAGTAAGGATTCCACTCAAGGACTCTCATTACCCAGGCTATGCCATCTTCTCTCTGCTACCATCAGGAGCCTGAAAACTCAGACATCTAACAGTACAAAAGCAGCTTTGCTCTCCCTGCCATCAGATTTCTGAATGGCCAATGAAGCCAGACAAAATCTCACTTTTTATTTCTTCTTTTTTCACTAATTTATTTATTTTAAAAATGTAATTTGTAATAATATTTGCACCTGTAATTCTGCGGCTTAAACGAGGAATTTGATGGCACATGTTCACAACAATAAATTCTGATTTTTGAAATAAGGTAGATTGAATTGCACTGGCTAAAGAGTGATGGAAAGTTTAGGAACTGTGGTTGAAGACTATTATGAAAGGTCATGTTAACCTTTTCCTGAAGTATGTTAGTAAGCCAGATAAATTTATGTGACAATCCAGTAATTTCAATTGTGATAAATTTCTGGAGTATTTTTATTCTAGACAGCTTGTTCTACAGTTTAAAGTCCCCAGATGCTTCAACATGAGTTTTGAACATGTATCATTACTCGAGATCTGTAGATTACTGATTCAGCAACAAGTTGCCTTTTTTTGATTTCCAAATCATTTGGCTTCATTACCTTTAACTCACAGAATCCTTTTATTGGCCTTTTCACAAATCCTACTGATTTTCATTGCTTGCACGTGGTCACATCTTATTTACATTTTGATCTCAACAAATTCCTTTTAGTTTGGGGGGAAAATGGTGTTCAAATTGTCTTCAAACGTGTCTTTAAAGAACAAAAGAAGTTCTTCGAGGGTAGTTTGGTTGTCTATTCGGTGCATTCATTGGAATGGCATGAGGAAGATAGCCAGCAGATTTTGCTGGATACTCAACCTTTTAAGAAACTAATAAAAAAAACACCCATTTGACTAAACTTTACATTTTTTTCTCCTTCAGCTTCATCTCAATTTTACTTGAATATGAACATCTTGATTTTGAGTTTGACCATATACATCAAATTGATAAAAATGATTCTACATTTGCTAAATTCAGTTTTGTGGAACTTCTTTTGCAGGGTATATATTTGTAGATTTCCATTCAGAAGAGGATCTTGAACAGGCTTTGAAGAGAAATAGGGATTACATGGGTAAGAGATCTTTGAAAAGCAATCCTGTAATCCAGTGGTTCCCAACCTTTTTTATGCCCCGCACCCCTAAAAAATTTTAATATGTTCTTGCACCTCTTAAAGTAATAATTTATTTAAGAATAAAGGTGAAGGTGACCAAAACAAGTTTGTATAATCAATTTTTAATAATACATAAACAAAAATAAAACATATGGAAAAGAAAAAAATATTACAACAAATTAAAAGTTGCATAAACCCTACAAAAAATTAAATTTTCATCCATGCATGAAATTTCTTTCAAAAAATTAAAGAACTCCGTAAATGGTTATATGGTTAATATTCAAATGTTCATAAGCCCATTTAAATTTAATGACTCTTTTGTTCCTGTTTATTGCTGAAGAGTTTTTCAAAACGTGGCACTTTGTTGCTGATAACAATCCGCACGTCTGCCTGTGCACCCAAGTGCTTTCTAGATTTTGTCTTGATTGACAAAAGGGCACTAAATCCAGACTCGCATAAGTTTGTCGTCACGAATGGGATGAGCACAGTTAGTGCTTTTTCACAATGTCTTGGAAACAAGTCCATTGCCGAGCACCAATATTGTTCCAAAGTTATGCTTTCAAACTGCATTTCAAGAACACGATTTGTGCACAGTTCAATAAGATCTTCCTTTAGCTCTTCATCATCTGACATATCTCCAAACTGAAGGAGTATGGATTTGTTAAAAAAAAACTGAAATGTTATCTCACACCCCCTGGAATGCTACCTCGCACCCCTGGTTGGGAAACCCTGCTGTAATCCATCCTTGTCAAATAAGGATTTAATGTCTGGGGGAAAATGTAAATACTTGCTGATCCAAAAATACTTCCTGCTTTGTTTAAAGGTAAAAGATATATTGAACTGTTTAGAGTGAATAATAAACAAAGAACTAATCCAGTTAAGAAAGACTACAACCAAAAATGGCTAAAACGGCAAAAGAAAGTAGGCGAAGTGGAAGAGGATATCTCTGATTCAGGAAGATTATTTGTTCGAAACTTACCATATACTTGTACGGAGGATGATTTAGAAAAACTCTTTTCTAAGTATGGTAAGTGTCTAATATTTCTTCCACCTTGGAACTAATCAGTGATAAATATTTAAATATCAAACTTTGTACATTTGTTTGTAAAATTGTATTAATTATACATCAAATAGTTTAGCTAAAATTAGAAAGGATCTTTTGGATCATTAGTGTTGCTTTGACAACTCAAAATCTATAAATTTCATTTTTTTTGTTCTAAGATCTCTCCAATGTTTTCAGTAGGCCAGAAGTTACAATAAGTGTTTCGTTGCCTGCCTTTTCTCCAGACCTACATGGAGCTTTCATTGTTTTCCTGTTGAGAATCGCAGGAAGGTCCTTTGGGAATTGAGGATAGAGAAGCTGTGATAAGAAAGGAAAAGATGAAGAGCAAATCGCAATCATAACAGAAAGTGGTTGAAAAAAAGTTTGGGTCAGAGCATCAGTAAAGCTGCAGGGTGCATGTTAGTGAATCGGACCTGAGCAACTTCCCAATGAAGTTAGATGTAGGTACAGCTGACCTCTTCTACTCATGGACCTGTTGCTTTGCAAATTAGAGTAAAATTAATTGCACTGTCATTCATAACTTTGAATGCTTTCCTGGAAAACATAATTTGGATGTTAAATATATTCACCACAAAACAAAGCAGAATGAATTACAGAACTGCTGCTGTTTGAAAGGGAGTCACTGACCTTATTTTTTTTTAAAGATAAAGTCAGCAGGTTTTTATATTTGCAATTTTTTTTAAGAAGAAGTCGATGTGTTTTTAAATATTTTGTATGCTAGAGTATGGAGCCTTGGGGGGGTCTCTGCTTGCTGCCTGATCCATCTTCAGGGCAATCATGGAACTGAGGCCCAAAACCCTTATCTGGCAGGGAATGATGAGAGGTGCAAAACAATAATTTGGATGAATGCTGGCCCAGAGATTAGTAGCTTTTTTTTTATTTTCATGATTTGTTTTGTTGCATTTTGATATGCTTTCATTTTAAAACTAATCTTTTAGAAGGAAGCTTTAACGTGTGGGGGAAAAAATAATGATCTTGAATGCTTTGACACAAGGCATATTTTCACTGTGGGCTTTGCCTCTTATCAAAAGCTGTCAACAATGTTTGGAGGCAAGCCTTTTCAGTGTACTTCCTGAGGTTTGCTTGGCTGGGTGCTTTCAAGATATGGAAGGTCAGTTTGATTAGCCCCTGAGTCTTGCCCAGGCAAGCGAGGAAGTGGAACTAATCCACCTCATTTCATGTCATTGCTACAAATTGTAGCGGTACAGGGGCCCAAATTTGCATAATTGCACAATTTATCAGGTCTTTCTTTTTCAAGCTGGAATGTTAGCAACTAAGTGAATAAAATAAGATAAATAAAATTGAACCCCTATAATAAGCAAATGCCTGCTATTCTGGTGCTCAGTTACAATTTCACTGTGCTCATGACATCACAGAAATAGTGAGTTTTTAGCTGCAATTTATGGAGTGACTTGTTGGCTGAACACATGAATTTAAGCCAGTAAAATATGCAATTGAATTGCTCAGAATTTCAAGGATCTTGTGAGTTGTATGATTTTTACAAAACTGAATGATGACTTGGAATTTGGATTCTTCAAAACTCACAGCATCCTGCAGTTGTAACTATTGCTTTATTTTAAAAATCGTTCTTTTTGAGCATTAAAAAGACAGATATTTAAATTTAGTTCTATTAAAATAATTACATAAAATACATTATCAATACATTATCAAATATCGACAGGTCCATTATCAGAAATTCACTTTCCTGTGGACAAACTAATGAAGGCACCAAAAGGATATGCGTTCATTACCTTTATGATACCTGAACATGCTGTACAGGCCTTCGCTGAATTAGATGGTGTTGTATTTCAGGTATGTTTTTATTTAGAACCATTCTGCACATTTCCAATTACATTGATCATTTAATCCAGACATAGAACAAAATGTACAATTATGATTTAATTTTGTAATGTCATAAAGAAAAAAGCGTTGTATAAGATGTTAGTGACAAATGACATTTTTTCGTTAAGAAATATATAGCTTTCCATTTGTTGAAGATATAGATTTCGTTGTAGATGTGTTTTTATTATTTGGATATCTGAATTTTAACGTAATGATTGGGGATATTTAAATGTGGTATTGGACCTTTTATTGGATAACTATTCAAGAGTAAAAGGGAAAAATGGTGGAAGAGTACTAAAATTGAATTGTACAATGCTTAATGAGATTTGAATTTTGTTTTAAGATAGTGGTTTATGTGACTAATATGATGATAGATGTGAAGTTAGTTGATATTTGGTGAAGGTTTATCTCTATAGAGAAAGTTTTTTTTTTCATCTTTTTTTCATCCTACAATTTTTTTTTTAAGAATTGATTATTGTTTAAGAATTTTTGATAGATAATGTTACTAACTTTACTAATTTTTTATATTAAGTTTGAGTTAAATATATGTTTCATCTTAACTCCGTTTGTTAAATATATGCATTTAAGTTTGATTTAAATATGTTTTTTAAGTCTGATATCTTAGTATTAATTACTTTTTTTTGTTAGTATTTTAATCGGTTATGTTTTTGTTTTTTTTTGTAAGTGGGTTTTTTTTCTCATATTGTTAACTTTATTAATTCTTCACTCTTTATTTTGGGGGGGAAAGGGGGGTTGGACTAATTTGAGTTGGGTTATTAATGTGTAATAATTATTGGGGAGGGTATAGTTTATTTAGATTATTGATATTGTATTGTAATTTTATTATTTTCTTAATTTTTTTTATGTAATCCTATATGTTATTCATGTTATAAAATCTTAAATAAAGTTTAAAAAAAAGAAATATATAGCTTCCTTTATCTGATCCCATCTCTATTCAGTGTTAGTTCTTGCATCTAAAGAGGCTCACGTGTTACAAGATACATTCTTTGAGAATGCAAATTGTTGTTCATTTTTGAAAATGTGCTTTTCTTGATAATTCATAACAGATTCACTGTTTTCTTTCATTTTTTCTTCCTACCCAAAATAAATAGATAATGTTTAATTGTTACAGAACTGAGAAACATGCTTGTGTCCTCCTGACCTCTAAATTAAAATGTGGCTTGAATTATGCCAGCTCACAATTGGCATTTGTGGAGGTTTATTAGGTAAATGTCGGTTTGAGAAGGATATGAATTGGCAAAAACTATTTCCACTTCAGTGTACTTATTCTATTATGGAGATGAGTTGGAGATAAAGGAGCTGATCAAAGACTTAAGGGGAGGGGGTAGATCCCAGTTCCCTACCCACATCAAAGGCACTGAAGTGGAGAAGGTTGGTAGCTTCGGGTACTTGGGAGTAAGTATTTCCAGTAACTTGACCAAGTCCATCTGTGGACAAGAAAGCACACCAACACCTCTACTTTCTTAGAAGGCTAAGGAAATTCAGCTGTCTCCCGTGTCGCTTATCAACTTCAACATCAAAAGCATCACAGTGTGGTACAGAAATGGCTCCACCCAAGTTCGGAAGAAGGTGGTTAATGCAGCTCAGACATCACACAAACCTCCCTCCACTCTTATCAATTCCAGTTACACTTCCCACTTTCTTGGAAAAGCAGCCCATATAGTAAAGGATCCATCCCACGCTTTCTTCTCTGATTGGTCAAGGAAAAATTCAAGAGCATGAATTTGTGCACCAACAGGTTCAAAATCGCACCTCTCAGGCTCTTGAAAGAACCTTACAATAGTGCTCTCACATTACTTTTGCTATGTTGTTGCACTGTAACACTACAGGGGCAGCATGGTTAGCACACCAATGACTGGGACAGGGGTTCAAATCTCTCACTGTCTGTAAGGAGTTTGTACTTTCTCCCCGTGAATGTTTCCTCCAACTGTTGAAAAATATACCAGGGTGTAGGTCATTTGTGTGTCATCGGGCAGCACGGGGTTCATGGAGCAAAATGACCTTTTACCATGCTGTATGTCTAAATTTAAGTTTGTACACACTATAACAGTACACAGTCTAAGAGCTTTTGCTATTTGTGCTGCTGTACGTATGGTAGACTTAACTTGCTGGACTATTTGTAAAATGAACCCTTCTCATTGTAGCAGATATACTTTGACAATAACCAGGAACTTGGAATGGTGCAACAAAATTTTCATTGTATAAGCTGTGATTACATATTTCTAATATTCCTCTAGGTCTTTTAAGTAGAATTTTAGAAATACACATATAATGTTGGGAAATTTCCAGGATTGTTGCATTAGTTCACATGAGTAGGGTGAAGAACTTCAAAAGATTCTTGCATTTTATATGGTATTGGATGGTTTTTTTTTAAAAGGCCTGTGATGCAAGTCCAGAAATTCACTACTTCTAAGTTAATCCAATTAAAATTCTTTACCTTGTAACAATGTTTTAAATAAAATGTTCATATTATTCTTAAAGTTCATAACATGTTTGTGATGACATTAGTATAGTCATTCATTGGAATGACTTCATCACCAACATCGAAGTACTCGAGCTGGCAGAGTCCGCAAGCATCGAATCCACGCTGCTGAAGACCCAACTGCGCTGGGTGGGTCACATCTCCAGAATGGAGGACCATCGCCTTCCCAAGATCGTGTTCTATGGCGAGCTCTCCACTGGCCACCGAGACAGAGGTGGACCCAAGAAGAGGTACAAGGACTGCTTAAAGAAATCTCTTGGGGCCAGCCACATTGACCACCGCCAGTGGGCTGATCTCGCCTCCAACCGTGCGTCTTGGGGCCTCACAGTTCGGCGGGCAGCAACCTCCTTTGAAGAAGACTGCAGAGCCCACTTCACTGACAAAAGACAAAAGGAGGAAAAACCTAACACCCAACCCCAACCCACCAATTTTCCGCTGCAACCCTGCCTGCCTGTCCCGCATCGGACTTGTCAGTCACCAACGAGCCTGCAGCAGACGTGGACATACCCCTCCATAAATCTTCATCCGCGAAACCAAGCCAAAGGAGAAGTATAGTGGTACATCAGTATATTGTCACTCTGCAATCTGGTTGCATTTATTGAGCTCAAAATATATTCTTTTTAAAGCATGCTTGTCTAGTGTCCAAAATATATTTCAAAAGAAATGACCCTGTACAGAACATTAACAATTTGTAACTAAAAGATAAATGGCTAGAAAAGTGACGACCTGTTTTTATTCAGGGCCGGATGATGCATATTTTGCCATCAATTATAAAAGAGGAGAAAGATGAAAATGATGATAATTCCTCAGGTTCCTCTGCATTCAAGAAAAAGAAAGCAGCTCAAGAAAAGGCCAGAAGTAACAGGTTTGATATTGATGCACTTAAACTAGATTTAAAATTCTAAAGCTGCTTTGTCTTCCAATTGTATTTTAGAGACCATGCCCATGTAGGAAATTTCCTTGCCTCACTTTGATGAAGGGCTCAAGCCCAAAAGGTTGGTGCTATATCTTGACTTTTGCTGCATAAAGGCACTGTTTGACCTGCTGAGTTTCTCCAACACTTGTGTGTGTGTTGTTTTTCCTTTTGTAATTTTTAGACATTTCAAGTTGATTGTTTAAAAATTCACCACTTTTGATGTACCTAGAGTGGTGCATGTGTCAGAGGACATAAAATTATTAGACTTTATATTACAAATGTGATGTACTTGAAGAGAAGGCAGTTTACAAAACATTAGGCATGCAAAATCGGTCCCTTTTTTTTATGCGTAGCAGGCATCTCAGTTGAGATTACAGCACCTGGCCAGCTGCAATCATCTTCAGCAGGGCTGAGTAATGATGATCTGGTTATCCTAATGATGTCCTCACAAGTGCAGCCAGTCCAATTCAGTGCATCTAATACTGAAGCAGCTGGGTCCAGATATAACCAAGGCTTTAGGACAGGATGGCATCCTGGCTATAGTCCTGGCCAAGTTTAATTGAAGTTATGACACTCGTACCTAACCTACAAAGTGGGAAATTTCTCTGTTACATCCTATCCACAAAAAAAAGCACATTCACTTTAGCTAATACTATCCAATTGATCTACTATCAAAGTTTTTTAAAAACCATTTTTATGAGATCAACTTGCCGATAATTCCTTCATTAATAATTGTTTAGTTTGTGTTTTGCCAGGACTTCTTATTCCAGACTTCCTTATAGCCCTTGATGTAAACATGAACATAGAAATGAAATATGGATTTGAGATGAATCTCTCCTGTTGCTCTCATGTAACTGAAGGTGCCACCTTCATGACGAGTATTGAAGTTGGTGGACATTAAGGGCTTTTTCGACCCAGGCATCTCAGCCCAGATTGCACTCGTGGAATTCCTCAGGGCAACCCATCCATCTTCAGCTATTTTAGCACTAGCCTTTTCACCATTTACAAGGGCAGCTATTTGCAGATGATTTTCAGCAGATTATGTTCCATTCTTTTCTGAGACTCTTTGTTTCAAGAGATAGGATTTCCTTTTTAAAAAAAAATTGAATATACCTGTAAATAATCTCAATATACAATGTGAAATTGGTGCAAATTTATGATCCTCTTTACCTTTCAGCTCACACAACTGGAATACCTTGTTTATTGGAATTAATACTGTTGCTGATGCAATAGCAGCAAAATATAATGCCACCAAAAGTCAAGTGCTAGATCATGTAAGTCATTTTATTTGAATGGAACTAATAGTTTTAATTAATTGTTTGCATTCAATCAATTTGTGCTTTCACCAGGGGGAAAAAAAAATTAAAAGGTGCATCTTTCAAAAATGTAACTCTTCTGTGCTGTAACCATTGAATAATTCAAACAGCATATCAAGATGAGGGCTCTTTTGGGAATTTCAATGCCGTTGAATGAGAGGATCTCTTCCTTTCATTTTACTTTTTTTAAAAGTAGTCTCTAGTCTTTTCATTTAAACACAATTGTAACAATTTGGATCTAAACTCCATTCAGAACATGGAACATTACTGCCCTTCAGCCCACAATGTGGTGCCAGCCTATATAAACCTACTCCATATCAATTACATTTTTCATTGCCTTACACATATAACCTACTTTTCTTTTGATTGTCTCTTTTGTCTCCAGCCTCCACTACAGTAATATATTCCAGCCACCCTCAACTCTGTTTATATAAAAAACAACTTGCCTCTGACATCTCCCGTAAACTTTACTTCACTTACCTTTAACAGGTGTCTGCAATTTTGCTATTGGTGCCCCAGGGAAAATGTGCTGGCTGTCCACCCTGTCTAAGGCCTGCATAATCTTGTGTACCTTTATAAAAATCAGCTTTCATCCTTTATTGGTCCAAAGATTTTTAAAAAAGCCCTGTAAAACTTTGTTTTTTGCTGATTTTTGTCTTCTCTCTATCATACGATAGTAAGAGAAAGCTGGTCCCCCTCTCAGCACTATTTTCTCCTCATTCTCCCCTGAACCTCTCACCTCCCTTCTCACATATGCACATACATACATTTTAAGTGGAGAGCCTAATGGGTCCTCCACTTGGTTCCTATGAGAAAGCATTTCAAGAGGGAAATGTTTGTTGGTAGAAATGTGTACAAATCTGTTATTTGTTAAATCTGTTTGTGCAGTTGTTAATCTCTCCATGTTGATGAACCCCATTATGAATTTACCGTGGCCAAATCTGGAATACTGACTTTGCTTAAATTGAAAATAGATAAAATTGGCTGGCAAAACATGTAGCAGCCACAAAGCACAAATAAGGTCTTCTGCATTCAATGCAATGTAACAAAACAAAAAAAAAATCTTAACAAGCACTGAAAATGAGAACATGAAGTATTGATAAAATAACCTTGCAACATCGGGTTTAATGGAAATAATATTTTCCATTGGTGACTTTTGTGCTGTTTGCAGAGCTCATGGTAAGCCTCCAACAAAATTCTTGTAATAACCTCGAAATAGGGGCTATTCCTTCAGAATGCACTTAAACCTACTATTATTGCCTAAGGCTAAAATAGATGTACAAAGAACATTAAATACATAGGAACAGGAATTGGCCAGTTTTACCATTTAGCATTTATATCCTACAGCATTCTGCTGATACTCTTGTAGACTCTTTCCATTAATACCTTAGTTGACATATTCTCCCTTGACCCAAGTGCAGCCTGATGGGTTAATTGGTCATTGTAAGTTATCCTGATTGTTTACACAAGTGCTGGAATTTGGGAGAGGTTAATGAGAATGCAGGAGGAATAAAAATAATATTAGTGCAGGATTAGTGTGGAATGAGTGGTTGATGGTCCATGTAGGCCCAGTGATCTGAAGGGCCTGTTTTTGTGTCTTATCTTTCTGTGATTCACAATTTAAAAAAAAAAGTTCATTTACTGTTTTTCTCTTAACAAATTTGTTTGTTATTATTTAAATGAAACAATTATATCTACCTTTATCCATTTCTTGTTTTCAAATTGTCATAGTTGCAATGCTTCTGAATTTTGTGTCACTGTCACACTTAATGGTACAGAATTTGGGAGTTCTGTGCAGCTTCTTCCAATATAGTTGTTAGGAAAGTAGAAACTTCTGCATGAATGTGGACAAGCCTGATTGTTCCATGGTTTCTAGGGCTTCACCTTGAGCCTATGTTGTCAGAGGGTGACGTAGGAATCTTATATGGTTACGAAATCTAGGAAAACAATTTGGTGAAAAGTGATTTTGATCATATAGTGGGTTTAAACTCCAAGCGAAATGCGTGAGTTTGATCGTGTGCCACCTTTTGCTTTCTTAAACTCCATGGCTATTTAATTTCAGATTGCGTACTCAGCTTTTCGTTAGCTATGATTATTACAAGGATTCCTGGATACAAGTCTTTATCAGTTGTGACATTAGCAGGAACAGTGGGGAAGGAAACTATTGATTAGAAGCATCCTTTGTCCTTTGCTCTTTTGGCCATTTTTATTTGCACTTTCCATGTTGTAGTATGCTCAACCATTAATTCAAATTTGCCTAAAAGTACAAGATAGGTTAATGAAAAGTCTATTCAAAGAAACCTTTTTTCCCCAGAGTATGATGTTAAAAATTAGGCAGATAATAGGATTAACTCAATATTATTCAACTAAAATTTGAGTAGAGAAAATTCACACTCAAATTGTTTGAATAATTGCTGGAAGCCCAGACATCTATGCTCTTGGGATCTGTTTTGAAAACTCTGGAGACTTCTTCCTCAAAAATAGGTTATAAATTTTTCTGCTTTTCATGGACCATAATGGAGTTGAACCCTGCAGGATTAGAGGTGGGGTTGTGGGAGGTATGAAAATTCATGCTCAGAGTTAGCTGCCTTAGGAGATGGGGCATCAGCAGATGCGACTCTTTGAGGTGGGCAGAGGTGCAGATGGTTCATCCAATGGTTGAAAGAAGAGATAGTGAGGGTGTAAAAACGCACAGAAATGCTGGAGCAACTCAGCTGGACTTTCAGTGTCCATAGAAGATTAAGATGCATTGCTGACATTTTGGGCCTACGCCCTTCATGGAATAAGCAGGAAATCTCAGAATGCAGACATTGCTGGCTGGGGAAGGAATCCAGACCAACAAAAGGTGTTAATTGGATGTGATGAGGGGAGAGGTGAGAATTGATTGTCTGTGTAAAAGGAGACAGGGAAAAGGGAGAGGCAGAGCTGGGGAAAGGCAAAGGGGAAGGAAGTGAGGGGATGTTCAGCAAAAGCCAGGAAAGTCTACATCAATTCCATCTGGTTGGGAGAGTGCCCAGTGGGAAGATGAGGTGTTCCTCCAATTTGCAGGTGTTCTCAGTCTGGCAGTTCATGAGGCCATGGACAGACGTGTCTGGAAGAGGATGAGGATGTGGTTGAGTTGGTAGGTCCGTAGTCAGAGATGCAGTTATGGCATTGGTTGGACATTCAGCTGTTCTGAGATGAAGGTATAGAAATTGAATTAATTGTCTTGGCCAGCCATTCTCAGCCATTTTTTTGCCAACAGCCACCTTCGAATTCTGCTCAAAATTTATGGGTCCCCTTCCCTGTGAAGCAGTCAGGATTTGTTGGCTTCTTCCTTTCTTCTCTCCCGCTGATTACATTTTTTTAAATTATGATTTTAGTCTGTGTTTCCTCCCCCTTTTGAGAATGTCTGGTTTAGGTGAATGTTGGGCCAATGGCATTGAGCACACAGTTTGTGGGTTAAGTTGATCTGCTTCTCAAAGTCATTGATCAAGATTAAAGAAATTTAAAGTAATTTTCCAGGGCATAGGAATGCAGGTACAGCAGAATAATTGCTAAGATAGACATATCAGCCCAATGTTTCCAGCATCAAATTGAAGCAATTACTTGTGTCCAGGACACATTATTCAGATTCTCTTACGAGATAACCAAAACAAGGACTTCCTGCAAGTTCTACTATGATGATGTTTCAGGAAGTCAGAGAAAACCTTTCAAGGATATACACAAGTCATTGAAAAATAATGTGCATGCTGGCATGAGGATCCCTTCCCTGTTACATTTCAAAATGAAGAAGCACCATTTGGGAACATTTTTTGGATTCTTCAACACAAGTATGTGGAAAAGGGGTGCAGTCAACAGGAGGAGCAGACATACAATATTACAAAGATTCTGCTCTGTGAGAAACCACCAAGTCCACCTGCATATCCCATCACAATACTCTTGGATCCCAGTACATTGGTGTGCAGAACGGACTTCTTTGGTCTTGAGTCTGCCACAAGGAAATGATTAGACAAACAGGAGCTTGGAATTGAAATATAAATACACTACCTTGGTGAGACCACAGTTGGGGCACTATACTTTGGTACTCTGATCTACTGGAAACAATTCAGAGAAGATTCATTAGGCTAATTCCTCTCATGAAGGGATTGCACTATGGGAAAAGATTGAGCGCATTAGATTTATAATTACTTTAGAAGAATGAAAAGTCATTTTTATCAAAAATAGAAGATTCTGAGATCTTTATACGAGAAGGCGCTGAGCGAACAAAATTTGTGGCAGAGCTGCCTATTTAATTGAAAAGCCAAAAAAACTGCAAATACTTTAAAACCTGAAATAAAACAGGAAATACTCAGCCAGTCCAGCAGCATCTCTGGAGAAAACAGAGTTAAACTTTAAAGTTAATGACCCATAATCTGATAACAGGTAATCAGCTTGAAACATTAACTCTGGTGGTGGAAATAGAAGTGCAGAGGAATTTCTTCTATCAAAGGATCATAAATCCTTGGTTTTCTATCTCAGAATGTTGCGAAGGCTGACTTACTGAATATATTCAAGATTGACTCCTCTGTAGTTGAGAGCAAGCGAGAAAGTTGCATGAAGGCCAGTGCTAATAGGTTTGATTTTATTCAGTGGCACAGCATGCTCAATGGAGATAATGAACCTCTGCTCCTCTTTTCAAGGTTCAGATTTATTGTCAGAATACACGTATTCTGACCCTGAGGGTTTTTTCTGTGGTCCAGAATTTCTACTTGTAGGTAATGCAAAAAAAACACACTCAAGAAAAGATATGAATACAGAAGAGAGAAATGTAAACAAACTATGCAAAACAGAAAATAAACATTCAATAATAAATGATGAACAAAGAAAGAGTTCTTAAATGCTTCACTGAGTTTGTTGTGTCTGATGGTGGGGAAGTAGCATCTGTTCCTCAGCATGGTGTTGAGTCTTCTGGCACCTATACCTCTTTACTGATGGATGCAGAGAGTATAGAGTATTTCCTTGGTGGTGTGGATGATTGGTCCTGCTGCTCTCTGGCCACAGTGTTCCATGTAGGGCTTTCTGCTCAGAGATACTGGCAGCCTATACCAGCCCATGATGCAGCCAGTCAGCACACTTTCCACTGAAACTTCCCGAGGTTTTCAATGACGTACCAAACCTCTGAAAACTGAGAAAGTAGAGGCGGTGACCAGCTGTCTTCACGATGACATTCTTATGGTGGGATTCCAGGAATTTAAATTTAAATTTGCTCACCCTCTCCACCTCTGATTTTCTCACCTTTGGTTTTCCCCTCCTGAAGGCCAACAGTCAGCCCCTTGGTTTTGGTGACATTGAGTGCAAGGTGATGAGTTCAAGTAGATCTCATCCAATTTATTTTGTTTTAACATTTTGAAGGAAGGAAAAGGCAGTGTCGCAGTCCGTGTGGCGCTGGGTGAGACACAGATTGTGCAAGAGACCAGGCAATTTTTGGTTGACAATGGAGTTAGCTTGGACTCATTCAGTCAGGTAAGACCATCCAAATGCAGCTGATGCTTCAGACACTTTATAACTTTGAGTATTGCATTAAAATGAAAAAAAAAATTTTTGCAGGTTGACAAAGCGTGATAATTTATATCTTGTGCAGCAGTCCATTTTAAAAAAAATCAAATGTAGTTGTTGAAAAAGCACAAAAATTTAAAGCCATTCTTTGGTTAATAATATAATTCTATTTTGTGGAAAATGTATAGTCTAATTTTTTTTAAATCAGTTGAATGTTGTGTTAAATTTCAAGAACAAGTTAACCCTTTGAGAAGGTTCTGTTTGCAATTATTACCTTGTTCTAACATTTAATAAGTTGTTTCAACTCTGGTGTCATTCTTTTCTTGATATTTTTAATGTGAACTTTAACATGGGGGTGGGGGGGGAGGGGGGAGGGAAACTTGTTCAAAGTTCAAACTTAAAAGTTGAGTTAAAAGGGCTGTTCCGGCTTCATGTCTTGGTTCTCATTGTTGGAGCCCGATACACCCAGTCTTTGCCTGCGCGCACTCCCCCTCCCAAATGCCACTGGCAATCACCAACACCTCCCCACCAAGGTCCCCGCTCCTGCCCGGGAGACCGTTCTCCTTGATAACTCTGGGGCAAAGGATTCTTCAATGCCTCCCTATCTCCATCTGAGTGAAGAGGGCATTGAGTCCTTCCTGTTCTTCTAATGAGATTTTAAATATCTGGTCCCAAAAAGGGATCAGGTTCATCGAGGTGAGGCTTGGAGTTCAGTGTTATACACAGCAAGTTTACGTTTGATCTCTCCCATTTGCTCCACCAAATGTTTGTTCCTGATTTGATGGAGTTGTATCAGAAGTATTCAAGCCCATTGGTTATAGAACTGGGTATGTGAAATTGTCACTTTAATTGTATTTCACAGAGAGAAAAATTGTACTTTTCTCTATTTTTACAAATAAAAATATTTATTATCCCTGTAAATCCGGGATGCACATTTAACTAGTTCAGTTGTGTAAGCTTACCCAATCTCTATCTCATTCAGACTACATGGGAAAATATTTTAGGGTTTTAACATTTCTTTTTTTAATTTTTTTTAATTTTTCACACCATAAACCACATTGACCAAGATACATACATTTTCCTTTTCAAATATATACAGTGTCATTTTCTTCCCCCCCTCCCTCCTCCCATCCAACCCTCCCTACCTCCTCCCCCATTCATTTAAAGTACAAAATCTAAGATACATTAAACCAGTCAAACAATGTTGTCATTCAATAAAAATAAACAAGAAATTCCACTGAGTAAATTCTTTTCATTTCCTTCTCCTTTCTTTAATTTAGGTGGTAAATGTCCCCGGTAGGTTTTCTCTATTGTGTTTCATGTATGGCTCCCATATTTGTTCAAATATTTCAATATTATTTCTTAAACTATATGTTATTTTTTCTAATGGAATACATTTATTCATTTCTATATACCATTGTTGTATTCTCAAATTATCTTCCAATTTCCAGGTTGACATAATACATTTTTTTGCTACGGCTAGAGCTATCTTAACAAATCTTTTTTGTGCACCATCCAAATCAAGTCCAAATTCTTTGTTTTTTATGTTACTTAGGAGGAAGATCTCTGGGTTTTTTGATGTATTGTTTTCTGTAATTTTATTTAATATCTGGTTTAGATCTTCCCAAAATTTTTCTACTTTCCCACATGTCCAGATTGCATGAATTGTTGTTCCCATTTCTTTTTTACAACGAAAACATCTGTCAGATACTGTTGGGTCCCATTTATTTAACTTTTGAGGTGTAATGTATAGTCTGTGTATCCAGTTATATTGTATCATACGTAACCTCGTATTTATTGTATTTCTCATCGTTCCAGAGCATAACTTCTCCCATGTTTCCTTCTTTATCTTTATATTTAAATCTTGTTCCCATTTTTGTTTAGTTTTACCATTTGTTTCCTCATTCTCCTTTTCTTGCAATTTAATATACATATTTGTTATAAATCTTTTGATTATCATTGTATCTGTAATCACATATTCAAAGTTACTTCCCTCTGGTAAACTCAGACTGCTTCCTAATTTGTCCTTCAAGTAGGATCTCAATTGGTAATATGCCAACACTGTATCTTGAGTTATATTATATTTATCTTTCATTTGTTCAAAGGATAATAATCTATTTCCTGAAAAACAATTTTCTATTCTTTTGATCCCTTTTTTCTCCCATTCTCTAAAGGAAAGGTTAACTATTGTAAAAGGGAGTAACTGATTTTGCGTCATTATTAGTTTTGGTAATTGGTAATTTGTTTTATTCCTTTCTACATGAATCTTCTTCCAAATATTGAGCAGATGACGTAATACTGGAGAACTCCTACGTTGTACCAATTTTTCATCCCATTTATGTGTTCAGGTATCTTTTCCCCTATCTTATCTAGTTCTAATCTAGTCCAATCTGGCTTTTCCCTTGTTTGGTAAAAATCTGATAGGTATCTTAATTGTGCGGCTCTATAATAATTTTTAAAGTTTGGCAGTTGTAAGCCTCCTTGTTTATACCATTCTGTTAATTTATCTAGTGCTATCCTCTGTTTCCCCCCTTTCCATAAAAATTTCCTTATTATTTTCTTAAACTCCTTGAAGAATTTCTCTGTCAAGTGTATTGGCAATGCCTGAAATAGGTATAATATCCTTGGAAAAATGTTCATTTTAATACAGTTTATCCTTCCTATTAATGTTAGTGGTAAATCTTTCCAATGCTCTAAATCGCCCTGTAATTTTTTCGTTAGTGGATAATAATTGAGTTTATATAGATGGCCGAGATTTTTATTTATTTGTATACCTAGGTATCTTATTGCTTGCATTTGCCATCTGAATGGTGATTCCTTCTTAAATTTTAAGAAATCCGCATTATTCATTGGCGTTGCTTCACTTTTATTTACGTTAATCTTGTAACCCGACACTTCTCCATATTCCTTCAATTTCTTATATAATTCTTTTATTGATAGTTCTGGTTCTGTTAAGTATACTATAACATCATCCACAAATAAACTGATTTTATATTCCTTGTCTTTTATTTTATCCCTTTTATATTATTTTCTGTTCTTATCAATTCTGCTAGTGGTTCTATAGCTAACGTGAACAATAAGGGTGATAGTGGGCATCCCTGCCTTGTTGATCTGCTTAAATTAAATTGCTTTGATATATATCCATTTACTGTCACTTTCGCTAATGGCCCCTTATATAATGCTTTAATCCAATTAATATACTTCTCTGGTAAACTGAATTTTTGCAATACTTTGAATAAATAATTCCATTCTACTCTGTTAAAGGCCTTCTCTGCGTCTAAAGCAACTGCTACTGTTGGTGCTTTACTCCCTTCTACTGCATGAATTAAGTTAATAAATTTACAAATGTTGTCCGTCTTTTTTTAATAAATCCAGTTTGGTCTAGATTTACCATTTTAGGTACATAATCTGCTAATCTGTTTGCTAATAGTTTAGCTATTATCTTATAATCTGTGTTAAGTAATGATATTGGTCTATATAACGCTGGTGCGAGTGGATCTTTCCCTTGCTTTGGTATTACTGTAATTATTGCTGTTTTACATGAATCTGGTAAGCTTTGTGTTTTGTCAATCTGGTTGATTACTTCCAGGAGGGGAGGAATTAATAAATCTTTAAATGTTTTATAGAATTCTATTGGGAATCCATCCTCTCCTGGTGTTTTATTATTTGGTAGTTTTTTTATTATCTCTTGTATTTCTACTATTTCAAATGGTTCTGTTAATTTATTTTGTTCCTCTATTTGTAATTTTGGTAGTTCAATTTTAGTTAAAAATTCATCTATTTTGCCTTCTTTCCCTTTGTTTTCAGTTTGGTATAATTGTTCATAGAATTCTCTAAAGTTTTCATTGATCTCCGTTGGATTATATGTGATTTGTTAGTCTTTTTTCCTTGATGCCAATACCATTTTCTTAGCTTGTTCTGTCTTAAGCTGCCATGCTAGAATTTTGTGTGTTTTTTCCCTTAATTCATAATATTTCTGTTTTGTCTTCATTATGTTCTTCTCCACCTTATATGTTTGTAGTGTTTTCATATTTTATTTTTTTATCTGCCAATTCTCTTCTTTTAGTTGTATCTTCCTTCATTGCTAATTCTTTTTCTATATTTACTATTTCCCTTTCCAACTGCTCTGTTTCCTGATTATAGTCCTTCTTCATCTTGGTTACATAACTTATTATTTGCCCTTTAATGAACGCTTTCATTACATCCCATAGTATAAACTTATCTTTCACTGATTCCGTATTTATTTCAAAGTACATTTTAATTTGTCTTTCAATGAATTCTCTAAAATCCTGCCTTTTGAGTAGCATGGAGTTTAATCTCCATCTATACATTCTTG
The DNA here is from genome assembly GCF_036971445.1 of Narcine bancroftii. Lineage (NCBI taxonomy): Eukaryota > Metazoa > Chordata > Chondrichthyes > Torpediniformes > Narcinidae > Narcine > Narcine bancroftii. The sequence continues at coordinate 181,408,052 of NC_091472.1, forward strand.
GAGGGATGTCCTCTAACTCTATTGTCAATATCAAGGGTGAATGGTCCGATAATATTCTAGCTTTATATTCTGTTTTTCTTACTCTATCTTGCATACAAGCTGATAACAAAAATAGGTCTATTCTTGAGTATGTTTTATGTCTACCCAAGTAATATGAATATTCCTTTTCATTTGGGTGTTGTTTCCTCCATATATCCAAAAGTTGCATTTCTTTCATCGATTTAATTATAAATTTGGTTACCTTGTTCTTTCTGTTAATTTTTTTCCCAGTTTTGTCCATATTTGAATCCAAATTCAGGTTGAAATCCCCTCCTATTAATATGTTCCCTTGCGTATCTGCTATCTTCAAAAAAATATCTTGCATAAACTTTTGATCTTCTTCGTTAGGTGAATATACATTGAGTAGATTCCAAAACTCCAAATATATTTGACATTTTATCATTACATATCTCCCTGCTGGATCTATTATTTCCTCTTCTATTTTAATTGGCACACTTTTACTAATTAATATAGCTACTCCTCTTGCTTTTGAATTATACGACGCTGCTGTTACGTGTCCTACCCAATCTCTCTTTAATTTCTTGTGCTCCAATTCAGTTAAATGTGTTTCTTGCACAAATGCTATATCAATTTTTTCTTTTTTCAGTAAATTTAGCAGTTTCTTCCTTTTGATTTGGTTATGTATTCCGTTAATATTTAAAGTCATATAGTTCAACGTAGCCATTTCATACTTTGTTTATCTTCCCTTTCCGTTTCTCCATTATCACCTTTCCTTCTTATCCATTTCTGCTTTCTTGTTTTGAACACTTTATAAGACAACATTTCTAAAACATCAAGCATTTTCCTTATTCTCCTATTTAAAACTTCTTTAACCCCATTCTCCCCTCCCCCTCCTGAGTTGCCGTTTATCCCTTGTCGGCCAACCACATCTCCCCTCTCCATTTGGATTTGCGAATTCACTAGCAAGCTTCAACTGATTTTGCAGTGACCGTAACTCCTCCCCACCCAGCCCCCCCCCCCCCCCGGAAAAGATTTCAATTTTCATATATAACAAAGGTCACTCTTTTAATTCCCTCCTTATTCCCTCTATTCCCTTATTAATTCTTATCTATACTCTATATATTATTAGGTATTATTAGGTATAGAATAATACCTAGTGTCGCCGAGAATATTCTCCCAGAATCACAGTGCGGCTTTCGCGCAAACAGGAACCACTGACATGGTCTTTGCCCTCAGACAGCTCCAAGAAAAGTGCAGAGAACAAAACAAAGGACTCTACATCACCTTTGTTGACCTCACCAAAGCCTTCGACACCGTGAGCAGGAAAGGGCTTTGGCAAATACTAGAGCGCATCGGATGTCCCCCAAAGTTCCTCAACATGATTATCCAACTGCACGAAAACCAACAAGGTCGGGTCAGATACAGCAATGAGCTCTCTGAACCCTTCTCCATTAACAATGGCGTGAAGCAAGGCTGTGTTCTCGCACCAACCCTCTTTTCAATCTTCTTCAGCATGATGCTGAACCAAGCCATGAAAGACCCCAACAATGAAGACGCTGTTTACATCCGGTACCGCACGGATGGCAGTCTCTTCAATCTGAGGCGCCTGCAAGCTCACACCAAGACACAAGAGAAACTTGTCCGTGAACTACTCTTTGCAGATGATGCCGCTTTAGTTGCCCATTCAGAGCCAGCTCTTCAGCACTTGACGTCCTGCTTTGCGGAAACTGCCAAAATGTTTGGCCTGGAAGTCAGCCTGAAGAAAACTGAGGTCCTCCATCAGCCAGCTCCCCACCATGACTACCAGCCCCCCCACATCTCCATCGGGCACACAAAACTCAAAACGGTCAACCAGTTTACCTATCTCGGCTGCACCATTTCATCAGATGCAAGGATCGACAATGAGATAGACAACAGACTCGCCAAGGCAAATAGCGCCTTTGGAAGACTACACAAAAGAGTCTGGAAAAACAACCACTGAAAAACCTCACAAAGATAAGCGTATACAGAGCCGTTGTCATACCCACACTCCTGTTCGGCTCCGAATTATGGGTCCTCTACCGGCACCACCTACGGCTCCTAGAACGCTTCCACCAGCGTTGTCTCCGCTCCATCCTCAACATCCATTGGAGCGCTTACACCCCTAACGTCGAAGTACTCGAGATGGCAGAGGTCGACAGCATCGAGTCCACGCTGCTGAAGATCCAGCTGCGCTGGGTGGGTCACGTCTCCAGAATGGAGGACCATCGCCTTCCCAAGATCGTGTTATATGGCGAGCTCTCCACTGGCCACCGTGACAGAGGTGCACCAAAGAAAAGGTACAAGGACTGCCTAAAGAAATATCTTGGCGCCTGCCACATTGACCACCGCCAGTGGGCTGATAACGCCTCAAACCGTGCATCTTGGCGCCTCACAGTTTGGCGGGCAGCAACCTCCTTTGAAGAAGACCGCAGAGCCCACCTCACTGACAAAAGGCAAAGGAGGAAAAACCCAACACCCAACCCCAACCAACCAATTTTCCCTTGCAACCGCTGCAATCGTGTCTGCCTGTCCCACATCGGACTTGTCAGCCACAAACGAGCCTGCAGCTGACGTGGACTTTTTACCCCCTCCATAAATCTTCGTCCGCGAAGCCAAGCCAAAGAAGAAGATACTCTATATATTTTCCTCTAAATATGGATACACTCATGTATACACATATATACATACACATATATATATATATATATATATATATAAGAAAATAGATATATATATATTTTTTTTTTTCTTTTCTTTGGCTTGGCTTCGCGGACGAAGATTTATGGAGGGGGTAAAAAGTCCACGTCAGCTGCAGGCTCGTTTGTGGCTGACCAGTCCGATGCGGGACAGGCAGACACGATTGCAGCGGTTGCAAGGGAAAATTGGTTGGTTGGGGTTGGGTGTTGGGTTTTTCCTCCTTTGCCTTTTGTCAGTGAGGTGGGCTCTGCGGTCTTCTTCAAAGGAGGCTGCTGCCCGCCAAACTGTGAGGCGCCAAGATGCACGGTTTGAGGCGTTATCAGCCCACTGGCGGTGGTCAATGTGGCAGGCACCAAGAGATTTCTTTAGGCAGTCCTTGTACCTTTTCTTTGGTGCACCTCTGTCACGGTGGCCAGTGGAGAGCTCGCCATATAATACGATCTTGGGAAGGCGATGGTCCTCCATTCTGGAGACGTGACCCATCCAGCGCAGCTGGATCTTCAGCAGCGTGGACTCGATGCTGTCGACCTCTGCCATCTCGAGTACCTCGACGTTAGGGGTGTGAGCGCTCCAATGGATGTTGAGGATGGAGCGGAGACAACGCTGGTGGAAGCGTTCTAGGAGCCGTAGGTGGTGCCGGTAGAGGACCCATGATTCGGAGCCGAACAGGAGTGTGGATATGACAACGGCTCTGTATACGCTTATCTTTGTGAGGTTTTTCAGTTGGTTGTTTTCCCAGACTCTTTTGTGTAGTCTTCCAAAGGCGCTATTTGCCTTGGCGAGTCTGTTGTCTATCTCATTGTCGATCCTTGCATCTGATGAAATGGTGCAGCCGAGATAGGTAAACTGGTTGACCGTTTTGAGTTTTGTGTGCCCGATGGAGATGTGGGGGGGCTGGTAGTCATGGTGGGGAGCTGGCTGATGGAGGACCTCAGTTTTCTTCAGGCTGACTTCCAGGCCAAACATTTTGGCAGTTTCCGCAAAGCAGGACGTCAAGCGCTGAAGAGCTGGCTCTGAATGGGCAACTAAAGCGGCATCATCTGCAAAGAGTAGTTCACGGACAAGTTTCTCTTGAGTCTTGGTGTGAGCTTGCAGGCGCCTCAGATTGAAGAGACTGCCATCCGTGCGGTACCGGATGTAAACAGCGTCTTCATTGTTGGGGTCTTTCATGGCTTGGTTCAGCATCATGCTGAAGAAGATACACACATACATATAGTTCGTGGTCATTTTTACTCTCATTACATGTCTTCATCTCTGCTTGTTTTGTAGCTGTTCTGCAAATTTTCGTGCTTCCTCTGGATCCGAGAATAGTCTGTTTTGTTGCCCTGGAATAACTCTTTTAAGTACCGCTGGGTACTTTAACATAAATTTATATCCTTTTGCTGTATTGAACTCCTTCCTCTTCTTCAGGAGTTCAAAACTTATGTCTGGATATAAAAAAAAATTTTGACCTTTGTATTCCAGTGGCTTTTTGTTTTCTCTTATTTTCTTCATTGCTTTCTCCAATATATTTTCTCTTGTTGTATATCTTAAGAATTTTACTAAAATGGATCTTGGTTTTTGCTGCGGTTGTGGTTTCGGGGCTAATGTTCTATGTGCCCTCTCTATTTCCATTTCTTCCTGTAATTCTGGTCTTCCTAGGACCCTGGGGATCCAATCTTTTATAAATTCTCTCATATTCTTGCCTTCTTAATCTTCCTTAAGGCCCATTATCTTTATATTATTTCTTCTATTATAGTTTTCTATTATATCTATCTTCTGAGCTAACAGCTCATGTGCCTCTTTAACTTTTTTATTAGATTCTTCTAATTTCTCTTTTAAGTCCTCTACTTCCATTTCTATGATTATTTCTCGTTCTTCCACACTATCCACTCTTTTTCCGATCTCTGATATGACCATTTCTATTTTATTCATTTTTTTCTTCTGCACTCTTAATTCTTCTTTTTATCTCATTAAATTCTTGTAATTGCCATTCTTTCACTGATTCCATATATTCTTTAAAAAAAGATATATCCATTGTCTTGCCTTTCTCTTCTTCCATTTCTCTCTGTTCTTCTTCTTCCTCTGGGTTGACCATCGGTTGTTTCCTTGTTTTCTTTTTACCCTCTTTTTTCTTGTTGTCGTTATTTTCTATGTTCTGCACCTGTTGCTGTGTTGCAGCTGTCACTCTCAGCTGTGGAGATCGACTCCGCAGCTGTTCCCCCCTCCCGTCAGTATTTTTTTTCATGCGCATCGCGCATGCGTGACTCCTCGCGCATGCGCGGTTGCGCACTTTTACTCTGCTCCGCGAGCCATTTTTGTAGTCCTGAGCCCGGGACTTCCACTGACCTGAGGGAGCGGGCTTCTCTCTCCGCGGCGGGCCTCCTCGGACAGGTAAGGCCTTCACCTTCTTCTTCCGACGTTCTTTCATCTTCTCTTCTTCCCGTTGTTTTCGACCTTTCTCTCTTCGCTGCCATTTTCTTCTCACCTTTATTTTTACTTTGTTTTAATTTTTACTCTTGTACCTTTGTGTTTTGTGCATTTTTTTTCAACTTTTCCGGAGAGGGCTGGAATTCCATGACCGGCCACTATTCCATCACGTGACTCCTCCTGGTTTTAACATTTCTAAATGTACTTGATAAAGTTCCTATTTTTAAGTAAAAGTCTAGTGCAGTAGTTCTCAACCTTTTTTCACTCACATACCACTTTAAGTATTCCCTATGCCATAGGTGGTCTATAATTAACAAGGGATTGCTTAAGGTGGTAAGTGGTTGGAAATAAAAAGTTTGAAAACCACTGTTTTAATCATACCTAATTGACTCGTTATGTGCACGGTTTCATAACTCCAAAGGAAATGGGCCAATGACAATTTTTCTCAAGCAAAATATTTCAGCAACAATTATTTTTTTTCAATCTTCCCTTCTCACCTTAAGCAATCCCTTACTAATCACAGAGCACCGATGGAATAGGGTTTATGCGAGTGGAAAGAAAAAGGTTGAGAACCAGTGGTCTAGTGCAAAGAGGGGTTCCACATCTCAAAAAAAAATCACAATTATTGTAGCTGGAGAAAACAAGCATACAATCTTTGGATGAAAATTATAAAGTTCATTGAAAAATGGATTTTGAGGAGTCTCCGACTTGAAACATAATATTTCTCTCCTCACAGATGCTTTGACTTGCTAAGTGCTTCCAACATTTTATTTCAGACTTCCAGCAACTGCAGTTTTTTTTTAGCATTTGTGCTATCTTGATTTTCTTATCTCCATCCTGTGGTCTAGGACAAGCTAGAGTCTGCCGATGCTGGAATCTGGAGTAAAGTATAAACCACTGGAAAAACTCAACAGGTTGAACATCATTGTGGAGGCTTAGAGTCCAGATACAGGGTCTTGAACCCAAAGGTTGATCATTCCAACGCCTCCATAGATAAAAGACTTAAAGCATGTTCACCTCCAGCATTTTCTGTTTTTATTTCTTGCTTTTTAAATAAAGTTGCAAACAATTTTGTTTTCTGTTGTGGTATTTACTTTAATAGCTTGCATTTTGCACACTGTAGGCTGCTGGACCAAGAAGTAAAACAGTCATCCTTGTAAAGAATATTCCTGCAGGCACCCAAGTGCATGATTTGGAGAATGTATTTAAGAAATATGGAGATCTTGGAAGAGTTTTGCTTCCCCCCGCTGGAGTAACTGCAATGGTGGAATTTCTAGAGCCAACGGAGGCTAAACAGGCTTTTACAAAACTTGCATATTCCAAGGTATTGTATGTTCTTCGCAAGGATCAGATGAATACCAATTTGTTTTTGTTACTGATTTCAAAGCAACTTTGTATAAGGTTTAAAGTTATTGGTAAAGTTTCAAATCAGTTGGTAAACAACAGAAACCAAGTTAGAGATGTGAGTTGCAAATCGAAATTTTCAGGGGTTATTAAATATTTGTACCTGTAATAATTTAAATAATTTGTAATCTACTGAAAGTAACAAATCGAGAGAGAACCTTAAGTTTAAAATGTCATGGGAGCTGTATTTTATTCATTGAGAGTATGAGCATGCATTATGCGAAAGCTGAGTTGTCTTGTTTGTTTTACTCTTTTATGCAAACAGTAGCCCTTTTTACACGTGTGTCCCAGTAAATCGGCCAGTTAAGAATGACATTTTAGCTGCTCACCCTTGGCCACTCTTAACTAGGACACTGCACACTTTCATACTCACCACGAGCCATCCCCGGGGATAGGAGTGTTCTACCTTCTACCAGTGATATCATGATGCATTGAGCAATGGTGGATGTGTCCTAAATCCTGATCAATGTATTATGATCTTATATTTAAATAAAATGAATCATGCTTAATTATAACATTATTAATCTCTATGTACAGCACACTATGAGCCCTTCAGCCCCTTCTGTTTTTGTGCCAACCTATATAAACTTTTATAAGGGACTATTGGAAAGTTCTAGCAATAAATAGCAGTAGTGGACAATTTCTAAACAACATGCGAAAGTTGGTAGCACTATCGTGCACAATTTATAAAGTCCATGGAGAAAAGCAATGGTGGATCTACCTTCTCAGAATTCTGTGTGGCAGAGAAAGGGTTGTCTGGATGGTTGCATGCATGGAACACTCATGGAAGGGTATCTCTGCCGTATGGAATTCTGGGAGGGCAGGACCACCATCGCTTTTTTCCCCAAGGTCTTTATAAATTATGCACTATAGCACAACCAACTTTCCAATGCTGTTTAGAAATTGTCCGGTATTACTATTTATTGCTAGCATTTCTCCCGCTGCGACTCTCCCCTTAGCAAAGTTCATACCTTCATTTTAATCTTTTCTTTCCTTCATGTTCCTGCACGTGCAAAAACTTGCATAATTTCTGTCCTACAATGTAATTCTCAGTTTCACACTTGGCTAATTGGAACACCGGCATCTGTAGACGCCAGGGATTGCAGTAGGGGTCAAGGCTATTAATCCCCAGCATGAAATGACATAATTTCATGCCAACATTCAGAGTAATTTAGTTTCACACTTGACCCTTATTCTGCCAATTGGCCGTTAATTCCTGGGATAGGATACAAGTGTGAAAGGGGCTATATTTAAATGTGTTCTGTTGGAATTGGGCAACAATTGTTTCCGTTCCTTCAGAGATGGTAGGTGGTAAGATTAGCAAGAGAATTATAGTGCGTAATATTCAAGATATTAGAAACTTGCAGATTCGGCAGTTAACTGGAAAATTAATTTAAATGTGAATAAGTGCCAGACATTCCACTTTGGTTGGCGAAGCAGAGGCATTGCCTGTACTTTGGGGAAATTTTCAAAAGCAGAATTGAGGTCAAGGGATATAGGTGAATAAATTATTAAAAGCAGCATTATAAATTGTCAAAGGAATTATAAATTCTGACAAAACATTGTTTTTTTGTAGGTATAAAACTCAAATTTAGTGATGTAATTTTAAACTTTTGGAATTGTGGTAAACTGCAGAGAGAATTGTGAATCTGGGAAAGGTGTGTAGTATAAAGACCTTTGAAGCACTGGAGAAAACATTAAAATAAGATTTATAAGGATAATTTGCAAGAATTCAGAGATTGGAAGTTTTAACAGATTAGGATGTTTCCTTTAGGGGAAAAAAGAAGGTAAGATTAGGATGACATAATTTTCTTTGGCTTGGCTTCGCGGACGAAGATTTATGGAGGGGGTAAATGTCCACGTCAGCTGCAGGCTCGTTTGTGGCTGACAAGTCCGATGCGGGACAGGCAGACACGGTTGCAGCGGTTGCAGGGGAAAATTGGTTAGTTGGGGTTGGGTGTTGGGTTTTTCCTCCTTTGCCTTTTGTCAGTGAGGTGGGCTCTGCGGTCTTCTTCAAAGGAGGTTGCTGCCCGCCAAACCGTGAGGCGCCAAGATGCACGGTTTGAGGCGATATCAGCCCACTGGCAGTGGTCAATGTGGCAGGCACCAAGAGATTTCTTTAGGCAGTCCTTGTACCTTTTCTTTGGTGCACCTCTGTCACGGTGGCCAGTGGAGAGCTCGCCATGTAACACGATCTTGGGAAGGCGATGGTCCTCCATTCTGGAGACGTGACCCACCCAGCTCGAGTACTTCGACGTTAGGGATGAAAGCGCTCCAATGAATGTTGAGGATGGAGCGGAGACAACGCTGGTGGAAGCGTTCTAGGAGCCGTAGGTGATGCCGGTAGAGGACCCATGATTCGGAGCCGAACAGGAGTGTGGGTATGACAACGGCTCTGTATACGCTTATCTTTGTGAGGTTTTTCAGTTGGTTGTTTTTCCAGACTCTTTTGTGTAGTCTTCCAAAGGCGCTATTTGCCTTGGCGAGTATGTTGTCTATCTCGTTGTCGATCCTTGCATCTGATGAAATGGTGCAGCTGAGATAGATAAACTGGTTGACCGTTTTGAGTTTTGTGTGCCCGATCGAGATGTGGGGGGGCTGGTAGTCATGGTGAGGAGCTCAGTTTTCTTCAGGCTGACTTCCAGGCCAAACATTTTGGCAGTTTCCGCAAAACAGGACATCAAGCGCTGAAGAGCTGGCTCTGAATGGGCAACTAAAGCGGCATCATCTGCAAAGAGTAGTTCATGGACAAGTTTCTCTTGTGTCGTGGTGTGAGCTTGCAGGCGCCTCAGATTGAAAAGACTGCCATCCGTGCGGTACCGGATGTAAACAGCATCTTCATTGTTGAGGTCTTTCATGGCTTGGTTCAGCATCATGCTGAAGAAGATTGAAAAGAGGGTTGGTGCGAGAACGCAGCCTTGCTTCACGCCATTGTTAATGGAGTAGGGTTCAGAGAGCTCATTGCTGTATCTGACCCGACCTTGCTGTTTTTCGTGCAGTTGGATAATCACGTTGAGGAACTTTGGGGGGCATCCGATGCGCTCTAGTATTTGCCAAAGCCCTTTCCTGCTCACGGTGTCGAAGGCTTTGGTGAGGTCAACAAAGGTGATGTATAGTCCTTTGTTTTGTTCTCTGCACTTTTCTTGGAGCTGTCTGAGGGCAAAGACCATGTCAGTAGTTCCTCTGTTTGCGCGAAAGCCGCACTGTAATTCTGGGAGAATATTCTCGGCGATACTAGGTATTATTCTATTTAGGAGAATCCTAGCGAAGATTTTGCCTGCAATGGAGAGCAGCGTGATTCCCCTGTAGTTTTAGCAGTCTGATTTCTTGCCTTTGTTTTTGTACAGGGTGATGATGGTGGCATCACGAAGGTCCTGAGGCAGTTTTCCTTGGTCCCAACAAAGCTTGAAAAACTCATGCAGTTTGACATGCAGAGTTTTGCCGCCAGCCTTCCAGACCTCTGGGGGGATTCCATCCATACCTGCTGCTTTGCCACTTTTCAGTTGTTCGATTGCCTTATATGTCTCATCCTGGGTGAGGACCTCATCCAGCTCTAGCCTTAGGGGCTGTTGAGGGAGCTGGAGCAGGGCGGAATCTTGGACTGAGCGGTTGGCACTGAAAAGAGATTGGAAGTGTTCTGACCATCAGTTGAGGATGGAGATCTTGTCGCTGAGGAGGACTCTGCCGTTTGAGCTGCACAGCGGGCTTTGGACTTGGGGTGAGGGGCCGTACACAGCCTTTAGAGCCTCGTAGAAACCCCTGAAGTCGCCAATGTCCGCGCTGAGCTGGGTTCGCTTGGCGAGGCTAGTCCACCACTCATTTTGAATCTCCTGGAGTTTGCGCTGAAGATGGCTGCATGCGCGACGGAAGGTTTGTTTCTTCTCTGGACAGGACGGCTTTGTAAGGTGAGCCTGGTAGGCAGCTCACTTCTTTGCCAGCAGCTCCTGGATTTCCTGGCTGTTTTCGTCGAACCAGTCCTTGTTTTTCCTGGAGGAGAAGCCCAGTACCTCTTCAGTGGATTGCAGTATGGTAGTCTTCAACTGAACCCAGAGGGTTTCAGGGGACGGGTCTGTGAGGCGGATTGCATCGTCGAGCTTTGCTTTGAGGTTTGCCTGGAAGTTTCCTCTCGCTTCGTCTGACTGCAGGTTTCCAACACTGAAACTCTTTCTGGGGGCTTTACTGTTCCTGGGCTTTGGCTTGAAGTGAAGGTTGAGCTTGCAGCGAACCAGCCAGTGGTCAGTGTGGCATTCCGCGCTGGGCATGACCCTGGTGTGGAGCACATCTCGTTTGTCACTTTCTCGCACCAGGATGTAGTCCAGGAGGTGCCAGTGTTTGGATCGGTGTTGCATCCAGGTAGTCTTAAGGCTGTCCCTCTGCTGAAAAAGGGTGTTTGTAATGACAAGCCGCTGTTCTGCGCAGAGCTCCAACAGGCGGCACCCATTGTCGTTGCACTTGCCGACGCCATGCTTGCCCAGGATTCCTGACCAGGTTTCTGAGTCTTTGCCGATGCGAGCGTTGAAGTCGCCAAGGATGACAACCTTGTCGGCTGTAGGGGTGCGTTGGATGAGGTTGCGCAGGTCAGTGTAGATCTTGTCCTTTTCTGCTGGTTCCGCCTGGAGGGTTGGAGCATAGACACTGATGAGGGTGATGCAACGCTTGTTTTGAAGGGGGATTTGCATGGACATGATTCGGTCCGAGTGGCCTTTCGGAAGGTTTTCGAGTTTGGAGGCAATGAAGTTCTTGACCATGAAGCCTACACCAGATAGGCGTCGTTCATCCGAAGGCTTGCCAGACCATTAGAGTGTGTAGCTCGCGCCGCGTTCTTGGAGGTTGCCTCCATCTGCCAGGCGGACTTCACTGAGAGCGGCTATGTCGATGTCAAGTCTAAGGAGTTCATGTGCAATGAGGGCAGACCGACGTTCAGGTCGGTGGGAGTCAGTTCTGATGTTCCAGCATGCTAGCTTGAGTTTGTGAGCATCTTTTGAGGGGGAGGACGTGGAGGGGGAGGACGTGGAGGGGGAGGACGTGGAGGGGGAGGACGTGGACCTGTCCTCTGGCCTGCGCAAAGGAGCTTTTAGGTGGAGTGCAGTGTGCGCAGTACTGGCCCCACCCTTTACACCCATGGTTCGTGTGCCGTGGCCAAGCAAGCTGGGACGTGGCAGCGAGGTCCTTGGGTCGTAGGTTTTATATCAGAGTGGTCTTCTCCTATGCAGGTTTCTTACTCGGGCTGGAGGGGTCTGCCTCCCCTCTTAGGTCGGTCCATACTGCCCGGACATAATAGAGATCTATAAAATAATAATGTATTGGGCAAGTTGTGTTTCTATTTAAGGGAGAATGCAGTTACAAGATAGACCTTCCTAAATCAAAATATGAGCCCATGTCACTGCAGTACATTTCCTTGCTACTGCCAATGCTATTGTAACAAATTTTATTTGATATATTGACAATTTTAATTTGCATCTTGTTCCTTTTATTTTTTTTTAATACTTTATTTAAAATTTTCCAATTACAATACAAATACTCCCAACCCCCCTCCCCTCGCCACCAAATCCTTCCCTCCTCCAATAGACACCAAAGTAGGAAAAAAAAAATAGAGGTTTCAGCCATTAAGCAAAATCATACATTAAGTCACCATGGATCGAAGCCTCACCATCACAACAGGCACCAGGGAATTCACATTTTAACCCCATATAGTCCAAATAAGGGCTCTACATCTCTATACATTATTTTTTCCATTAGAATGCATGACCTCAACTCTATATGCCATCTCTGTAATTCAAAGTCAATCTCATCTTTCCAAATAATAGTTACACATTTCCATGCTACATCCATTGCTGCTCTTAAAAACGCAATCTGATACTTAGTTAATCTCAAAACTAAACTTTTTAACATTACCCAATAAAAATAATGTATGATCCATAGGTAATTGAATCTTTAACACCTTCTCTAAAAGTTCCTTAAGTAGTGTCCAAAAAACCTTAACTTTATCATAGAACCAAGTCGAATGTATAAACGCACCTATATCTTTAGAACATCGAAAACATAAATCTGAAGAAATCAAATTGGTATCTCTTTAATTTCTGAGGAGTTAAATATAATTGATGTAAAAAATTATAATGAACCAACCTATACCAAACATTAATAATCTTCGTCGTACTATCCTTACATTTAGATCTCCAATCATCTTGCTCAATTACAATACCCAAATCACTTTCCCATTTTAATCTCTATTTATGTATATTTAACTGGGCATCTTATTTCGCAATAATTTAGACATTTCAGGAAAAAAAATTATTACCTTCCATAAGTAAAATTTCAAAATTTGACTGTCCTGGTAACCCATTTACACAAATTTAAGGTTTAAATATGTATAAGTGCTCTTCCAGCCTCTTAAAACCTGTGTTAATGTTCATCCTTAAAATGAAAAAGAGAGAGAGAGAAAATGACCATTATGTAAAAAATGAGAAATTCTTCAATTTAAAGACTTTTTTTGGTGTAATGACATGTAGAAATTTTTAAATTAAATATTCAAAACACTCTAAGTGCAGAGGGAAATACAATTTTTGTATAATTCAGTGTATTGAAAATTTTCCAATAATAAGGCTTTAATTTCATAATAAGCAAAAAGTCTTCTTTGGAATTTCATATTTCTCCTTCATTCTTTGAAATGAAATAAAATAACCAGCTTCATTACAATCTTGAACAGTTTTAATTCCTTTTTGATACCTTATTTTCAAAAACTTGATTATTAAAGATGAAGGGAAAAAGTTTATTTTGATATAAAGGTGTCTTACACATTTTAATCTCTATGGATATCTAACTGGGCATCTTATTTTGCAATAATTTCCCTTGTGTACCTATCTCATCATTCAACCTACTCTATAATTCAAATAAATATCTCAAAATAGGTGGATTTTTATGAACCATTAATAAATTTTTATTCCACTTATAAATTAACTGAGTCATACTCTTCTCACCAATAATAGTGAACTCAATATTAGCTAACTTGGGCAGATGTTCCAAATTAGTTCCTTCCATATTTTCCAGTAGAAATAATTCTGGGTTTAATGAAAATACTGTACTTTTAACTTGTTCTAAGAAGTTTCGTAGATCCATCCAAAAAGGTTTTAGCTTTGAACATGACCAAGTTGACTACAAGAAAGTGCCCACTTCTTCACGACACCAAAAACATTGACCAACCATGGTTAACAAAGGAAATAAAGGAGAGTATAAAATTGAAGGTGCAGGTGTACAAAGCTGCAAAGAGCAGTGGGAAACTGGAAGATTGGGATAACATTAAGAGACAACAAGGGGTTACAAAGCGGGTAATAAGAAATGGGAAAAAGGATTATGACAGTAAATTGGCACAAAATATAAAAACAGAAAGGAAAAATTTTATAAATATATAAAACGGAAGAGGGTGGCCAGAGTTAACATAGGACCCTTGGACCCTTGGAGGATGAGAAAGGAAAACTGGTAGCAAAAAAATTGAGGAAATGGCCGAGTGTGGAGTTAAGGATGCGAATGTTGGGGAGGGCCTTGATAAAATAGTTGTTACTAAGGAAGTAGTGATGGAGAAACTAATGGGACTAAAGCCAGACAAATCACCTAGTCCTGATGATATGCATCCAAGGGTTCTGAAGGAAATGGCAGAAGTTATAGTTGATACATTGGTGGTCATATACCAAAATTCCTTGGATTCTGGGCAGGTCCCGGCAGACTGGAAGACAGCAAATGTCACGCCACTTTTAAGAAGGGATGTAGGCAGAAGACTGGAAATTATCGGCCAATTAGCTTGACTTCTGTAGTTGGAAAAATGTTTGAAGCCGTCATTAAAGATGAAATAGTGAAACTTTTGGAACGTAAGGGTTTAATCAGGCAGATGCAGCATGGTTTTCGAAAGGGAAGATCTTGTTTGACAAACTTGTTAGGATTCTTTGAGGATATAATGGTGCGGTGGATAGAGGGGAACAGGTTGATGTTGTATATTTGGATTTCCAGAAAGCCTTTGATAAGGTACCGCACAAGAGACTTCTCAGTAAGTTACAGGAAACTGGAGTCCGGGGAAGTATATTGGCATGGATCGAAAATTGGTTTTCTGACAGGAGGCAGAGAGTCAGGATAGGTGGGAGTTTTTCAGGTTGGCAGAGAGTGGTAAGTGGGGAGCCGCAGGGGTCGGTGCTAGGCCCACAACTGTTCATCATTTACATTGATGACTTGGAGGAGGGGACAAAATGTGGTGTAGCCAAGTTTGCGGATGACACCAAATTGAGTGGAAGAGCAAATTGTAATGAGGATGTGGAGAGTATGCAGAGGGATATAGTTAAGCTGGATGAGTGGGCAAAGGTCTGGCAGATGAAAAACTACAGCATGCTGTTGTTCAGAGGGACTTGGGAGTGCTTGTGCATGAATCGCAAAAAGTTAGGTTGCAGGTGCAGCAGGTTATTAAGAGGGCAAATGGAATGTTGGCCTTCATCGCTAGAGGAATTGAATTCAGGAGTAGGGAGGTAATGTTGCAACTGTATAAGGTACTGGTGAGACCGCACCTGGAGTACTGTATCCAGTTCTGGTCTCCATATTTGAGGAAGGATATACTGGCTTTGGAGACGGTCCAGAGGAGGTTTACTAGGTTGATCCCTGGGATGAAAGGGTTGACTTATGAAGAAAGATTAAATCGTCTAGGATTGTATTCGCTCGAAGGGTACGGATAGGATAGATGATGTAGGAAGGTTTTTCGAGCTGGCCGGGGAAACTAAAACGAGAGGACACAGTCTCAAGATTCCGGGGAGTAGATTTAGGACAGAGATGAGGGAAAAAATAGTTTTACCCAGAGAGTAGTGAATGTTTGGAATTCTCTATCCAGGGAAGTGGTTGAGGCTGCTTCATTAGACATATTTAAAATTCGGTTAGATAAATTTTTACATGATAGAGGAATTAGGGGATATGGGGAGAAGGCAGGTAGATGGAGTTAGGTCATAAATTAGATCAGCCATGATCGTATTGAATGGCGGAGCAGGCTCGATGGGCCATTTTTGGCCTACTCCTGTTCCTACTTCCTATGTTCCTTATATATCTGATTTCATTCAATTCTGTTTTTGTGGTGTCAAAAATAGCAGACATAAAAAATTAAATTGAACTAATCTGTATCTTACATTAATAGTATTTATCATACTATTTTGACAGATCTAAGGCCATCTTTGCTCATCAATTATAATATTCAGATCCAGCTCCCATTTCTGTCTAGATTTATTAAACACTTCCAATTTATTAGTTCCTTTATGCAATAAAAGATATTTTACAAAAGGTTTTTTTTTGGTATTTCCTCCCCTAATATGAGCTTCCACCTCACTACAAATAGGTAATTGCATTTCTAAACCTAACTTTTCCCTTAAATATGCTTTCAATTGGAAATAACAGAACAAAGTGTTGCTAGGTATTCCATATATATTCCTCAGTTGTTCAAATGATATCAATTGACCTTGCTCATAATAAACCGATATTTTTAATACCCTTACTAGTCCAGATAATTAAAAATGGGTTATCCTTTGAAAAAGGTACAAACTGGTTTTGAATCAAGGGCATCCTTTTATTCTGATTTTTGTCTTTTATCTAATCCCAAACAGTAATTAAATGTTTCAACAGTGGTGTCTCTTTAGCCCTAATTAATAGTTTTGAATCCCATTTTTATAAACCAGTTCCTCTGCTAGTCTCTCTCCTACTACTTTATCTAACTGTTTTGACCCATGCTGGTTTTTCTACTCCTTCAAAGAGAGAGCCAAGTAATCTCATTTGAGCCACTTGATAATAATTCTTAAAGTTAGGAAGTTGTAAGCCTCCCAATTTATATTTCCACATTTAACCTTTATATTGTGAAGATGGAATGCAGAAATTCAAAGCTGTATTCCTTTAGAGTAAATTACATACCGTTTGAGAAATAATTTTGTTTTGCAAATTTAGAGCCCACATACACAAATTTTAGGTCTAAATGTGTGGAAATGTTCTTCCAGCCTCTTAAAACCTGTGTTAAATGTTCATCCTTAAAATTAAAATGTTCTCAAAATGTGTTGTTCCATTGTGTATGGGGGTGGGGGGAGGGGATTATGCTCTTGGGTATCTTTTAAATTTGTTCAATTTAAACACTTTTTACTGTGTAATGGCTAATTACATATGTGGAAATTTTTAAATAAAATATTAAAAAAAACTCTCCAGGTACAGAGGGAAATGCAATTTTTTGTGTAATTCAGTGTATTGAAAAGATAGAACACCATACCACAGAGATTGGTTGGGGCAAATGTATTGAGAGATAAAATTTGAAAGATATGCCAAGGCTGAGTTAAAGAAAATAAAATGGGATGAGCAGTCGGGCACAGAAGCACAGCAAAAGCAAGTTGAACCAAGGCTTATTTCAATTGCAAGTGATGTGTTTTTTTTTAATACATCACTTCAGAGTTTTTATTGGTACATAGAGGATTTTAAATATTATCAGTTTGGACTAATCTCTTAATTTTATTTCCCAGGGAAAGACTTGGTTAAGAGCATTCATATTTTCAGTTGTATTTGCTAATAGCAAAATTACAAGTTCTGATGCACCACTTATAATTTTGTGATTTAAGCATATGCTTCTTTGGCAGGTATGCCTATTTTGGCATGCATAAAATAAATTGTATTTAACTATTGAGAAAGGATATTTTTAAAATGCTATCAAAGTAAATCCATAACAAAGGGTCCACCTTGTAGAAAATTTTGATTTGTTTATTCAGTGCTGCTCAACTAAAATACCTCTCATTTACCATATTCAGTTCCAACATGTTCCACTTTACCTGGAATGGGCCCCGATGGACGTGTTCTGTTCTCCAGTTGCAGAAAAGAAGCCGAGTATCAAAGGTAGTTAAGAAAAGTAACTGGATGCTCACAGTATGCTAGTGAATATTGGTAAACTGGTAAAGTTCTGGTCATGGTAGAAATGTGTTTTCTACTCTTCGTCCTTGCACTTTCTCCATTCTCTTTTGCCATTCACCATTCCATAGCACTTTTTTACGATTTTCCTGTCTTTAACTTTCTTTCTCTCGCTCGCATGCATCTATCTCATCTCACTTGCCTTTCTTTTTGAGTTTCTACCTTGACCATCAATCAGCCACTTAATTTTAACGAAGAGATAGAAACAGGATGGTAACTGACCCTTCCCACCCACCTGCCTGCGCTGCCCAAATACACCCATGTGGCCAATTAACCTACTAACCCTGTACGTCTTTGGAATGTGGGAGGAAACTGGAACACCCGGAGGAAACCCATGCAGACTCGAGGAAAATGCACAAACTCCTTGCAGACAGTGCCAGATTTGAACCCGGATTCTGGCGCCCTCATGGTGTTGTGCTAACCACTGCACTAACCATGCCGGCCTTGTTGTTTCAAGACTGATCCAACTTTTTTTTCCACATTTCTTCATCTCTCTCAGATTTTGCCATTCTCTTGCACACCAGGACAATTTACCAATTAACCTACCAACCCCACATGCCTTTTGGGTGTGCAGGCATGTGAATTTTCCATGTTTCCATGGATTTCCACATTTTAAAAATAATTTCTGCTTTTTTCACCCCTTCGCTTGCCAACACTGTTGCCTCTACTGTGACTGTTCATCCAATCACATGCTTGCTCGTTTCTCCCTCATCGTTGTTGAATTCGATGACGCATGAATGGCGTTCTGCAAGAGAGGTGGGCTGTGCATATGCAGGCGTGTCTGAGGGGCTGGGACAAGCGAGCACAGTGAGTCAACACATGGTTGTCGCCCAGTATCAGCCTCCAAGGCATCAGGAGTAGTGGCTCTGTTCAGGTAACTGCTGCATTTTTAGGCCGCCTGAACTGAAACTCAGGCTGCAATGGTTTGTGAGGAGAAAATCCTGAGCCCACTTTTTGGCACTGGGGAACTGGCCTGTGAATGGATGGTGCAGTGAGGGAGAAGAGGACTGTCCCGTGGAAGATTGGGGAGAGAAGAGGAGGCGAGGGTTGCAGAATCCACTGCCTTTGTGTGCTGGGCTCAGGATGAGATGGCACTATTTAGAGATGTGATGAGGGGTGGTAGTTACTGCGTGGGGATTGGATACAGATTGGGAAAGGGGTGCTGCCTGGGGGTTGGGTGGGGGGGCTGCCTGGGGGTTGGGTGGGGGGGCTGCCTGGGGGTTGGGTGGGGGCGCTGCCTGGGGTTTGGGCGGGGGCGCTGCCTGGGGGTTGGGCGGGGGCGCTGCCTGGGGGTTGGGCGGGGGCGCTGCCTGGGGGTTGGGCGGGGGCGCTGCCTGGGGGTTGGGCGGGGGCGCTGCCTGGGGGTTGGGCGGGGGCGCTGCCTGGGGGTTGGGCGGGGGCGCTGCCTGGGGGTTGGGCGGGGGCGCTGCCTGGGGGTTGGGCGGGGGCGCTGCCTGGGGGTTGGGCGGGGGCGCTGCCTGGGGGTTGGGCGCAGGATAGTAGTTACTACTTGGGCAAGGGCACTCCTTGTCATGCAGGGTGCTGGTTATGGTCAAGTACTGCTTGAGGTCAGGAGAACCAGGCACTGGTTTGAGCATAGGTCAAGCAGGTACTGTCTGGTGATATGGACGGGGCTTGGAGTCTGGATACAGATGGTAGTATCTGTCTGACATACTGTGCTCTCAAAAAAAATTGATTTTGTTTGAAATTATTAGTTTTTTTAAATGGCTTGAAACTTTGTGTGTGTGCATTTTCAAAACTTCTACATCTGGTGGGGCACTTCCCCCAAACTCCCCCTCAAGGGGGTTATGCCTCCTTGATTCCTGCTGTGTGCCTCGTGCAAGTGCTTGGTTCTTTTCCTTTTTTTTGACCTCACTGACGTGCTTGGGTGTGGGAGGAAACCCATTTGTGTCTTAGGTAGAATGTGTACAGTCAGCACCCTTGGCCAGGATTGAACCAAAATCTCTGTTGCTCTGAGGCTGCAGCTCGACAAGCTGTGTGACTGCCATTCTGTCCCCCCAACTCCAAAATCTGTTACTCGCTGTTGTTCTCTCTCTCATTTTCTTTCTCATTCACCTTATTATTATCTGCAATACATGTGCATGTTTTTACTTGAAACAATAACCATGTTACCTTTGAATTTCAAAGGCATGGTTTGGTGTAAAAGTATAATTCTTGCGGCTTTGATTGGCTGCCTGTGCACAATTCCACTCCTGAACTGTTTGGTGCAGATATGCAGGATGTCTCTTGTTGACTTGGACTTGAAGAATTTGGCATGAATGTCAGTAATGAGGAAGCTCGCCAGTGAAAGCTATGATAGTTGGCAAAACCGCTGCTGTAATTTTGACAGCTGCTGAAGGTGTCAGGTGTTTTAATTATCTCTAGTTGTCTCTCATAGTCAGGTACATTTTAGCACTAGTATAACTGAAGCACAGTAAGTACTCAGTATTTTAACGATTTTAATAATTAAAAAAAATTAAAATCACTCAAAAATATTTAATTAAAAACTTTAAACCATCTGATGTAGGAGCTGAGAGTTATTTTCCCCAGCTTAATTTGCACAATTCAAACTCTGCTACGGGGAGTCTGTGGTCAAGTATCCTGACAGCCAGGGTGCCAACTATCATCCATTGAGTTCATGATTTTTGCATTTGACTCTGCATTCAGAACTGTTTATATTAACCAACAATTTCTGGCCAATTAATTCACAGCAACCTGATCTCTCTATATACATTTGTACTTGCTTTCCGCAAGGGAAACTACTGCTTCTGTTTAGGCATAATTCTAATTGGTAAAATTGGAACAAAAATAATGTGAATATTATTATTTTTGCATAATTACGCTTTAGTTTTGGTTCTAATTTCACCATATTATAAATTATTTCACTGTTAAAAATCAAAATGTAAGAGCCTGTTTACTGAATGCCTCTGTTTAACCCTTGTACGTGAGTGCAGAAGGTAAATGAGTCAAGCTTTAAAGCTTCCCTAATTCCTGGAATGACTTTGGAATAGATCATATTACTTTACACAAAATAATGGCTAAATCAGAAATGGCCTGGTATTTTACTTTTGTGAAAGATAATGACTTGAAAAGCATATTGAGCTCAAGGTTATTTGAAGACTAATGAACTAGGTTTCTGAAAGAAAATTATTTAATATCGATGGTGGTTCCCTATATCTATAACTTTCAGATTTTCATAAATGACACCAGGTAACTGTTTTGTGTTTGAAATGCCATTCCTGAATTTTGTATATATAGAAGATAATCCATGATTCAAAGTATGTCTAAATGAACATTAAATTCATTAGTACTTTGCAGTTTAATATGAGTTAAAATTGAAATATTAGCAGCTACTCCCTGCAATACAAGAAAATTGGTGTGAATATGTATTTTGTCATCCATATATGATGTAATTGTTCCATTAAGTTAAATTTTGAAGTTTAATTTTGTTAATTTATAAAGGAAACAAGAAGCAATTAATTTCTGCAATATTAGTGAGCATATAGTCGCTGCAACCGTGTCTGCCTGTCCCGCATCGGACTTGTCAGCCACAAACGAGCCTGCAGCTGACGTGGACTTTTACCCCCTCCATAAACCTTCGTCCGCGAAGCCAAGCCAAAGAAGAAAGAAGAAGTCGTAATTGTAACAACAGTTTTTTCATTGCTTTCTCAAAACTTTAGAAAGCTTTCAATTCTTTAGTTAATCCATAAACCATTTGACACAAAACTATAATCAAAATAAATTATCATTATTCACGTAATTCCAAATCATGAATGAAAACAAGAAGGTTCATTCCAGGCCAAGACACCATTTTTAGAGCACATTTTTATACTAAGTGCTCAGGAGGCTTGAATTCTACTTGCCTACAACATGAGAATAAGATTAATTTCAGTTTGATCTTTCCATTGCAAACTTTCTAACCTCTGGCACTTTAAAATATCAATATTCTTTTTGCACATTCTGCTTTGGGGTCATGGCCATCGTTGATTGGAATTACTGCACAATTAGCAACAATTGTTTTTGGGAAAGTATCAGATTCAGTGGGTTCACAGAGTGATGAGTCTGGACACAAGTGCTACTTCAAAGGTCATTTTATTGAATACACAGGAAACAAACAAGGGAAGATGTCAAACGATCCTTAATTACTACTTAATAGCTATAAACATTCACATTGGACCCTGGTTGGACTCCGATACCAATGACCACCTATTGTCTACGCTGTATGAGATGAAAAACTATAGAGGTTTAGGCAGGCACAAGGGGCTCTAATATCATTTTTACCACACTGTCTGCACGTGTACACACTTCATGGTCAGGGACGTTCAAACACCTTCTGATTCCCTGTACCAACAAGTGGGCGGCTCTCTGCAAAGATTGATCTATCACCACAGTACTATGGTTCAACTAAGTGCAGTGCACAGCTTACCTGTGACTCCTCCAACGATGTCCACATTAGAACCTAATGTGGAGCAATGTACAGGACTTGGACCAAGAGGCAGAGAGAGAAAAGTGACATGCATTGATGTTTATGTTGTTCTGAGCTGGGCTCCTGGCCAATGATAACGCTGAATCATTTAAATGAGCCAATGGCAAGGCGTGCACTAAATGGGTGGCCATAGTCCAACCTTGATTGGCAGGTGATGCAACTTCTGACCAGACTTCAGAAAAGTAGGTCACGTGACCACCTGCAATCCACAAAAACATTCCACCCCTTGGAAGTCAAATCATTCACCAATCACAACAAACAGCAAAATCTATTTTTTATACCATCTATATATCTCCTCTTAATTTGCATTGTTCAAACACGTAGTGGCCGCTCACGGCAGCACCATTGAAATGAAGCACGCCCCACAACACGAGGATGAACCAGTAACTGAACTTGAATCTCTTGCGCTGCATTAAGGGGATGACTCACTTCCTGTCTGAGGAGCACTAGTCTAAGGGAGTGACGTCAACGCGTTGCGGAGTTGCTGCTTGCCCAGCGATGCACAACCAGGAAGTGACGACATCTCCCAGGCAACACATGTCGCCAAACACTGGCTTTTCCTGAGAAGGGAATGGGGGCCCCTGCCATCTTGTCTCAACTGACTGGTGTGGCGATTCGGCCCACTTCACACCCCCCCCCACCACCCAAGAATCGCTGCCACCCTTTGAGCAAGTCACAGTACTGGCCTCTATGTCTGACCCAGGAATCCGGGACAGGCTGGTCTGAGTCCAAATGCTCCACCTTGAGGTGGTCAATGGCAAACATGTCCTGCAGCCAGCCGATATCCAGGATGAAAATGACACCGTCGCGCTGTAACACCTTGAATGGACCTTCATTGTTGTCCTCTGCAAACGAAAATGAAGTCAACGGACTGCAGATTCGCAGGGATGTGGCAGGGTGGAGAGCTG